>NW_006292687.1:6511119-6547771 GCF_000327345.1 Myotis davidii | reverse complement strand
AGAAGCGGGCCAACCACAGAGAGAGAAATAAGACTAGGGGGAAGATGATCACTGATGTAAGTTTCAGGAAATCAGCTGATTTATTTTGAGAGTGTCATCAACCATAAAATGTCCCCCAGTTTGGGGACTGTGCTTTTCTTCTTTTCTTTCCTATAAAATCTGCTATAAACAAATGAGGAACTAGGACATGTAAGCTAAGAATGTGTGGCTGGAGGAGGAGCTTGTAACACATGTGGGTGTGTTGTATGGTGCTGATGACATTAAATGCTTGTTTCCATTTTCACCCTCTGTGATGGAAGATAATGCCACTTATAGGAGGACAAATGTACCGATTTGGGAATTGATTCAAGATTTTAATCATCATAATGATGCTTTATAACCTCAGTTGACACATGGACCACCATTCAAGGCATCTTAATAGAGAAATAATGGATGTGGTTGCTCAAAGCTGCAATCGGATGGGCTCTTGGCAGACCCTTCAGTCAGAGACTATCAGGGTGGAAAGGGATCCCCTTCGGGGGTCCCTGCACACTCACATGTCTCTCCCATTCCTGGGCTCTTCCCCCATCTCTCCTACCTCATCCCCGAGCCTCCTGGGCCCCATTCAAGGCATCTTAATAGAGAAATAATGGATGTGGTTGCTCAAAGCTGCAATCGGATGGGCTCTTGGCAGACCCTTCAGTCAGAGACTATCAGGGTGGAAAGGGATCCCCTTCGGGGGTCCCTGCACACTCACAAGTCTCTCCCATTCCTGGGCTCTTCCCCCATCTCTCCTACCTCATCCCCAAGCCCCCTGGGCCATGGGCGCAGTGGGTATTTAGAAGAGGAAGGGACGTGTGAGGATGCCAGGGATAGACAGTGCCTCTCTCTGATGTGCCTTTGTGAAACTTATTCCATCTGCATCTATAGGTGAGAAGCACCTTGGCTCTCAGTGATCAGGGAATGGAATGGGTAGCGACTCAGCCATTGTCCTTTGCATGCCTCAGCTGAACTCAAGTCAGGTGGATTTCTTTGGGGAGGAACAAAATCAATTAAGAAGACCTTATGGGGGCTACCCTCTGTGCCCAGAAAATGTTCGTGTGGTAGGAGAAACAGGGAGCACACGGTTACTGCCCACAATCTTGAGGGGGCCTGACCTTTCCACGGAGACCTGGACACATTGTCTTAGTAATTTTAAAAGAAGGCAGGGGAGAACCAGGGACTAATCCCCTCACCACCTACTCCCACCCAGACCCCTGTTTCCTTGGAATTTTCTGGGCCCTTAGAGCTCAGATCCCATTTCTGCATCAGGTGCCCTTCCCACAGTCCCCCGACGCCAGTGTCACCAGCCAAGTCCTCTCCTGAAGTCTGGGTTCAACCGAATCTTTCACCTCCTGGAGGACAGCAGCTCAGGAGGCAAACAGAATCCACTTGGGCAAACTATGTCCCACATTTCATCCCAAAGTATTATTTTTAAAAGTTGTAAAAGGGGAGTGCTTATTTTTGTGGCAATGAGACACATTGGAGGGTGAAAAATACAAGTCCAATATGCTCATAGTTATGAAAACACGTCAAAATTTCTTGTTAAATTCTTGAGATTTATTTTTTACAGATCCCACTAATTTTTAAATTCTGTTCTTCTCTGTAAACACTCAGCTTTCCTATTTATAAGCAGGGATAAAATATTCTAGGGTTTGATTCAAAAATATTTAAATTCCCCTTAACATCTGGATAGTACCAGGTTCTTCAGGGTTTATCCTGGACATAGTCCCTATTTTCAGTGGACAAAGTGGCATCATTTGTGTAGAAAGGTTGCCATCTGCTGGTAAATCAGAATATTGTCACTTATGGCAATCTATACAGCTTCCAGCTCTCCCAACATCTCAAGTAAGCAAGGGCCCGCTGTGTGCCCAGCACAGCATGGGGCAGCGAGGAAGATGTGGGTGCTGTAAAAGATAAGCTTATGCCTTCAGGATGTCATGATCTGGTTAAGAAAAATATCTCCACCACTTAAATCTCTCAAAACAAACCCAAGCAATAGATGGAGAAGCAGAGCCCGAGCATTACAGCTGGAAATGATTTTTTGAGAAAGCTGTGCAGTCAGTCCCTTTTAATGTAGATGCTGAGCAATGAGGATGGAAGTGACAGCCATTAAAGAGGGACAGTTTTAGAAAAACCATTATTTTCTAAGGCACAGAGCTGCCTGGGTTAAATCTAAAGACCCCATGGTGGTGGAGTCAGCCCCGTATCTGCTATATGTGCTGGTCTCTCCTCTTCTTCCTCTGTTTCTGAACATGCAGAAGGCTTCCTTTCTTAAAGTCCAGGAGTCGTCCAGGGAGGATCAGGCGACACTAAGTAATTTCTCGCCCTTGTGTCGCCACCTGGTTCTAGGCAAAATGGTGACATAGACGAGGCAGCGCAAGGCCATGGCGGCCCTGTCTGCTGTCATCCCACTCCAGCTGGGCTGTGAGAACTCAGGCTGCCCAGCCCAGGACCCCCACATTGAGGCAGGGGTAACCCTGGCGAGGCCCTTGCCTTCTTTCCAGCTTCCTCCCTGTGAAAAAGGAATGCTAGTTACTTTGGGGATATTGAGAGGGCTAGAGATTTTGTATATTGGCATCACACACGTGTACTCATTGCTGAAAGAAAACCCAAATCCTGGTTAAATAAACATGTTGTAAGATTTTTTAAAAGATGGCACAGCAGAACTGTCACCTCTTGTCACGATGTACTTGGCTGGGAAGGGATGTACTGGGAGCACTGTGTCATTTCAGCTTCCAGAAGTGTAGTCAGTTCTCAGCACCCTTGTGTCTGACTGGCTGGCCTAGCCTTCCAACCTCACTAGAAACAAGCACACGTTCAATTGAGGGCATGCTGATTTAAAATTAAGAGATTGCTATGACTTTCACCTTCAATTTATTTTTAGAAAAGGGATATTTTACTAGTATTTGAAGTGACTTCAGGGAGCTTATCTGGTGAGAGTTGGTGAGAATTGAAAGTATGGCCAGTCATACTTCCAGCCTCCAGGGGGCACAGGGAAGTACGATTTTGGAGAGAACCTAATCTCATGTTTCTGAGGGAGCAGTGATATGACCCATTCTGCATGGGCAGCCATTCCTCTGGTCCTGCGTTGTTTGTCCTGCATGTGGAAGGTTCTTGGAGGTGCAGACCGGCAGCCTGGGCAGGGAGGCCCAGCACTGGGGATGAGAGGGGAGCGGCCACTGACAGGAGGAGCCGGGCAGAGGGAGGCCAGTCCCCTTACTGAGGCCCTGATGGGGGCAGTGGAGGTGGGTTCCACAGAATGTGGCTGGGTGAGGGGCAGGACACAGAGCTGGGAGTGAGGTATGGAGTGGCCAGAAACCAGGTAAGCTGGCTGTCAACCTCATGGGCAGCCTCGGGAGATTGGCCCGAACCCCCAAATCCCTTCTGACTGTGGTCAGGATAGAGCTTGGGGAATTTCCAGAGGAGGGCAGGAGGGCTATGGAGGCAGGGCCCGGCCGCTCCCAAATCAAGAGGGTGTGCCCTATTCATGGGGCCAATTTCTTCATTTGGAATTTGACGTGACATGGAGATGATCTCATCTTTGCTGACTTCCGTGCCTTCTAAGAATCCCTTCTGTCTTTTCCATCCTGTCCTGTCCTCTTGGGTAGACTGATGAAGAGGATGACATGGAGGTAGGACTCTGTCTAAACGTGTAGAATGCCACGTGTGACCTCCAGGGGTGCTGGAGTGCCTAACTTAAGCAGCCTGCAGTGTCCGCACGGTTCTGTGCTGTAAACCATGCATGCACGTTTTCGGGTTGGTTTCTGTGTGATCACTAACCTCCTAACATGGGTCCTTGTCCTGCCGTGTGTGCCAGGGACTGACGGATTGACTGCTTTTCCAAGCTGTCCCTGAGCCCCAGGCCCTCTCCCGAGTGGCAGTACCAGCACACCTCTACTGCGAGGAGAGTGGTCAGGGAACTTTCCCTCCAGCCCTGTCTGAGCCTGTTGGCAATACAAGTATGAGAACTGGGTTCTAGAACAGCCACACGAAGAGCCCTAAAATCAGAGAGGAGGTGGGGCAGTGGCTAAGAGCCAGGCCAGACCAGCAGTTCAGCAGCTTTGGGTAGCTCTGACTTGTGCCCATTTCCTCCATTGGCATCCACTGGGTCTGGCGGGATCAGTGTGTGAGGGGTGGGAGGACAGGGGCTCCTCGTCTAGGTCCAGATGTCAGAACCAGAGTCCAAGTCAGAGCTGGCTGGCCTGGAAGGTGGGGAAGGAGCCGTACACAGATGTGCCAGCCACAGATGTGTCCTGGGCTCTCTGCTGCTATGGCTGAGAAGCTGGATGAAAAAAGGGAGCCCAGATCTGCAGAGCTCCTCTCTGCAAATGGGAATCTAACAGACTGCTTGTCTCATCCAGATGTTGGGCACTGTGTGCCGTGGCGTGATGTGCTAGCATACCTCTTATAAAACATCTGTGTCCTGGCTGTTCAGCTGGAATTAGAGAATATTGTGTGCACATATGCTTGTTTAAACAACTATATTTTTGACGCCACCAGAAGTAGTAACTGTTACCAAACTCAGTTTCAGCATGAATTTCTGATTCGTGTTCTGATGTGGTGCCTGAACCAAACCCCCTTGGGTTCACTTAATCTTGGAGGGCCTCAGTTCCCTTCTCGGTAAAGTGAGGTGGGACTAGATCAACTCTTAATCTTGTCTCATTCTGTGGCTGAATCCCACTTTTAAAATTTGACTATCATAAGTGATATGAAAGAAATTTTTAACTGCTTCCTGACACTAAACTTTAAAAAACTTAAAGCTCAATATATTTAATTAACACATTAAATATATTGATCCTCGTATCAGGGCTTTGGCATTGGAAACGGATTTGGTTTCTGAGTTCTTCCCAGAGCTGATTTCGGTTGCCCCTGGTAGGCAGTCACCTAGGGAACTTGCAGAGAGCCGAGATGCCTGCGACAGCAGAGGGATGGGCGTGGCCCCTCTGGACCAGGGCTTTCTTTCTGATAAAAGCACTTCCGTGTTCACAGATGTTTTGTCATTATTCATCCACAACCTCGGTGACTGTGTCTGCAGGATACACACAAACCAAAGGCCAGGGAAGGACAGAAGAGAAGGTTCCTCAACTAAGCATTTTATAGACTTGAGTTGGCTTTGGGGACAGCAGCTAACACCATCATCCCCTTTCGTCTTGCAGTCCGGCAAATTCTCCAGCAGTTCACCAGCACCTGCGAGCCAACCACAGGGCCTGAGCTATGCCGAGGACGCCGCTGAGCACGAGAACATGAAGGCTGTGCTGAACACCTCGTCTCCGGCCATGGATGATGCCACCCCGGTGCTGGGCGTCCGCACACGCAGCCGGATGAGCCGAGGTAACTCCGGGCTGGGTGGGGCATGTCTTCCCAGGAAACCACCCTGTGGGGGTCTGGTCCCCATCACCGGGTACAGGTTCCTGTTCCTGGGTTGTGGCTGCAAAGGGCAGTCAACTCCCCAGTGCTGATGTAGCCACACATGTCTTTACTCACACCTTTGTCACCTACGTTCATTAATTTCATTTCAGAAAAAAACAGTCCCAAGAATGTAAATTAATTTAAACAAGAGGAATTATTACTGTGAATGAATCTTCATAGGTTAAAATAGGGATCAGTAAATACAGCCCCAGGCCAATTTCGGCTGGCCGCCTGCTTTGTAAATAAGGTCTTACTGAATACAGCCACACTTGCTCGGTTGTGTATTGTTGGTGGTGCTTTTCCACATAGTGGCAGAGCTGTGTGCGTGTGATGGAGACCACAGGCTTTTGAAGTTGTGTTTGTTACAAAAAGTAGTGTAGGAAGAGGAAATGTCTTCTTACAGAAGCATATTTCCCATTTTATAGAAGAGATTTCACAGGAAGTTCATCCTGGTATATTAAAATAGCATCCTATATAATAAAAGGCTAATATGCAAATTGTCCCTCAACTGGGAGTTCCACTGGGACTTCAACCAGAAGTTTGACCAGGGGGTGGGGCCAGCTGGCTGGCCAACTGCCCACGGCCCCTCCCCCCAGCTGGGCCAGCCCGATTGGCCCTGATCAGGGCGGGCTGGCCCAACCCCACCCATACATGAATTCATGCACCAAGCCTCTAGTTGATTTATAATTCTTTAACATGACTTGGGAACTATGTTTTTGTGGGGCTTTCATCTTGCTTGTCAATAGGCAGATGTTTCCATGCCAGACCTGGAGTAATTAATAAATGTATTTTTTTGGTCAGCAAGCAGAGAAGTGTACCAAAGAGAATTTGTGTCAATTCCCCCTTTGCTGGTTGTAGAGGACAATCTTGCTATGAAATTTCAAAGATAAACTATGTTTCAAAATCCATTGATTTCTATTCCACTGAATGAGAAGTTGGGGTTAGTTAACATTCACTAGGCACATACAGCCACGGATAGAGAGCTGACATTACTGGACATACATCACTGGATACCTGTGATATGCACGTCACCATGTGGCATGGGGTCTGGGGTGGGGAGGGGGTCTGCCCTCCTGTGACCTGGCAGGTGGAGGGACGCATCCAGGCAGAGAAAGTTAAAGGGCACAAGAGCACAGCTATGGTACAAGGTATTATGACATAAGTGCCCCAAGTATGGGTTTTAAAGAGTACAGATCCCAAAGGGTGGTGGCTGGAGTGGTGCGCTGTGCATTTTCTTTGGGTTCATCGCATTCCCTGTTTAATCCTTCAGGATCCGCTAGTTCATGGACCATGGGAACCGATGACTCACCGAATGTCACGGATGACGCCGCTGATGAGATCATGGACCGCATCGTCAAGTCAGCCACCCAGGTGCCCAGTCAGCGAGTGGTGCCCCGGGAAAGGAAGCGCTCCCGGGCCAACCGGAAATCTCGTAAGTACCTTTGAGTTGGGGTGAGGGACTCGCCCACAGGTACCTGCCCTCTAGTCCTGTATGACCGGGAAGGGCAGACTCAGAGGTGGGCTCCAGGGAATTGTCACTGGTGCCAGGAGGCCCACTTGTGCTCGTCAGCAAAAGATTTCCTACGTGGCAGTCAGCGTTGGCCTGTGGAGGGTGCTGCAGTCAGCCCTGCCCAGGGTAGTTGCCATTTCTGGCCAGGCCTCCCTCAATTCGTACTTTGTCCCTAGGAAGGTTAAAAGGCCCTAACATGGCTCTGGCAGGCGCTGGTGGGCTCAGAGCGGCCCATTGCCCAGCCCTGCCCGGGATGCTTTGCCAGAGGCTACGAGTATATTTCTGCCTCTCTCCCAGCATCAGGGGCCACTTTCTGGGCTGGAGGTGGTTCCCCTAGGGGTTCGCTGCTGCCGGTGAACATGACCAAGGTAAAAACCAGTGATTTTATGGTCAGTAGGATGGTTAAAATACTTAATGTTAGCCTAGGTTGACCAGTTATTTTTTCTTTTCCTACCAAATAGAGGATTCAACTAAATCAAAGCAACTGACTGTCTTTTTAGTTGGAGCCCAATTCCTGCTCCTGCCCAAGTGGTGGGTGTGGAGTTGCCTGTGTAGGCACCATGCCAACTCTCATAGGATTCGCACTGAGTCGGGAAGCAGGGTTCCTCTCAGTTCTTTGATGTTACTTGTGTTGGCTGTGGCGCTTGTGTGTGTTGAGAGTTCAGCCCCCAAGCTTTGGCCTCTGCTGGTCACACAAGTGGCAGCTTGAGTCTTAACCGGTTCTGCTTCCTGGAGTAAGGGGTGATGACTAGGAAAGGGATTTATGACTTGTCACCAGAAGGAAGGCTGGTTCCCTCCCCACGTCTAGACTCCCAAAAGCAACACGAGAGTGACTCCAAGTAGGCAGGGAGTTTAGTTAGAACTCGAACTCAGGGAGCCCCCGGTGGTGCCACCCTTGAGGTTCACACAGGAGGTGACGGGGCATATGTTGGACCCCGTGATTCTGTGCGACCCATTGGCACGCTTGTTTCCGGGGTAAAGAACACTAAACCAAACGACTGATTCAGAATCTGGGACTCGGGCACAGTGAGCTAGAGCGCTCAGGTCTGAGGCCTGGAGTGGAATTACAGGGGCCTCCGCTGCGCATCTTCCCTGACAAACTCTTCTCCAAAGACTTGGGTTTGTCCACCTCCCCCCACCGGCCTGTGTGATTCCAGCTGCTCCAGGCCGAGGCAGCACCTCCCTTTCTCTCTGCCTGAAGGGGATGAAATAGTATTCCCGTGTAGTTTTAACTGACTTTTCCCTGCATACTAGGAAGTTGAGTTGACTCTCTTGCCATTTGCATCTCTTCTTTTGTGGATGGCTTGTCCATATTGTTTGCCTGTTTTTCTCTTGCTCTTTTTCATAACAAAATCTATTTGTTAAATTGCTTTTTAAAATGAAACGTATAAAAGGCTTTTGGAGATCTTCCGTAGATCATATTTTCGTATTTGCCTTTATTGCCCCCCGATTACTTACTTCAGTGAACTGGTAACCAAATGGCAGAAACTTGGTACTGAGTCTCTCCTGGTCTGGCTACAGTGGGGAACCTCAGTGCAAGAATCACCCGGGAGGATCTGGGAAAATCAAGTGTATGTGTTGAGGGTTGCAGGGACCATGGGTGGGGAGTAGAGAAAGGATGCTAAGCCTGGGTGTGCCCTCACAGAGATGGGCAGGGGTGAGCCAAGAACCTCAGAGACAGACTACATGACACAGTGGCCTTGCCAGTCCCCAGAGTCTCAGGCCATCCACGTCTGTGTGGGCAGCGTGTTGGTCCTGCCCTCTGGTCTAGAGAGAACCAGCTTCTTACAGAGACACTTGATGTCACTGGGAACAATCAAACATCCATAATTAATTTCCCACTCCAATCTGGCCAGAGAGATATTTTGCCTATTTTTGTTGTTGACATAACATACTATCCTTTGGTATCGTTTCCATTCCAATCTTATGCAAAACAGCCGTATATTCTTTTTATTTAGCCAAGGACATTTCATCCTGTGATGCAGTGACTTCAACGACTACAGTATGGCATGTATGTAAATGTTTATCTGCAACAGGTTTAACTTATTAGTAATGGCACAGTCCGCAGACATTTAAGACAGGGGGAGTTACTTTGATTTCCATTTAAAGGAATGATAAACTCCAGCTTTTCACAAGAGGTAAAGGGATAAGAAGACAATAATTTGCAAAATCAACATGAAGTTTTGCCTTTTGGGCTCCACCCTTTTATTTGATTGTTTAATGGTGGCAATGAGGCAAGTGGATAATGAATACTCAACATATTTGGGCCGTAGCTCATTTGGCCAAAGACAGTAATAGTCCAGCTATAGCAGGAAACTAAACAGGATCCATCCCATAACCTAAAAATTTATGACCTGCGAGCCTTTGAGAATCCTCTGAGAAAATTCAATGTTCGCTTTCTTGTTGGCGCTAGTGGCAGGGCCTACACACACCCAATGCCCTGCGAATGCCTGGAACATACAGCCAGTAGGGACACATCAAAGGCACCTTCATTGCTTTGCAGGCTCCCACGGCTCGGTTCTGTTGCTTTCCCAGCTGGTGCCTTCACAGTCTCATGAAGCAAAATGTTTCTAATTATGTGGTTGGGTTCTAGCCTGTGGACTGAATGGTCAGGCACACGTTGGCCAAGGCCCTCCAATCGACTGGTGCATCAGACAGAGGGAGGATGTTATCTGAGTTTTATGGTTGTCTTGTTTGGTTCTTTCTTTTTTTCTATTTTGGTTTTTCTTTTCATAATATTGAGGCAGGTGTTTTGTCCCAGAGCTACTTGTCCTCTTAGGCCTCCTGAATGTTGACCTGCCCTAGAAATCCCTGAAGCTGACCAGCACTTGAGGTTTCCTTACAGGTATGATTCTGCAGGATGGACCCCCGTGACTGGGGTGGGGAGGGGGCTCCTCCCCAGCATGCTTTTCTCTTGGACCCGCCTTCAGAAGAGGGTCTCCACCCTGCTGGCTGCCTGCATGGTGCCACTAGCCCAGATGATCACAGAACAGATCGGGGATCAGGGACTCATAGTCTGCTTTAGCTCTTGTCCCCAGGGTCATGTCATGGTTGAGAGAGGCAGGTGCCCCTTCTCTGCTGAGTTTTCCTCCAAGAGACAGTCTGGGCCCTATTGCAACATGACCATGGAGTTTGGGGCTCAGAGCTATGTTTCTCTAAAGATGTGATCACTTTGATGTGACCTACACGTAATCAACCAGTTTCTTAGTTTGTTAGGATCATAATGGTGGACACCTTTATAGAAAAAATAATTTCCCGTGGGCAGAGCCAGAAGTTTGATTCCAGGGCCCGTTGGGAAAGGAACGCAGAACTCAGATTCTCTCTCTCGCCCTGACTCATCCCTCACACCACCAATCCCCCACAGTGTCTCTCGTGACGCTGTGGCATTCCTCTCCCAGGGGAGAGGAATGCACATTTGACATAACTAAAATCTTATTTTATTTCTCTTACAGAATATTGAGGGGTGTAGCCAGGCTATCTATTAAGTAGCCGTTCATGGAGAAAGAGAATGATCAAATCTGAAAAATTATTGAATCTGTTTTGGGGAAAACATGATTAATGTCTCACAAGATTAGATTCTGTGCACAACTTAGTTCAGTTTTCTCTACTTTTCCCAAGTGGTGTTTGAAAACACCCAGGAATTTCCCCCACTAATCCCATTTTTAAAATTTTCTCTGCATTTAATTTAAATAGTTCTTCCTTACTTACCATGAGCCAATTTTACATTTACATAAAATTTATATTTATAGCGCAAGATAACAATGGCCATAAGCCAGAGGCTTTAACACTAATGCTCTTGGGATACAATAAAATAAGATGTTGGAAGGAAATAAAGCTTCCTCAATCCAACTTCTGTCTTCTCAACAACAGCATCATTGCTGTTTAGTGAGCATCTAATTATTCTTCAGAAGCATTAAAGCTGGTCTGATCCCGCCACCAAAGGCAGCTGAGGGTGCCTACCCAGGTGGACAGGACACAGGACAGGAAGATAAATAGAACAAGCCCATGAGAAAACCAAGTGTTGGATTGAGAGTTGTTATGTTTTATTTTATTGATTGATTTTTTTAATTTATGGAATTTTCAGAGAGAGAGAGAGAGAGATTTGTTGTTCCACTCTTTATGCATTAAACCTTGGCATATCAGGACGATGCTCTAACCAACTGAGCTACCCGTCTAGGGCCGAGAGTCATTACATTTTAGAGGGTGACTCGAGTGCTTGTGCATGTTGGGAGGAGTGCCACCATCAGTGCCCCTTGGGCTGCAGGAGCAGAGGGGCCAGAACAAGATGGAGCCCAGTCAAACGTCCTGGCTCAAATCCTTCTCTCCCACTTACTGTGTGCACTTGGGCCAGGGCCTCGATCTCTGCCATTTGTTCACTTACTGGGGAAACGACACTACTCATCTCATAGGCTTTCCACAAAGATCAAAAGGAATAATCCATGTTCTGGCTCATGGAGTCGTTTGTGGCCACCATTGCCATTATTCTCAGATTCAACTCATCTCAGCAGTCGCCTGAGAGCACTTTGCAGGATTAAAATTTGTCTTCACTTCTAGGAGGGTGGGAGATGAGAAAAGGAGAGTGGGTTTTGTGAGTCCCAGACACCCCTGTGCTGCCTGTGGAGGCAGAGGCGCCCTGTGTCTGAGCCCAGGTTCCCACTGCTGTCAGGGCTGCGTGAGAGCTGTCACAGTGCCTGGGGCAGAGCGGCTGCAGGGCCAGCGAAGTGACCCGCACCGTGTATGGAAGAGCTGCGAGGCAGACAGGGATAAACATTGCTGAGGTCTGTTCTCTGTTAAGCAGCTGAGGAAGGGAGGCAGCCGCATGTGACAGGCTGCGCAGCTCCAGCCAGAGCATTCAGAGGGAAGCAGGAACAGGGAGCGGAGGGGGGCCCAGACATTATCTTATCAGACCTAAGCAAGCACTTAAGAAATCCCCTGTGTGATGGGAGACTTGTACAAGTCCCACATCCCACCAGCCCCATCTGCTGGTCCCCTCATTCTCTCAGCACCCCTTCTACCCACCTTACCCCCGCCCTTCTTTGCTTTCGGAGTGAGAGCCAAGTCCATGTCTGGACAGGTCTGCAGATCCCTCGCAGCACGTCCCTGTCAGTCCCCTGCCTCCCTGCCAGCAGTACTTGGCTCAGGTCACATTTGCTGAATGAATGAGTGAACTGGTGAGCAGATGGACAGATGAAATGACACCCAAAGAGCCCTTTCTATATGTGATCTGAATTGGGGTACAAACCTGATTTTAACTGATTGCCTTCATTTCACACCTTCCAGCAGTAACATGAATTAACTTTGAGTCTAACAAAGGAAGGATTCAGATTCTTAAAGTCTTTTGGGGGCCTAATATATTCATGTTTATTGGGTTATGTTCAGTATTTATTATATTTATTGTGAGAGAATTTATCTAAATTGTCATGAAGGCCTAGAAAGTAGGATTCTACAGATGGCACAGATTTTTCTAGGAAGATTCTCTTTTCAGGAACACATCTGGCAAGCAAAGGGACCTTAGCCTAACTCTGGCTTTCCCCTGCAGCAGAGAACACACACGCCATGGGGAAGGGCTGTAGGAGGGTCCCGGGGGCCTTGCACATCAGCCCTTTGAGTAGATGGTGAGGCCAAAGGCACAGCCTCTGGTCAAGCAGGAAGGTCGGCAAAGCACCGGTTAGACTTTGTTCTGTTCTCCGAGCTGCCGCAGCCAAGCTGGCCCATGCCCATCTCTATTACATCAGTGCACATGCTCTAAGGTGCCAGGGTTCTTATTCAAGTATTCCCTTATTCAAGTATTCCCAAACACTACAGTCACAGGACAAAAGCCAGTGTGTGGCCGGGAGTGTGAAGGCAGCATTCTAAATGCGATCGTGGGTGAAATGCCCACCCGTTCACAGAGCCTCTGTCATCATTTGGCCAAGCATGTTTACCCAAAGGCACAGAGAATCTGGTCATAGGCACATGTCCGTGCCGCCTCTGCAGCTAATGAAATGTAAGATGCTGCATGGACTTCTCCAGGCAGAATTCCGTATCTTGGATGAGAGGTCCTAGTAGTCCTTGTCAGGAATGAGAAACATTTTATCTTCCTTTCTGCCATTAAAATTATCTTTCTTTAACCAACACTTGAAGGAGTGTTTAAAGGACATAAAAGGTTATTACAAACTAGTATTTTTATGGCTGCCCCATAGAACAAATTCCATTACTCAATTAAATAAATGCAGTCTGCCTCCAGCCAAGGCTCTGGAGCCAAACATTTTGTCTGGATGAGTTAGACACTCAGTCTGGAGCCCCAGGGGCTGCGTTGGGGAGTGGGGGCCGGTGCAGGAGCAGCTGCAGATGGGTAGCTTGGGGCCCAGAGCTGGGCTTGGGATACAGTAGTGTGTGTTGGTGGCATGGTACAAGTCTTTGAATCTCTATAAAAACCCACACTTGGTGTCTGAGAGCCTTCCAGAAGTGTGCTGATTCTTTGAGTGAAGGGCAAACACATAGTAGGTTCTCTATAAACCATTTGTTGATTGACTAATTGATGGATTAGATGTTGGTCCCAGTTCAAAGTGCTGATCCCTGGGAGAGAAGACACCATTTATTCATAGATATTACCCCTGTTCATTCCAATAGGCATGGGTCTTTTAGATCCTTTGTCCACAGGCTACATGGGCTTTTTCCCAGGGGATCATGGGGAGACATGGAATGGGGGGTATTACCTGCAGACATAGGAGGTGGGGCCCTGCCTATGGAGAGGCCTCAGAGGAGGCCTCGGAGGATACAGGCCCATGGTCACGGAGCAGACTCAGGGAACTGGGTCTGGCAAGGGAAGATGGGAAGGAATAAGGGTGAGCTTTACTGATCAAGGGCCTGCTCTGCTCATCTCAGGGACTCTGGTGGATTTAGGATTTAGGATGGAAGGTGGATCTGTAACATGCCTCTTCTGAACATAGACCATATCCTCCAAACTTTGTATGATCTTACATATAGGATAGACCAAACACAATTTATAAATGAAAAGAAGTGTAATTAGGCAGCCTTTCAAAGGAAAGGCCTGGTTTTGAAAGAGGTAGCTGTCTACTCATTCACTCTTATCCAGCCTGTATTTTGATATAAGAACTGATCGACACTGAGCAATGGGACAATCCATGATGCCGGGCTACACAGAGGCCAATTCCAGGTCCGTGAAATGCGAGTGTTCCTCGACGGCCAGGTGTGCGCCCAGTGAAGGGGTCATTTGGTCCTTCCTGAGCCTGTTTCACAGAGAACATCCACCAGAACTACCCACAAACATTTGGCAATTTGCTTTGTGACAGCCAGCCTGCAGGGGATTCCTGGTTATTCTCTCCAGAGGTGCTTTGATGAGTGGAGACACTCACAGAGACTCACCCTGACTGTTACCCGTTCCCCTGGGGTCTGTTGACACCTTGCTGTCCAAGGTCGTGGGTTTGTGGGGTGATCTTATCTGATTGGCATCATTGGAACTTGCATTTTTCTTTGCTCCGTGATTACTTTTCCAGCTCTGATCCATTCCTTATGCTGGCCAGAGACTGAGCTCTCAACATGCCACCTGCCGTTCACAGTTTGCACTTTGTAAGGATGAGCCTCTTCTCCCTTCTTTCCTTACAAGGCCCCCCTCCACTGGACCGTGCAGGTCAGATTCTGTGCCATCTTCAGGTCAGCCTTTTGCAGCCCCAGCCAGCCAGCAGGGCGCCTCAGCAGGAGCCAGATGGGGCTGAGCCTCTGGGAGCCCAGTGACCCCCTGGCCTGGAGTCCTTGGGGAAGAGGGCTGATGGACCGCATCCCTGTGCCTGGCTGCTAATCCCTCCTTCTCTTCTCACTCCTTTGATCCGCTTATGCACTGCAGTACGAAGGACCCTGAAGAGCGGCCTGACTCCAGAAGAAGCCCGAGCCCTGGGCCTGGTGGGCACCTCGGAGCTGCAGCTGTGACCCAGGGGGCACCCTAAGAAGTGTGCCTGAGCAGAGTGCATGCTCCTGCTGGACGGAGCCCCTGTCAGCATTAGCATCGAAAGGTCTGAAAGAAAGTGCCCATCTCTCGGTGGCGCCACGGGGCTGTGTTGCGTGCTGCGCGCTGACATGGAGTCTCCTTCCTGTACTTTCTCTTGTTTCTGTGACACCTGGTTTAGTAGTTCCAAAGTGAGACACCTTTTCTGTGCAAGGAACGGACCTTTTCCGGAGCAGATCACTCTGTCACAGTGACTAAGGGCATATGAGGCAGTTGGATTGGATTCACAGCCTGGGTCTCTCCACACCACCAAAGTATCCAGATGTAAAACCCAAACTGTACACAAAGGAAAACACAGGCTGTTGACCAGTTGTGGATTTTAGATGTACTAAATGTTTATATGGATTCATAAATGTACACCATGTTTCAGATACTAAATAAATGGAGTTTAATGTCACAATGAGAAACTTTTCTTCTCTTGGCTTTAGGACCTTAAATAGCTCAGTTTTGCCTCTTTCTGAGTCAGCAAAACCTCTCCCCAGGTTCACCAGGACCCTGGCTCAGAACCATTTCAGGCCCCGGGATGGCAGGGGCGGTGTTCCAGCTTGGTTAATAGAATGAGGAGCCTGACAATGCGCTCTTTGTAACTCCTCATTAATTAGGCATCATGCTAGCGATAACCTTACTCATGTGCTTTGCTTTGCTCCATAGCGATGTGGAAGCAAAAATGTAGAGTAGCATTTTAAAAATCTGAACTATTCTGTAACTCACTCATTTGCCCCTTTATGTAAAAATTCATTATCTCAAAAAGTTTACTGTCACCAAACGAAAATGAAAATTTTAAGCTTTGAGTGCAGAGAATGACAAATGGAGGCCTGGGCACTCAAGGACCCGTCATCAGAAAACAAGGTGTCCGGAGTGGGAGGCGCCGTGGGGAGCTCCTGGCAGTGGCAGAGCCACACTGAAGGGGCTGCTGCCCAGGTGGTAGCTAAGCCCCAGAAGTCCCTCCATCCAAGGTCGCATGGCTTCCGTGAAGAGCCTCTGCCTCAGAAAGCAGGGAAAGGTAAACCCCCTGCAGCAGGTAGTTGGGGGGTTGAAAGACAGTCGGGTCACTAATGCTACCTTTGCCTTAATTTCAACACCTCTGTGACTCTATTCCTGAGTCTGGGCAGACGTGATTTATAGACAATCTCAGTTGTGTTGTCTGAAGAGCCAAAGATCATAGATTCACCCCACATGCCTCTGTGTCTGTCTCCCTTTTCTGCACCCCCACTCACTGAGCCACAGGGGGCTCTTTCCAGCAGGTGTCTGTCATACGTGGTGAGTGTGAGCACCCCAGGACAGCCCAGGACCTGCAAGAGTTAGGTCTGCATGTTACAGACAATTGAGTTTACTTAATCACTTCATTACAAGGTATTAGGTGTTAATGTTTGTTTCCTTGTGGTTGTAAATAACGTGTTATATTCTGAATAGGGTTTAGTGGTTTGTGTTTATTTGCTTTGGAGCTGGATGCAGACACAGAATACCTGTGTCACTGGGATCATGATGTACGAACAAAAGGAAGCCGCATTTCTCTTGCACTGTTTAATGAACAAGCACTTTGATGCCCTTATAGGGACCCTAGGTATTCTGCTGAATTACTGCTTTAAAACAGGGATGGGAACCTTTTTTCTGTCAAGGGCCACTTGTATATTTATAACATCATTCGCTTAATATAATTTACTTGATATAAGTTTATATTGCTATGAAAAAAGCTCCTAGATTTATTGAATTTTGAGTCCTGCCTGTGGTTGCCTTGGCAGGGCCAGACCAAATGATTTTAAGGCCCAAGGACCGGATGTTCCCCACCCCTGCTTTAGAATAAAAGTCACATTTGGAAGGAAGTGACTGAAAAAATCTAATGTTAGTTTTATCTTTAAAATAAAAAAATCCTGAGAGGAAGCAAGCAAGCTAAAAACTAAGTTCTTGGTTACACCAAACGTAAAGAGGATCTCTTTTCATTGGGAACTTGGTTTAGTACTTTTTAGTGAAACTGAAGGATTTTTCCTGTTGCTCATTGCCTCTCTCTTGCTGCCACTCACTCAGGCTTCCTCTATTAGTGTTGTTTGACTCAGGAAGTTAAATTTCTTTAAAAGAAGCATTGAAGTGAATGGTACGTTATAATTGTGAGATGCCATTGCTAATCTTGCTGGTTATCCCCACAAATATCTTTGTGCCTAATTCTTAATTTGAGTTGAAATTACTGCTGGTAAAGAAAGACAAATACTTTTCTGTTAAAGATGCCTGCGTTTGGGTTTCTTTGGGAATTGACATAATAATATTGATGGCGAGTTCCCAGTTTTATTTTTAAAATATATTTTTATTTTATTTTTTTTACAGAGAGGAAGGGAGAGGGATAGAGAGAAACATCAACGAGAAACATCAATCAGATGCTGCCTCCTGAACACCCCCTACTGGTGTTGTGCCCACAACCAAGGTACATGCCCTTGACTGGAATCGAACCCAGGACCCTTGAGTCCGTAGGCTGAAGCTCTATCCACTGAGCCAAACCTGTTAGGGCAGAGTTCCTGTTTTTAAATGGCCTGAAACACGAGTTGTGAAGACAGTAATTAAGTTGTTCAATAAGCCTACATTCTAGAATCCCAGCTCTGTTTCAGGGGTCGTGGGCCAGAGCCACCTGAGGAAGATGTGCCTCAGGAACCAGGCACTTAAATGCACCCCAAGAGCAATCTGTACCTCCACCTGTATCCCGAGGGATGGCCTCGTTTGCAAGGCGACGTAGTAAAGGTGAGCTGCTTTTCCATCTTAATTTTGTCAATAGTCTGTCCCTTGCAGCTTTTGCTTGAGGGATGAGGCCTCTCTCTTCGTTGGATTTAAACTTTCTGAGGGCTGTTTGTGTTCCTGTCTTGGTTAGTCTACACAGTATTCTTTGCCAGTCTTTATGCCGTGAAAAAAGAAAAGGGTAACTTAGTAACAGGCGCGGAGAAATGTCCTTTCTAGGATGATCACTCCTGAGATCTGGAGGGTGTTCTCAGCCAGCCCCACATGGTCCCTGGGAGGGCAGATGAGCTGCTTGAAGATGCAGAAAACCTGCTCCTTCACTTCTCTCAGCTTCCCACGCTGGAGACTGTGGAGAGGCCTAGAGGCGGAGCTGCTTTGTTGCCTCTGACTAACATGTGGGGCAGAGCCCAGGCCCTGGTACAGCCCATCCTGCAGCCAGGACGAAGGCCCCTTTCCAAGGTGAGCAGTGGCGTGCTGACTCATCCCTGTGTTTCCCTATATATTGTAAACATATATAAAGTAGGAAAGGATGCTGTGTCCTAGAAAAGGGGTGTCTTAAGTAAATGTCTCTGTTCTTTGTTGAGAATAGTATCCTATAAAAAGCTGTTGCAGAACTATTCTGAGAACTGTAATGTGGAAAAAAGCCACATAGGGTCTGAGAGGGCTGCCCACATAGAGCTTTCTGCATTGCTGGGTGTTCTGTGCACATGCTGTTCAGTATGGCAGTCACTATATGTGACTGCTGAACACTATGGTGACTAGAGACAAGGAAAAAATTTTAAATTTTAAGTTTCAATGTCTACCTGTGCTTAGTCGCCCTGGTTTGAGAGAACACACCTTTGTCCGTGCTTTGTTGCTGTTTATTCATTTTAAATCTAGGAGGTTTGCGTGAAATGTGTGTATAAAATTGCTTTAGACTGCCATTTGCTCCACCAGGAACTTCAGTGTCTGAGCAATGATGTCCACTCCCTGCCTACACCGAGTTCTGAGTTTGGAAATTCTTGTCCTCAAAGGAGAATTCTGTGATTGATGTTGGGTGCTGGTAAATCTGCACTCTTCTCTCTGGAGGCATTTTGCCATTCGGTCTCGTTTTGTGATTCCAGGATGATGTATTTTGAGGTACAGTTGCTTTATAGTAGAGCCTATTGCCATTTTAATCACTCTACTTTCAAAACATCAATCTCACGGGTGAGTTTATTTCAATGTGACCCACTCAACATACATTCGGTCTGAACCTGTCTCTGGGTCGCTCCCCTCCTCCTCCAGGGCCAGCTTCCTGGGTGGGCATCACACTCAGAAGGGCCTCGGTACCTGGTTTAATGCTCTCCTGTCACTGTTTTGTAGTATTTAATTTTATCTTTGAATTTGTGTGTTTTAAGTGAAGTCTGATGAAGCAAAGGAGCACACACCTGAGCAAAGGGGATGGTGCAATACATGCGTCCACCCTTCTGTCGTTCACTTACAGCTCTGAGATGCCTGTGAGCAGAGAATTCCTGTGGGCCCACCGGATGGGAGCGTTCAGAGATTCAGAGTACAAGGTAAGCCTGTTATGAATACAAGCCTATTATGTGGGGGCACTGAGCCCCCAAAGACCTTACTTTCCATTTGAGCAGAATTGATTCAAATGCAAAAAAGTAGGTAATGGTATTCTAAGCAGCATGAATGACCACGGAACCCTAACATATTCTTTCTTACTCATGGTAGTATCAGCCAACCACTTATGCTGAAAAATGATGACACAGAAGAAAAGGAAAACATATGGGAAAACATAGTTTCTTTTTCTTTCAGAACTTCCTTATTCATCAGTAAGTTGAAAGTGTTGATAGAATGTGTACATATCAAGAAGTGAAATGATAACATTTGAGCTAGTTTTATGCAGTGTTTCCACAGTTCTGGTAAGACTACATATGCACACAGTATGTATACATAAGTATGAAATACAAATTATGTAATTTCGGTTGTTCTGCATGAGTTAAATGTTTTATATTTGCAGCTAAAACTGGAGTTAGATAAAATAAAGATGAATGATAAAATTCATGCTAATAATTTAAAATTTTAATTTTACTTAGAATAGCATTAACTAGCAAAAACCACCATAACAAGCTGCTAGAGGCCATGGAAGAAAGGAAAAACATTTTAGTACCTTTAATGGGACTGTTTCCTGATTGTGAACCGGAGACCTCACCTCTGTGCTTGCACTGGGCTCATGTCAGCAGTGACTGAGCTGTCCCTGCAAAGCAACTCTCGGGAGTTTGTTTTAAATGGCTGGAGGACAGCAGAGTGACCTCTGCTTTAGAGAAAGGTAATTTTGGCAAAAGCGCAAACATTACAACACAAAACTGGAAGCAAGAAACTTTATTTTAAAAAAAACTGAAAAAAATACGCAGATTTGTGGTGAAGAATATAAAGAACATACAGTTATATTTTCAAGAGTGTCCGTGGAACGTTATAATCATCAAATTAAGGTATCAACATTCTCTAACAAATATTTTGAACTGAGGAAGAACAGTGGCAAGATTCTAATGGGGTGCAGTCCAATAGAATTTTCTGTGGTGATAGAAATGTCCCATTATCTCTGCGCTGTCCATGTGGAATCCACTAGACACATGAATATTCAAAGTGTGGCTATAATGCAAGATACATAATAAGGACAAGGATTTGTAGTATAACTTAGATTTAAATAGCGACATGTGATTAGTGGCTACCAACAGAACATTGCAGTTCTAATGCCTCGTGGTTCTAAACCAGCGGCTTCTTTGGGGCACTCCTCAGTTACTGCTGGGGGGCTGCTGCTGGCAAGAGAGGAACCTCTGAACAGATCTATTTGGCTACTTTAAACAAGATCTAAAATTTTGCACAGCTTCTGGAGGTAGGGGTGGCATGAGAGGAGGACTCTCGGGGAGACCTGAGTATGCCCTTCCAACTCCTGGCTAATTCATGGGAGTAAGAGGCCTGGGGTTTGGTCACTCAGATGGGAGGAGGCCCTCAGGCTTGGGCCCCCCTGGGCATCTGTGCATGGAAATCATTGCTGTGGGGCTGCAGGGAGCTGAGGGAAGGGGACTCATTTCCGCACAGGGTTTCCAGAGGAGGACTTAGGGGTGGGAGGGGTGGAGGGAGGACCCAAGGGCCCTTTCTGGCTGCCTGCAGATGGAACAGGCCCTTTCTTTTTGGGGATTAAGATCTTGTTCTTACTCTTGAACACTTTGCTAGGATCCAGCTTGTTCACAAAGGAGTCAGTCTCTTCAGTGAGCAGGCTCGTGTTGTAGGTGATGGGCTTATACATGTTGAACCATTGCTGGAAGGCAGAATGGAGAGAGGGTCACAATCAAAGGAGAAATGCACTTGTTTATGCTATTCAGTGGGGATACAGGGAAGAGAGCCAGAGAGATGAAGCAAAGAGTAAGGTTTTATGAAAAAGTCCTCGAAATTCTATTAGACTTCCTGTGAACGTGACAACACACACATTGTTCCATGAGGTCTCAGAACCATTCAAGTAAATGCAGTAGGAGGACTACAAATCTGGGTAAATTTTCTTCCTTCTGTTCTAAGCCTAGGATGCTGGGTCTCAAATCCAGGGGACAGAGTCCTACGTGTTCTGCCCTCAAACCAGCCATTGCTCATCAGGTAGGTTTGGCAGGCTCTGTAACGTAAAGGAGGCGCACCCATACTCTGGAATTCTGTCATTGAGGACAGCTCTCTATGTACTGACAAGGAATGAGTTCCAAGACGGAGTGCTAAGTGAAAAGAAGGTACACACAAATGTGAACACCATTTCTGCACTCGTGATTGAGAAAAAAGGAACCAAAACCACATGCATGAGTGTCTTGGTAAGGGCACACGAGAAACTCCAAAAGTGGCTGCCTGTGGGGAGGTGAACTGGAAGCTGGGAACTGGAAAAGTAAGAGGCGACTTTTCCCCTTCCTGTGTGTGTGCCGCCCATCAAAACCCAGAGCGAAGGCCTGATAACATTTGATTAGAGAAAAACTCCCCAGCGATTCTGAGGATCAGCCAATTCGGGAACCACTGACCTAGATTGGTATAAAGTGGGGTGGGATCACCTGCCTCACTTATTGAAAGTGCAGATCTCTGGGCTCCACTCCAGATTCCTCAATCAGACGGGAAAGCTGGGAGTCTGCATTCAGGTCTTTCCTCAGAAGACTCTGATACATTCTACAGTTTGAGTGGACAGGTGGTCCTTACCTTGGCCTGTGGGCTGATGCCATAGCTGGTGAAGGCATACTGCCACTGGGGCAGGCCCAGGTGCGTGAGGAGCAGGCGGTAATAGGCGGTAAAGGTATCTGTGAGGAAATGCCAGTACAGTGCTCTGTCCAGGAACCAGATCTCAGTGTCTTGCGCTAATGCTGAAATAGCAAAGGACAGAAATGAAGGGATAGCTTAACAGTTTTCCTTTTATCCAAAGTCAATATATACTCATGATTTAAAAAAAATTCAAATAGTAAAAGTTCCTTTTTTTCCTTCCAACCTCCCAGTCCCATTCTCCAGTGGCCACCACTGCCGGCTGGTTTCTCGGATTCCTGATCAATGGACGGGGGCTTCTGCCACATGTGCCCCCGGCTATCTCAGCAGCGCTGCTTTTCCGGGTGGAAACAGTATTCCCTTCCCCAGGGGGTACACACGGCAGTCTCAGCTTTCCTGAGGGAGAGGAATCTAAATCACTCTGGCTTTCTGAAGACCTCTGTCAAGAGTTACAGTGCTGTGGGAAGCCACCTTGGACCAGCTCCCTCTCCTGGGAACCTGCCTGTGCTTCCGTGACATCCTGGTTGGGCAGAAGCAGGCACTGTTGTGCCAGGGCACGCCTCGCACCCGCTTCTCACCTGCCACTTTTACAACTGGCTGGCCGTCCTAGTTCATCTCCTGTCTAATGGCTGCCACATCTCCCTAAGTGGCCTCCAGGCTCCTCCTCTTCCCAAACTGCTTATGGTCACGTACATTTTCATGTGAATCCCGCCATTCTCCTGGAGAACGTCCTGGAGGTCCTACTTTCTTCTGTGTTACATCCAAACTCCTCCATCTGGCTTTCAGAACTCCACTCGAAAGGGAACCACCGGCCTCTGGCTTCATCTCCTCTTTATCAACAGGACGAACCATGGGAGTTTGGGGGGAATTCCTTCTCATTCCCCCCAAATCAGTTGCTCTTTCCTATGACATGGCTTTCACTAGTCTCTTTGCTTGGATGCCTCTTTTGCCAGCAAACCCTTTAGCCCCACCCCGTATCTCATTCCTACCCTATGTCAGAGGCAGCTCAAAGGCCTTTCACAAAGATCCCTCAGGTGAAGACCTCTCTCCTTCCCCGAGGTTAGTTAAGTCCTGTGTGTCTTCTCTCCAGACCAGGCGGAGAGCCTGGAAGGAGCCTGGGCCTTGTCCAGCTCTGTTCACAGCCCCCAGGCAGGGCCTGAACTGCTGGTAGCTGCCAGGTAGTAGCCCTGCTCAAGGCCAGAGCCATTTTCTCCTGACTTCCTATCTGTGCTTAAACTGAAGTCTAGTAATTCAGGTTTTTATTGCTGTTAACTGGGCGACATAATGAAGCACTGAAGAAAGACCATGTTTCTCCTAAATGCTTTTCTAACACATGAGCCTGCTGGAGGAGCTATAAATAGAATGAATTCTTCTACTCTTATTCACTTATTACCCTAATCCCATTATTTTGCAATAACGCACAAATGATGATAGCTTAAAAAGACTAGTAATGGGCACAGAGAGGGGTGCTCAGAGAGGTCTTGGCACCTATATGAGGCCGGTGGTATGTCAGGAGATCAGGAAGGAGTGTGCCTTTTGTGTGGTGGCTGTAGAGCAAGGTCAGCCAGGGCTGTCCCCAAACCACAGACCATGCTTGTCAATGATTCCTACCTGGTTTCCCTTTTTTGTAGACGAGGCAAACCTTCCCATTCCCGTTGCAAGGGTCCAGCTCAAATATCACACTGCGAGCGTCAAAGTGGGGCTTCTCTGGCTGGTTCTCACTGGCTGCAAACCCAGAAGGTAATGGTGATGTTCAAACATACTCAACTCAAGCACATACTTATGCATCCAGCTTTGCTCGCATGCAAAAACGGGGTAAAAAGCTTTCTGGCAGACATAGCCTTAAATATTTTCCAGAATTGGACAAATGAATTCTATACTCTAAATACCCAGACCTTATCCATGGTCCAGGCCTTTTGTCTGGGCTCCCTTATCACCAACAGTGCCACGAATCTGGGCGAAGGTGGCAGAAGGAGAATGAACTCAACTTCTTGGGAGTGGGACTCCATAAAGGCAGAGAGATTTAAATGACCTGATGTTGTCCTAACCTTTTTCTTTTCCTCAGGCAACTGCTTTCCCCTTTTTTATAGCATTTTATGATCTTTTGATTAGAATCCCTTTTCTCAGTCTAAAATGTATATAATATTTAATTATATTATTATGTTATAATTAATGCTAGGTCTGGCTTGAATTAGAAATACCTACCTAGAAATCAAGTATTATGAAATAACATAAAAAAAGATATTCTTAGAAATGCAAGCATCAGAAACCTTCTCTTCTGTCACTACAGCTAATATGCAATAAAGATTAGTATTAGTGACAGGGGTGCAGTTTACTAACCTAGGAGAGATTAGATCAAAGTATATAAATATAATATTTACATATCCTGTATAATAAAGAGCTAATATGCTAATTAGACCAAACAGCAGAACAGTTGTCTGAACCTGGGCCTGCAAGGACTGACCGAGGCAGGCGGGGCTATGAGGGCCGAGCCCCTTGCACGAATTTCGTGCATCAGGCCTCTAGTACAGCGGTTCTCAACCTGTGGGTTGCGACCCCTTTGGGGGTCGAACGACCCTTTCACAGGGGTTGCCTAAGACCATCCTGCATATCAGATATTTACATTACGATTCATAACAGTAGCAACATTACAGTTATGAAGTAGCAACGAAAATAATTTTATGGTTGGGTCACATGAGGAACAGTATTTAAAGGGCCAGAAGGTTGAGAACCACTGCTCTAGTACATTGTAAAAGGGAAAGAAGCAGGCTAACTTCTAATTCAGAGCAGAAGTTTGTACCTTCTTGTGTATCGTCCTCCAGGTCAGCCAGAGTTGGTGCATTAGGAAGTGAGTACATAGAAGACTGGTTGAGTTGAGTCAGTTTTGTGATACTATTGATTGCCATGTTGCCCAATGGGATGGTGTGCTCTATGGGAACATTACAAAGAATTACATGGAGGAAAACCTTAGTGACCATGGTTGTTAGTAGGGCTTCTGATTAGGTAACCCAAGCCCACCTACTGTTTGATCCTAGGCCTGAGGAAGCTGATGGAGAGTGGAAAGAAGAGAATCAATGCACAACATGCTCCAAAGCACCAACCTTTCATGTAAAAAAAATCAACCGGGGCCATAGGCGAAGAGTCCCCACTGCACGTGGCAGGGCAGAGCACTGAAGGACAGTTACAAAGGGGATGCTCCAGAGGAACTGAGAAATCTGGGCAGGAGCCCTGTTTGAAGAGCAAAGGACTTAACAATGTTTCTGTCCCTTCTGCCCCTTGCATTAAGTTATACGTACTTTCCAAAGGAGTAGCAGCTTTGTTAATAGACCTGACCCTTCTACCTTCTTGTTATGAGCTTTCACGATGGAAAACATCTCCTGCTCTACTTCATTTTTCCTCATTCAGTGAGAAAACTTAAGATCCGGTCAAGGGCATGTGCGTGGGTTGCGGGCACATCCCCACTAGGAGATGTGCAGGAGGCAGCTGATCGATGTTTCTCTCTCATCGATGTTTCTAACTTTCTATATCTTTCACTTCCTCTCTGTAAAAAATCAATAAAATATATTAAAAAAAAAAAAAAGAGGCTTCTTGCTTGGTTTGTCTTCTGTGATTAGGGTGTAAGTAAGAAATATACACACTGCCCTGGCCTGTGAGGCTCAGTTGGTTGCAGCGTAGTCCCATACACCAACCAAAAGGTGTCAGGTTAGCTTCCCAGTCAGGGCAGGTGTTGGAGGTAAACTGATCAATGTTTCTGTCTCAAAATGATGTCTCAATATCAATGTCTCTCTTTCCCCTATTTGCTCGCTCTCTCAAAAAAAATTCAATTAAAAAAAATACTCAGGCTACATATTTTCCTTATTATATAGAGTCCTTCCAATATAAGATGGTGGACACGGGATGGCACACAAAGACTTTGATCTTTGACTGCTAAAAAATTGGAATGGCTGAGGCAATAAAGCAGCTGGTGTACAGACCATGGAATGAATGTTCAAGAAGAGACCACTAAAGAGGCGGGCATTAGTAGCTGCCTCCACTGGCTTTTCTGTTACTGACTAGCTACCCAGTGGAATGGGTGTGGTAATGGGGATAGAAGATGAGTTGGGAGGATGAAATTAGAGAAGGTACTGTACCAGTGAAGAGGGACTCATTCATAAAAGCATCATGAAATGCTTCTGAGGCAGGCTTGTGAGGGGCTAACTCCATGATGTGGGCCAGGGATTCTGACAGGCAGTCTAGACTTTCCACTCTCTCTATTCTACACCCCAAAGGCCATAGCCATGCTATAAAGGAGGGTTCTGATACTGGTGCCAAGGATGTTTCTAGGCCATTTGAGGAAAGTTTTCTAAGCTAAAAGTTCATGATAAATGCTCAGTAGAGAACTATAAAAAGTGCCTCTTCACATCTGTGAGAGAGAAACACTAAGGCTTTGAGAATCACCAAAAAAGGGCAACTCAAGAGGCAGAGGCAATGAAGGAGGTCAGTTCTGCAGATCTATGCAAGAGGAGGCACTGCATTCGGTGACAGCATGAAGAGGTGAAGGTGCTTCCCAAGGACGAAGTAGAACTGGGGATGTAGTGGAGTCTGGATGCAATACAGGCCTCCTGGGGACGGGAAGTCTGTGCCAAGAATGGGCTGGACTCCAGTGGCTAGATCAGGGTTTCCCAGCCTATGAAAAGTTACTGGAGTCTTCACCTAAATGTGCAGCACTGCCTTTCATGCTACATAGCACCTGTATCTCCGCTGTGAGTTCCCACGAGTTTCCACATCTGCAGCACACAAGTCTGTCCGGGCACATTTAGTGGAGCAGCTGGTGACTCAGCTGAGATGGGGGGCAGAGAAGGAAAGGCTCTGGCCTGAGATCAGAGCCCTGAGGGCTTCATATGCAGGGAGTGAAGGAAGGAGCCCTTTGGTGACCACCAGAGGCTGTCACTGCAGCTCACCCTGAGGAGACTGCTCTGCGAGGAGTCCCCAGAGGCTTTAAATTTGAGCTGGCTTAGGATTTTTGTGGACTGATTATTTTTTCCTCCACCTAATTTCAATAGGAAACTTCTAAAATAAACTTCTAGTTAAGTACTGGCTAGACTCTGACGTGGGAGTTGGGGGTGGAGAAATGACACGTATTTTAGCTTTGGTTACAGCTTCTGGGCACTGCACTTTAGGAGAAGCCATGAAAACCATCCAGATTCAAAGACTCCAAGGTTGTAAAGTCCTCAGAGCTGTTTCATCTACCCTCCCAGGCAGGAGAATGTTCCCCTATAGCCAGGGCTGACTCACCATCCAGCTTCACACTCCATGTCATGTGGAAGCCGTTGGTCACCAGGTAAAAATTCTTGATATCCTCGGGCAGCACGCAGTTATTTTTCTAGAATCATAAGAACAGATAAGGTGATGGCTGGGGAAGAGAGCACAAGGCTGTGCCTCAAGGCAACGGGGGACACTATTTATCGTGGTTCAGATCCCCCCAATAGGAAGACCATGATAATTATCTACAAAACTCTATTCGAGTCCAGGGTCAAAATGGCACCTCAACTCACTTCCTCCCACAGACACCCAAACGTACAGCTACAGATTGAATAACTCCCTTCAAAAGAAATCCAGAAACTAGCTGAATGATTCCTACATGTCAGGCAAACGTGAAAAAACTCACAGAGAACTACGTAGGAAAGGTGACCACAAGCTCACTATAAAACCCACCCTTGGTGCAGTGCCTCATAACTTCCAGGTTCTTCCTGCAGAGCAAAGAGTTTGGATCATACATCTGACACCCCAACTTTTAAGAATGCACCCGAGAGAAGGATGCACTAAAGCATCTAGCTCTGAAAGCCAATGGGTACAAAAGACTCACAAGGCAGTTCTCGAAGGGCTCAGACGGACTCCCAAGGCTATCCTCCCAGGGCCAGTGCAGAACAGACTGAAGTCAGAGCCTTGTGGTGAAGGAGGCCTATAGGCTTATCTTAAAAACTTCTGCCTGAGGAGTAGGCTTCCAATTTAACACACATCTAGATGAGCCAACTGAAGACTCTCCAGGGACCAGGAGGCTGGCGATACCTTAATCTTTCCTTCTGCCTCACTGCAGGTTGCAGGTGTCTCTGGAAAGGAGCCTGTGCATGTCTGACACCCTGGCTTTTTGTAGCTGCTGCTCAGAGGACACACCCTTGGTTGACTGGTGCTGGTGCACAGCCAGACATATTACTGGGTCCCACAGGACTGTAACAAACAGAGTAACAGTTCTTAACTAGCTGTATCGCAAAGCACAGCTCAAAAGCAGCAGAATGAAATGCTCAGCATTTCCTTGAAATAAGCCTATTTGTAGATCTTAAAAGGTACAGCCCGAGGATCAGGCTTATAATTTAACAACATGTAAGATGTAAGGGCCAACTGCAGCCCCCTCTAGAAATGGGGAGGACAGTGGGTGCCATATTCACACTCTCCCTCTACCCCACCCCTGGTCGTTGGTACCTCTGTGAATGGAGGTTGCGCACACATCTGGTGGCCAGCAGGGCTTGTTTTCACAAGGTTAATGGGATAGTAGCAAACAAAGAAACAGTTCTTAACAGACAAGCCTATCTCCCAGTCTTACCCAGAAGAGTATTTCCAAAGTATTTGCATATTTTAAATGCAGCTTTCATTCAGCTGCTTCTAGGTGCTCACTGAAATCCTCCCATTTGGGACACTGATAGATCTTGGCCCACCCTCAACTACTGGGAGCCATAAGGACAAAGTAGGCTGGACAATCATATACATCTGACAGAAAACCAAGAGCTAGGACAGAGTTGAACAATAAGGTTCAAGACTGAAAGAGGTGGCTATTTCATCTAATGCACAGAAACCAACAGAGAGTTGAGAAAATGAAGAAATAGAATATGTTCCAAATGAAAGAACAAGAAAAAACAATAGGAAATGACCTTAATGAAAAGAAGTGATTTACTGATAAGAACTCAAAAATAATGGTCATAAAATGCTCATTGAGTTCAGGAGAACAATACATAAATAAAATGAGAATTTCAACAAACAGAAAATATTAGTACCAAAAAGAAATAACAGAGGTGCAGAGTACAAGTAATAAAATGGGAAAAAAGTATCTATGGAGGGTTTTAAAAGCAGGCTAGATGAAGTGGTAGAAAGGATCAGCAAACTAGAAGACAAGGGTAATGGAACTCATCCAATGAGATCAGACAGAAGAAAAAGAAATAGAAAACACTAAAGATAGTTTAAGGGACTTATGGGACAATATCAAGCAGACCCTTTTGTATTATAGGGGTCCCAGAAGAAGAGATGGACAAAGGGGCAGAAAGCTTATTTGAAGAAATAATGACTGAAACTTCCCTAACCAGGGAAAGGAAACAGACATCTCAATCCAGGAAGCTCAGAATTCCAAAAAAGATGAATCCAAACAGACATTATAATTAAGTTATGAAAAGTTAAAGATAAGGAGAAAATCTTAAAAGCAGCAAGAGAAACAAGAGAACCCCCATTAAGGCCATCAGGAGATTTTTAGGCAGAAACTTGACAGGCCAGAAGAGAGTGGCACAAAATATTCAAAGTGCCAGAGAAAAAACCAACCAAGAACACTCTACTTGGTACAGCTGTCCTTCAGAATTGAAGGAGAATCAAAAGCTTTCCAAAGAAGCAAAAGCTAAAGGTATTCATCACCACTAGATCAGTCTTTCAGTTGAAAGGGCACTAATTAGTAACAGGAAAACATATGAAAGTATAAATCTCATAGGCAAAGGTAAATATATAATTAAATTCAGAATAATCTAATGTCATGGTGCTGGGTTGATCACTTATAAATCTAGTATAAGTGTTAAGACAAAAGTAGTAAAAATAACTATAACTACAGCAGTTTGTTAATGGATACACAAGATAGAGGTATAAATTGAGATTTTTAAAAAAATGTGCGGCAGGGAGGGAGAGTAAAAATAATAACATAGAGCTTTAGAATACATTCAAACTGAAGTTATTATCAACTTAAAATAGACTGTTATAAATTGTTTTATGTAAACCTCATGGTGAACACAAAAAAGCCTATAGTAGATATATAAGAAATAAAGGGAAAGCAATCTAAGCATACCTCTACAGAAAATAATCAAATCACAAATGAAGAGAGCAAAAGAAGAAAAAAAGGACAAAAGAATTATAAAACAACCAGAAATCAATGAACAAAATGGCAGTAAGTCCAAACATAATCAATAATTACTTTAATGTAAATGGATTAAATTCTCCAATAAAAAGACAAAAAGTGCCTGAAAGGATTAAAAAGCTCAGTTTGGCTCCGTGGATAGAGCATCGGCCCTAGGACTGAAGGGTCTCGGGTTCCATTCCAGTCAAGGGGATGTACCTTGGTTGCCAGCTCGGTCCCCGGCCCTCTCTCACATGAATGTTTGTCTCTCTGTCTCTCCCTCTCTCTTCCACTCTCTCTAAAAATCAATGGATTCCCACCAGCAGTGAAGGAGAATTCCTTTTTTCCACATCCTCTCCAGCACTTGTCCTTTGTTGATGACAGCCATTCTGACAGGTGTGAGATGCTACCTCATTGTTGTTTTGATTTGCACATCCTCTGTGCTTTCAGAGAGGGAAAGTATGCACCCAGAATGCCTTTCTCCCTGTCCCCAATCTAGCACAGGAAGCCCACAAAGACCAGTGTCCTGACAAAGTTCATGTGCCTTCTATCACCTCAAAAGGCCAGCTTCTGCTATGATTTTGGTCACTAGAACCATCTAGTGGTGAACACAGGAAATTACTGCCTATGAGCCTTTCCTAACCTGGATTCTATGAGATCCCAGCTGAGAAGGGCTGGTGGCACTGTTAAATTTTAAGTTATGCTGAAGAATTCTAGTAGCAGCGATTATAAAATTTATTATGGCATTCATTTCATGAAGAAGAAAAATTGGCATTTATGCCAATATTTAAAAAATTATTCAGATCATGAAAATAGAAAAAAAAATCAGCGAAATCTAGTATTGAATACATTTCAATACTAATATAAAACACAAAATTGTTGCGGCCAAAGGTAAACTGAGGGGGGAGGGGGGATGAAAGGATTAAGGAAAGACAGATAAGAGAATGAAAGCTGGGTCTCGGTGGGACGCTGCTCCCTGATGAGGAGACAGCGCCAGCGCCCACAAGCTGTGTCTTTATTTTATAGCAGATGCCACGAGGCAAAGTAGGGGCGTGATCACGTTGTTTACAGCATTCTCGTGAGCGCCAACCCTACTCAACTACATGCACCTGAACTCTAGCACAAGGCACGTGGGGCTACGTGTCTGGACCATATGTTCAAGCTTACAACCACAGTCGTTGGCTATAATTGTGCTGGGTGGGCCCTGCCCTCCAGCTGGGACTTGCATTTGGCAATGAGAGGACCCTGACCTTTCATTAGTCCGAGGCTTGAACCTGGCCAAAACACTGTAGCCGCGCCCCATACAAAACGTTAAGTAAGCCAAGTTCATAAGAAACTTAAGCCTGCACTGTTGTTTCCATATAAATCACCGCTGGTTCTGGCTCTGCTGCTTCCTTGCACAGGCCTTACCACCGGGCAGCTGGCTATGGCTGGTCCCGAGTGCACTTCAGGCCCTTCCCTCAGAGTGGGCTGTCAGGGGACCACTTTTAGGTCGCTCCTCTGCCTGGCCAGTAATGCAGGGGTGCTGCCGTTTTCATTTCTCTCCTGTCCAACCTGGAAAGAAACTGCTCTTCTCTGGGGAGCAATCTGCGCATGGCAGGGGACTGCTCCCTATGGTTCATGCCTGGTCTTTATTTTTTGTGGGGTGAAAAGGGAAAGACAACTTGCAGAAAGCGAATGGAAGAGGGGTTATGAGGATTAGAGAGAGGACTTAAGGAGAAAGTCAAGAAAGGAGAATAGTGCTTCCCAGTGTTGAAGTAAGTGTGGCATTGCCACACTACTGCAATCTGTGTGCCCTGATGATGACTCACATAATTCCCCATGTCCTCTTCTCCAAAGGAGGCTGTCTACAATACCTTTTTACTGTCTCATCAGCTGAAGGATCTGAGCCACTCTGGTGTTTGGGGAGCTGTCAGCTTGATTCCCAGAGAGGCATCCTGAGCACTGCCTGCACCTCAAGCGAAGGGCCAGGGGCCATCACTGCCTCCTGCTCACCTTTTCCACTTCTAGGACTCCTATACCTGCTGTTCTCTCCTTTTCAGGGGCCACTTCTCAGGCAAAGGGGCTGGGTAGCAGACGCAGGAACAGGCCGACAAAAGGGCCAGAGCATACAAAGTGGTTTCATGGGTTTTTGTCCACAACGGGCAGGCGCTCCATGAGCCCATCTGCAGCGTTGGCCAGAAAAAGAGTTGCCATCAGGAGGAGCACTGAAATGTGACTGCAAACGTGAGGCAATGAGGACATGTCCATCTGCTGAATTCGGGGAGGACAGCCATGCAGTGGAAGGAAAACCTGGATGGGCTGTGGAGGGATGGGGTGAGATTCCCAGAAGAATTCTCAAATACATTCTTAAACTCCCTCCTGAGGAGAGGAGGAAGGCCTGGTTAGCTGGAACCTTTTTCCTTGGTGAGTGGGGTAAGAAAGTTTGGGGCGAGGGCGGAGTTGCTTCGGACTCAGAGGAGAGGCAGCATACTCATACCCTCTAAAACTGAATGATGAGAAAATCTATAAGTATCGCTTTGTCTGGGGCCCACGTATTGTGAAGCTCTGTAGTGGCAGACATCAGTCAAGAAACCTTCAAAAGAGCTGATAAAAGATCAGGAGGAATGTAATAAACCATGTCAACAAGGCCAGGCTGGCACAGCCACAGACAGCCTCAGCAGCAGCTGGCTCTGCTGAACAGCCAGTAAGAGTTCAACAGGCAGACACTGTTCCGGAATTCCCTTTTCTATTATGGGTTGTGAGTAGAAATGGGAGTGGGGGCTGAGTAAGCGCATGAGAAAGGTTGGGGAGCTGCTGAGCTGAGGTCATGCAGAGAAACATCAACCACAGTACTCAGCTGCCAGGGGAGCTGCTGCTGGCTCAGCCTGGGAGGGGTGAGCCCTGCTTGCAAGGACCAAACATGCACACGTGCACATGAACCCATCTACCCATCACCTGCTTGGCAGCTGGGGACAAGGCTGCCACAGTGTTGTGCACTGGCAGAGGAGCAGTCTGGCAGAGCAGAACGAACAGGCAGGCAACTCTGTGTTCAAATTCAGCCTCTGCCACTTGGTAGCTACATGGCCCAGAACAAACTCCTTAATCTCTATGACCCGCAGTTCCTTCATCTACTAGTATAACAAGGAGCTATCAATACCCATCTTGCAGGGTTACTATGAGGATTAAACGAAATAACTTAAGTGACATGTGTTAGCAGGTACTCATTACACCAGTGGTCGCCAACCTTTTGGACCTCACGAACCACCAGTGGTCTGCGGACCACCAGTTGGCGACCGCTGCATTACATGACAGGGTAATTTCTTGTTCCTTACTCAAATGCATTTGCTGCTATTTAGCCACAATGGCTTCTCCTGACTTCCCAGTTCCCCACTTAAAGTATTTCAATGGCTCCCCTTTACACCCAAGATAAAGAGTGATCTCCTGATGATCTAAGAAATTTTACATGTCCTGGTCCTTGTCAACCTCTCTCCCTTGCTCTCCTGTGCTCCAGCCACATGGACCTCCTTTATGCTCTTGGAAAATAAATCCATCTCGAAGCCTTCAGCAAGGTTGAAAGCCCCTTCTTCCAGAACTCACCTGCCTGGCTAACAGCTCCACATAACTTCTTTGGAAAAAACTTTTCTCACCCTCCAGACTAAGTCAGGCCTCTGACAATGCTCTCTTCACCTCACTTTCAGTGCTCAGTCTGCTTTGTAATGATACCTGCAATGATTTACACTATGTCTCAGTAAGGTAAAGAGGTAAGAAGCTGTGCTCTTTTTATTACCACTGATTCCCCAGGGCTCAGCTCCAAGGACAATGCCTGGCCCATTTTAAAAGCTTTAAACATCTGTTGAATAAATTTAAGTTCTGAGGAGGGTTGGGAAGCACTACTATTAATCTGGTTAGCACTTCTCTACCACACTAACCACGTTCTGCCTGGCATGCGTATTGATATTTACTTTTTCCTTTCCTTGCTGGAGTTTCAGTTTTGCTGTATAGACTCTGAATGTTCCACTGCCTCCACATGACAGGCTCAGAGGCGAGGACCCATGCTGGGAAATAGCACAGAATGGAAGAGAGTGTTAAGTGGACTGAACAGAGAGAAGACAGTTGTGGACTGAGATAAGAATGGTTTCCTGCCCTAACCTTTCCTTCTCAGGAGCACTTAAACTGACCTTCATTGGAAGATGAGAATTTTCTATGATGGTCACCTCTGTCACACCTGGGGATGATTCTGAAAGAGGAAAACAAGAACCTGTAGAGTTGCTACTGGCCGGCTCTCACACATTTCTATAACAGACAGGTGAATGTGCTCAGATCAGAGAAAGTGGACTGCACCTGACTTAAAAATCATGGCCAAAGAGACAGCCAAATTTACACTTAATTGTAGGGTTTCTTTTGTTTGTTTTTGTGGATTTATTATATATACAAGATCATGTCATCTACAAATAGCAATAGTTTATTTCCTTCTTTCCAGTTTGTATGTCTTTATTTTCTTGACTAACTGTCCTGACTAGATTCTCCAATACAATATTGAATAGAAGTGGTAAAAAGGGAATTCTTATTATTTATAATGCTTAGATAGCTTACTTCTAGGTTTTTGAGTGTTTCTTTTTTTAAACTTCTAGTTTTTTGAGTGTTTCTTTTTTTTAAACTAAAACAGTGTTGTATTTTGTCAAGTGCTTTCTCTACACCTACTGACATGATTATGTGTTTTTTGTCATTTATTCTATTAACAAGGTGCACTACATTAATTGATTTTCATATGTTCAATAAGCTGCACATTCCTGGGCTAAGTCACAGTGGGTATATAATATTTTAATGTTAGTGAATTTGGTTTGATAGTATTTTGTTGGGGATTTTTAAATGTTTGGTTTTGGACAGAAATATTGCAGTTGTGAAGTTATTTCATATTTTTAGGAAAGAAATTTGGGGGAGGGGGGTGGTTTGCTTACCACACACCTACCATTGACTTCAGCTACCTGGTTTTAAAAAATCCTCTTAATATATTTTCAAAACAAAATACAAATGTGAAAAAATATAATTGATTTTCAATTTGTGATTAACTTGAAATTATGAGCTTTGATTAAATTTATAAAGAGAATGTTTAATGGGAGGCTAGATTCACTGTACATTCAATTACCAGAGTTGTTTAATTCCTTAGGTAGGTTTAGCTTTGAACTATTACCAATTTGCCAAACATTTGAAATGAGTAATAGAATACATTAAAAGTACAAATAGAATTTAAAATGTTTACAGTCATTTAATTATTCAGGTTTTTTCACTTAAGGGATATTTAGTTAGCTGGACTTAAGTAGATTAAACATTAATCAAAAGAAAACTTATTTACTGAAAAAGTCCTAGATTTATAAAGAGAATAATGAAGCAAGCCTGTAAAATAGCAAGACCTACCTGCCTACCCAGGAGTATAAGATGAAACAGAGCAGAAGTCTACATGAGAATGAGACAGGATATAGGTGGTGGTCATTAGATTTCTCCTTGCCCAGTTCTATAACTTCATTGCTAAAATTTATTAATTCTCCAACCACAGCTTGGTGTTTCATACCTCATTTACGGCTTTAGGCACTGGGAAATACAGTTCCTATCCTCATGAACTTCTATTACAGAAAAGAGACAGACAAATCTAAAAAGCAACCAAATCAATACATAATTCTAAGTAGTGGTAAAGCCATAAGGATTTTAAAAAAAGGTAGGCTAAAGGACAAGAGAGTGATAAGGAAGGGTGTTATATATAATCAGAGAAGGCTTCACGGAGGTGGTGCTATTTCATCACAGATCTGAATGAAATGAGGGAGATTTAGAAAAAGGTAATTTCAGTGACACGTCTCACAAATTGCAAAGCTTAATGTGTTTATGGTACAACACAGCAAAAGCACAGTGAAATCAGAAAGACAGATGAGGGAAACTCACGAGGGACTGACTGTGTCATGGTTCAGTATTTGGATTTCATTGTAAATGTGATGGGAGGACATCCAGTCATGCTATCCAGCGGGCTTAGTCTGCCTTTCTCTTTATCTGGCTAAATCCCATTTGTCTTGCAAAATCCAGCGTCACGCGTGGCAACTATTCCTTAACTCCCAGGTGAGGCCAATCGCCAACTCCTGTGTGCTGCTTCAGAACAATAGATTACCGATCTCCTCTCACACTTCTGGGGCCCTCGTCTTCAGATTTTTTTCACTTGAATGTCTTCAATTCCCCCATCTTTGTAGTCCCAGCAACACAGCGGTGGTTGCTAACCAAAGGTACGCTGAAGGACACGCCCGTTCAGTAGTGCCGGGCGCGGTTGCCTGGGGAGGTGGCTGCAGCGTCCTCCCAGCTCCCTGTCGCCAGAGCGCGATCCAGGGCTTCCAGGACACTGCCTCCGCCAAGAACGCGTCTCGGGAGACCCAAACTCACCAATGTCAGGAGTCTGCTGCTCCCGTGCACGTCTTTGCCCACCTTTGCAGGGCCTGCGGGACGACCTCGAGTGCGAGAACCTCCGGGCTTCCCAATTCTGCATCCCTACACCCCCTGCAAAGCTCGCCCTTTCCTCCTTAACAACGGTAGCCCCCGCAGCGATGCCCCCCGACGTGCCAGGTGGTGCCGCCACTGTGCCCCAGCC
>NW_006292687.1:6500002-6510554 GCF_000327345.1 Myotis davidii | reverse complement strand
CGGGGGACTTAGGTGGCCTTGCGCCCGATCGCGTCCCCAGGCTGGGGTTCCAGGTGTGGGGATGAGTGCAGATGTTGCCCGGCTCTCCCCGGCGGTGAGCTCTGGGGCGATGACCTGCGGTCGTGCCCTGCCTGGGGCGGGGGACGCCGCCCTCGGTGACCTCGGGCCACTGTGCGCAGCCAGCTTGCGGAGGAGGGAAGGTGATCAGGGGGCCTTTTTGTCTTGTCTTAGCCTTAGCCTTGTCCGTGGTCTCCGCTGTGTAGGAGGATGTCAGGATCTTGTTGGATTCTAGCCTATCAGTGACGATTTGTTTTCACTCTGGGATTTTCCTAGAGGTGCGGGGCTTGCTTTCCGCGGAGATGCAGTCTGGTGGCGCTGGCTGTGGAATCCGCTGCCCATCATCGGGCCTGAGTGTCGTGTTGGTCTGCACATAGTTTGCAGATCACCACGAGCAGGAGGAAAGTTCTTGGATTGTTTGGAGTAGCGCTTTTACCCCTGTGATGGTCTCCCCCCACAGATGCATCATCAGTGGCTGTGATGGGATGTGTGACATAAGTGGTTCTTTCCCGGGGTGGGGTAGCCTGTTCCAACCTGAGCTTTGGTCCTGATCACTGACTTCTCGTTCCTTAGAAGAGTGTTACTCCGAAAGCAAGGCAGTCAGTGCATTGGGTGCCTGCGGAGGCGAGTGGTTTCTTCTGTTTGCTTGGACTGGTGATAGCATTGTTAGAGGCATGGCTGTTAACTTTGTGTATTCTTTGCACATCCCACTGAGCGCCCAGTGAAACTTACACAATTCTATGATCAGTCCCCCTTATTTGAGTTACTAGGATTAACAAGGGGTATTTTTGCATTCCGTGCTGTTCAGTGCTTAGTGTTTAGCACTTGTCCCAGGTTAGTGAGACTCAAAGTATTGTACACGCACTGTGGGTGTAAGCTCACCAGTGCACTGTGCAAATTAAGTATTTTTCCTTCACCTGTCAATAAGGATGCAAAGAGAATATGTGCATTGAGAACTGAGCTGAATTAAGAAGTCAGGAAATTGGGATGAGTCTTTTGAAACACTGCCTCTGCCATGACAATTTTGTGATAGAGGAGATATTTGAAGTTTATTAACTTATAATGTGCTTCTTCAGTTTAATCACATTCATAACCACATATGACCAATGGTGTCGTTCTGATACAGAGTAAATGGTTTTGGGGGGAAGGGAGACAATCTGCTACAGTGGTACTGATTAAGTTATTAGGTATGTAAATGCATCTGTGTTCTTGGACTCAGCAACCCTCTACTCTCACTTAATTCATGTAGTCCTATTGCTCCCTATTTCATGTAGAAGTTACATATCTTCCCTTTTCTCTTAAATTCTACCTTTCTATAAATATAAATATAAATGTAAATGTAAATATATATATATATATATATATCTAAGCGACTGTTCAACCGGTAGCTATGATGCACACTGACCACCAGGGGGCAGATGCTCAGTGCAGGAGCTGCCAAGCTGCAGTGACTTGGCAGTTGTGCTTCTCCAGTGATGCACCCGGAAACAGAGGAGGGAGCCCGATTCTGGGGTGCATCACATGAGAACCACCCTCTCACAATACAGGACCCCTCAGGTGATGTGGAGAGCCTGAATCCCACAGGCCAGGCCAAGGGACCCCACTGGTACACGAATCCGTGCACTGGGCCTCTAGTATTTATATAAAATACTATTTTCCCATTGAATATAAAGAATTGAAATTGTATGGGGAAAATGATGGTGATTACATTCTATAGAAATTCAGGTATTTGAAAGGGATTGAAAGTTTACCAGTATCATCTGTTTCACCCAGGCTATCCAACATTTAGCCTCAAATATTTTCATTTTATATTTCCATAGGACTTAAAAGCAATATAAAATGTGAGTGTGTTCCTGATTTTCACTAAAAAAGCATTAACGATAGTTATGAATCATTTCGTTTAGTCATGTGTCTTTGTATCATAATCTCTTCTTGTCACAGACTTCCCTGACTACCCCAAAAACTTTATAGTAGAACTTTCAATAGAAAAAGACCAAAAAGTATTTATCTGTAATCTGGAATTCTTTTCTCACTATTGAAAGATTGTTCAGCGCTTCCCCTAAAAAGAGAAGTGTGATTGAGAGATTTCCCATCCTAGATGTTTCCATCATGTGAGAACAGATCATCTGTGACTGAATGTCATCTTTTCTTTTTTAATGTTGAGTTATGCATCTCCTGCACAGTATGATTCAGCAATGCTGTTTTGTACAAGGTATGTCTTTGTACCCAATGTGTAAACAATGGACATGCCATGTTAACTATGTGTTAAATCTGCAAGTAAAATTATGCCCCTTCAGCCATAAACTGTTTTCCTGCTTTGTTATAACTCCTGGTAATATCAGAAGTTAGTGTTTCTGCAGTGTTTAAATTTGATTGCTTAAATGCTCTCAAGTGTACTATCATTAACAGTATTAGTAACGTGATATTAACAAATATGAACTATAAGAGACCTGGTCAAAACTTTGCAGTATCTATAATGCTTGCCATTGACTTTCAATTACAAATCGACAAAGACTTAATGTTTATTCTTAAAATAATATACAAGCATACCTTGGAGATATTGTGGGTGCAGTTCCAGACCACTGTGTATTGCAATAAAGCCAGTTGTAATATTTTTTTCTGGAGGAGGCCCTTACCTTCAGTTTGTTAAAAAAAAAAAATGCAATATCTGTGAAGCACAATAAAGTAAAGTGCAATAAAATGAGGTATGCCTGTACTAACCAGGAAAGTCCTGTGGTCAGTAATAACTACATATGTGTACATATGTTGCTGGTTAGTGATTCAAGCTCAAAGGTTAGAGTAGAGTGGACAGTACTACGTTTATTTCCTTCAGGTCCTGGTCATCTGGGATGGACATGCTGTTTCCCCTCTACCACTTCTGCCTTGGGTTTCTAACTTCTGCATTAATTCTGTGATTTGATATCAGCATTAAGGATACTTTCTAATTTGCTATATGTGTCTTATTGAGGTGCTTCTAAAGAAACCAAAGTAGAATTATAATGTGGCATATAGAACCCAATAAGTGGTCTTATATGAGTTTGTTATGTATTTTGTTTTTTTGACTTTCCCATAAGCTGTATGCTTGTTGGGAATCTCTATTTGAAGAAGGTAAATATTTGGGTTCTTAAGATAAGATATAGGTTAGAAATGATTAGAAAAGATAGGTAGGATGGAGGCAATTTCAAATATGTTGGGTCTTATTTTTTTAAAAAATTTTTGTTAAGGTCAGTTTATTTAGCATTTTTATATTGAAACCAAATCTATCATGGATGTAGCTAATGGGTTTTACCTGAATATTTTTAATGAGTTAAGGAAAGAAAGATAACACTGAAGCTTTTTGGACAATGCCTCATAAAATTAAATATCTGTTTCATTCTTTACTATGAGCCAGGCATTCTATGATGTTTGCAGATACAACACTGAGCAAAAGATGAAAATCTTCACCTGCTTGGTGCTTCCGTTTTAGTGATATGAAATGAGTAAAGTATACTAGTATATGATAATGGGTGCTATGGAGAAAAATTAAGCTGGGAAGGGCTAGCTATCATGGGGTTTTTTTGCCTCTGTTTTTATGCCAGTATCATACTTTTTGATTATTATAACTTTGTAATATAGTTTAAAATCAGAAAGTGTTATGTCTGTAGCTTTGTTCTTTTTTCTGAAGGTTGTGGCTATTCGAGGTCTTTTGAGGTTCTTTACTATTTTAGGATTGTTATGCCATTGGAATTTTGATAAGGATTGCATTAAATCTATAGATGGCTTTGGGTAGTATGGATATCTTTAACAATATTCTTCTAATCCATGAGTATGAAATATCTTTCCATTTATTTTGTGTCTTCTTCAATTCTTTTATCAACATCTTATAATTGTCAGTGTACTGGTCTTTCACCTCCTTGGTTAAATTTGTTTCTAGGTATTTTTTTTTTTTGAGGCAGTTGTAAATGGGATTGCTTTCTTAATTTCTGTGGCATTTCATTATTAGTGTATAGAAATGCAGTAGAATTTTGTATATTGGTTTTGTATCCTGCAACTTTACTGATTTTGTTCAGTAGTTTTAACAGTTTTTGAGGTGGTGTCTTTATAATGTCATCTGCAAATAGAAGCCTGTGGAAGGTCTCTACAGTTTTTTGTTTGTTTTCTTTTTTAACAACATATTTTTATTGATTTCAGGAAGAGGGAGAGAGAGATAGAAACATAATGATGAGAGAGAATCATTGACCTGCTGCCTCCCGCACACCCCCTACTGAGGATTAAGCCTGCAACCCAGGCAAGTTCCCTGACAGGGAATTGAACCCCAATCTCCTGGTTCATAGGTAGATGCTCAACCATTTAGCCAATTAGCCAAGCCGGCTGGGCTGTTTGTTTGTTTTCTTAGGAAACAAAGTTATTAGTTGTCAGTAAGGATGAGGAAGCAGTGTTAAGATCTGAGCAAAGAGGAAACTATAATATACTTGTTGAGTTTTCAAATCAAGGTGCGGCTGAATGGAGCACCCAGTAGTTGGTTTTTCCCGTTGTGAGCAAGTTTATTTGTGAATGATCTACGGAAATGTAGTAGTCTTTTTTCCAGGACTCAGTTATGTTAGTTCATAGGTCATCCTTGGAGAATAGTCTGCACATTCATCATTATTGTATCTTCTAATTGAAGACAGTGTCATATGGAACAAATACTGAATCATCTTGGATTTTTCCTTCCTGGGTTCTTTATTCCATATGTATATTTCCAACAGTAAATAGTTAAATATGTATTGAGCACCTACTGTGTGTGCTAGTCCCAACAGATATATACACACACACACACACACACACACACACACATATATATATTAAAGAATCAGTTTTTGCTTTTAAATAGAGCCTGCACAATGTCATTTTGTAAGGTCTTTTATAGCTTGAGTGTTAGTGAATCTATAAATTCTCTCTCTGCTCCTGTGTTAGTTGCTCTCAGTTTTCTTGGAGTGGTTGTGTCTAATTTTTTGTATGCTTTCTTGTCTTACGTGCCTCTTAAACTACCTGAGATTTGAGGGAATTTGAAGTTCAGGGGCACTAGTTGTCAGCCAAAACCTTGAAGCTATGAGCGTGTATATGCTGCTCTGGAAAGCTATTAGAAACCAGCTGGCAGCTCAAGCTAGACATCATCTTTGGATTCCCAAACTCCTATAGGGATCCTTGGCATATCTAATCAGCATTTTCTGAAAAGACTCCATTACTAAGGTTGATCATGAGCTGAAATACATGGACTTTTTGAACATGTTATTAAATCTACTGTTTTACTCTATACTTTGCCTGGAAGGAAATGGCTCATAATTGATTTGTCTGGAAATCTTGGAAAGGAAACATTTTATCAAAGAACAGAGAAGTTTGGAATGTTCTGTGTCATTGGAAAAAATGTTCAGATGCTTCTTTCAGACAAGTGTTAACAAACTGTACAGATATCTGGATTTAGATATGGTTCTGAGTAAAATTTTGTTTCTGGAAAGAATACTTTTTTATTGTAATGGTTGTCTTCTAAAGCAGTGTTATGATCTTAGTAGCCTCTCTAAATTTCTCCTCTTGAAATTAACAACACTGTAGTTCTTTTTTGTCTTAAATTTCTTCCACTTGTTAAATAGTAGGACCTCGTGGGACATTACACGTATGCACTACGAAGAATAAAAAATGCCTTTGTGTTTGTATGATTGACTTGCCCTTAAACAGTGTTTGTTTTTCAAAGATAAAGCTCATTTTGAAATTATTTATTCATGCCTAAAATAACTTTTCAGTTTTCCAGTAATGAGCAAACTAGAGCACTGAACTCTTAGTTTGCAAAGGCAATGAAATGAAAGGCACAGCAGAATTTATAGTATAGGATATCTCACTTGGGAGTAAGCATGAATAAACGTTTTATAGAACAAGGCCTTCCAAAACTTTTATAAAATATATAGTTGTGACTATATAAAAATGAACTTTAAAATAATATTAACTTTGCTGCATTAATACAATTACTTTGCTTTCTAGTGTTACTTTTAAAAACTAGTTATAAATTCCAAGGTCAAATAGAAATTACAAATTATAACAAAAGCACAGAACCGAAGCAGCATTTGGATAATGGACAATCTTTCCTAGTGTTTTCCTTCATGTCTTCTGCATAGTTTCTGATGAAGAACAATCAGTAGTATATGTTCCAGGTATGATTTTCTATGTTTTTTTTAAAATATATTTTATTGATTTTTCACAGAGAGGAAGGGAGAGAGATAGAGAGTTAGGAACATCGATGAGAGAGAAACATTGACCAGCTGCCTCCTGCACATCTCCCACTGGGGATGTGCCCGCAACCCAGGTACATGCCCTTGACTGGAATCGAACCCGGGACCTTTCAGTCCCCAGGCTGACGCTCTATCCACTGAGCCAAACCAGTCCCGGCTGATTTTCTATGTTCATTTGGTAAGCTTCCTTTGCTTCTTAAGTGTTAAGAGAAAGATGAAACATTAGGACAACTTTGCAGTTATAACTGAATGTGGGACAGTTCATTAGAACCTAAAATAAAATAAAATAAAATAAAATAATAAAATAAAATAAAATAAAGTGAAATTAAAGAAACCCTATTAGGGTTCAAAACACTGCCTTATACTTTATGTATTAGGGAGTAAGAGATTTTCTTTTTTATTACAAATAAGAGCCTAAATTTAATATTTCAAATAAAAGTGTGGAAACTTCTTGACATAGAGTTTATGCAATAGACTTTTTAAAGTTTACTGGTTATTACAGATGAACAGTAAAACTGGACTATTGAGAGTACCCCAATTATGTGACAATTCAGGTCTTTAATTTCCCTGAGTGTATTTGTGGCATGTTTTAATTTGTTGGTTTCAATATGACATACGAATGTGCCAGCACCTTTTAAAAATATTTCAGTTGAATCTTAATGTATTCAAAATATAATTTTTTCATGATTTATTATTTATTAAGAGAGCCTTGAGATGAAGTTAAGAGTTTTCTATATCACATCCTATAAAATAGAGGATATTAATGGAGAGGTTGATTAGGGGGTGGGAGGAAGCTTAAGAGAATGAGAAGATATAATTTTGAAATCTTACTTGACGCAAATCCTTAGGGATTTCTACAGAAGGAAATATCAGATCAAGACACAAGTCGATGAGTCCAAAAGCTAATGTTAAACTTAAGACTTCCAAGGTGACTGCTGCTTCAATCTCCATGGAGTCTTTAAAGCGTGCAGGAGATTCCGTAAATGAACAGGTCAGTAATTTATTTGTTTTCTCATTCTACAATTTTTTATAAATGTTGATCATTTACTAATTTTTCTTTGCGGACTGTCAATTGGTGGCTGTTGGTGCCAATTCAATGCCAACAGGAATTCCTGATTTGGGTTGCAATGAAGAAGAAAACAATAGTGCAAAACCGCTCAGTTGCGATACATCAGAGCTATGAAAACAGCATGGCTGTGGAACAGCTCAATAGTGTTGTGAAGAGGTAGTGGGCAGGGTGGCCCTGGGGGTAGGCCCTTTTGGGTGAGGCCCTTGTAGGCGAGGCAGTTCTGCTCTATTCTGGTCTTTTCTACCTGCTTAGGTCACTTTACCCTGCGCCAGTCATCTCTATTCTACTCTGCTCCAGTTAGACATCTTTGGGGTTTCACCTCCAGCCTGAGAAATGCAGTTTTCAATCTTAGGTGGAAATGGAAAGTGCATTCCCAGAGCCAGAAGGGAGCTGATTTAAAGACTGAAGTCCCCACCCCTGGTCCCTGATTGGTCTGTCCTTCTGCAAATAAGGACTCCAAATACTCACAGTATTGGTCGCAAAGTACTGTCCTGATTGGTTAGGATGGAGTTGCTTTAATTGGGTGGCAAAGCTGTTGAAAGTGATACAACTAGGTTACTGGAGTCAGCCTGGGAAGCTTCAGCCCACTTGGTTAAAACAGGATTCCAGGAACTCCTCCATGAGGGCGGCTCAGATGGCAGAAACTCAGTGCAGGAAGCAGGAAGCTTAGTGCAGGCTTCTCCCTGAAGTGCAGTTCGTATTCGAGGCCTCTGTTCAGAAATAACTGCTAGGCTCTGGGGTTTTTTATTTGTTTGTTATTGTTTTTAATTTAAGCTCAGTTAAGCCACCATGAGTTCTTGGTAGGGTATCTTCTTTCTCAGGGACCACATGACCAATAACTGATGTATATGGGTAGATGATTTATACGCATTCTGAAAAGCTACCGAGGATTCTTGAATGTTTTGATGATGCTTGGTATGAATATAAAGTGTTTAGCTCCAAAATATTTGGGCTTGCTTTAAATCTTAGTTAAGAAAATGTATTATCTTGGTATGTCTCAAAAGACCTACATTCTGATCTGTGTGGAGTTAGTAAATCAAATCCACAGCAATTGTACTTTGGTTAGGCGTCCTTTATGATTTCTGTTCATTTGCATTTGTTAATGATGAATAAGCCCTAAAGTATAAGAAAGATATTTTCATTAAAATTAGCCTGCATTATTATTGTTGTTGTTATTTTCTTCCATTGGAAAATAATATCATAACGAGTTTTTCTGTAAAGAGCCAGGTAGTAAATACTTTAGCTTTTATGAGCCCCATTGTGTTTTTCACAAGTGTTCAGCTCTGCCACTGTCCTGTGGATAGAGCCATATATGTATCAGTGTGTAAATGAATGTGCATGGCTGCGTTTTAATAAACAGGGGATGGGCCAGATTTGGCTTGTAGCTGTTGTTTACCGACCACTGTCCAAATATATTTGGTTTTTAAAGAATATTTAATTTTATAATTTTTTGAAACCTTATATAAATGAGCTTATACTTTGTATAGTGTGTGATTTGCATTTTTACTCAACATTATGTTCATGAGATTTATTTATGTTGAATATAGCTATATTTCATTTTTTTCACTGATATTTCAGTTAGGGTTTAGTCATTTATTTTAACTGAAAATACTAAATACTTGCTACATTGGTGCTAAAGAACTGAAAAGGCAAAAAGAAAACACTCAGTTATCTCTAAGAAACAGTTACCATTTCTAGGGCTGGGAGAACAGATGGAACAAGTTGGAATTATTTAAGTGTGGAAACTTTGAGGATGAACCCCTTAGAACTGGAACTTGGACTCTGGTGATGGGGAACCAGCCTGACTGCTGTCCCTGAGGAAATGAGATAAAGAAAGGCTGGTTCAGTAAGGGCATGAAAAATTGCAAAATAGAATCAGCTGTTCTTGCCAGGGCTGAGACTGGCCGGAAAAGGAAGCAAATAGGAAGGAACATGTCCTTTCTCTCTCTAACAACCCCTGGTCTCCCTCTAGTAGTTCTTCCTATTCGCAGAGTTTGACAGAGAGTCATGTGGCAAAGAAGAAATGAGGTGTCCAGAGACTCAGCCCCAGAGTCACAAAACAGTGCGTGGAAGGGTGGGTTTGAAGATGAAAGTCAGTAGCATAGCAACCAGTACCTATGGAATTCCATTGAATAAATATATCACAGTGAAATCATTCTCTAGTGAATAAAACCTGATTCTCAGGTTTTTGCTGTTAAACACAATGCTGCTAAAATCTTTTGTTTGGTTTATATTTACTGCACCTTTACTGAAATGTCTTTTCATGGGTTATCAGCAGCCTCTCCCGTTGTAAATCCAGTGACATCATTTCACATTCTGTTAGCTTTTTCAGTTATTTGCACTGTTAAGCCCACACTTTTCTTGAAACTTTTTCTTTTCTTTTTCTTTTCTTTCCCCCACAATATTTTATGCTTCCGATTCCCCTCTTGGTTTTTTAGACATACATTTTTTCTTGGATTTGTAGATGATTTTTAAAAACTAATATTTTTCTTAACTTTAAGGAAAACTTTAAAACAAAAATATAATGAAAATAATAAAAATCTAAACATCCTATATAATATCATATAGCTAAATTTTAAATCTTAGTTTTTCTCTGACTTAAGAGCCATACCCATATTTTTTACTTTCTACCTAAACATTTCTATATGCATATCCTCCTGGTATCTTAAATTGACCTGATGTATCTAAAGCCAAACTTACTTTATTTTCTTACCATTCCTTTCTCATTTCCTCTTCTCCCCTCTCTTTCCTGTCTTTGGCTCTCAGTATTTCCATGTTTCATTTTAAGGGTCTTGGATTATCCTTAACTACCAGAAATAATTGGACTGACCTATTTTGTGGTTGCATACATTTCAAGGATTATACTTCTTTCCGTTTACATATTACCTCCATTTCCCTTGTGACTCCCTGAGTTTCATGGCTTTAAAACCCTGTTAATATGTTCAAGTACGAGGAGAATTTTTTGTAGCATCGGAGACAGGATAGTATAGTGGTTAAAGCACAGACTCTGGAACTTGGTCTTGATCTACTTTTTTTTTTTATTAAATCTTTATTGTTCCGATTATTACATTTGTTCCTTTTTTCCCCCCATAACTCCCCTCCACCCAGTTTCCACCCCACCCTCCTCCCTCACTCCGCACCCACTGTCCTCATCCATAGGTGCACGATTTTTGTCCAGTCTCTT
>NW_006292687.1:6498900-6499482 GCF_000327345.1 Myotis davidii | reverse complement strand
TCTTCGTATTTTCGGATTCTTTTTTCATTTTGCTTTTCTGGTTGGGTGTTTTTTGCTTCTTCATATTTCAAATCATTGACTTGATTCTTGCGATCCTCTAGCCTGCTATTGGGAGTCTGTATAATTCTCTATTTCAGTCAGTGTATGCTTAATTTCCAGTTAGTTCTTTATCACAACCTCGAAGGTCTCATTAGACTTCTTGAGGGTGTCATTCAGTTTATCGGCAGTTTCTAGAAAATTATTGAAAAACCTTTAAAAGTGTGGTTTTGAACTCTATATCCAGTAGTTTGCTTTCCTCCATTTCTGCCATTTGTGTCCTTTTTCTTTGTCTCTGCATTTTTTATGCTTCCCTGTGTTGATACAGTGGTTTTCTGTGCTAAGTGTCCTTTAGGGCCCAGTGGTTCAGCCTCCCCAATTACATGAGGAGGACACCCTTGGTGCATCCCCTTGTGGTCTTTGTGCACAGTCTTGTTTTAGTTAAGCCTTGATTGTTGTAGTTAACACTGGGAGGGAATGACTTCCAGGCCAATTGGCTGTGAGAATCAGCTGTGGGAGAACTGCTGTGCTGGAGACAACCCTCCG
>NW_006292687.1:6476685-6498595 GCF_000327345.1 Myotis davidii | reverse complement strand
TAGAATTTCCACTCAGCCAGCCTTCCTGTGGTTCTGGGTGATGTCTGTTCCGTCTTTTAGTTGTATTTTTTTTTTGTTGTATTTTTGAAGTGGTTGTGTGAGGCAGCAATCTCTGGTGTTTACCTATGCCGCCGCCATCTTGGTTTCTCTCTTGATCTATTTCTTAATACTAGACAAGATATGTATCCTCACTTTAAAATAAGAATAATACCCACCTAATAGCATTGTTGCGGAAATAAGATGGATTAATAAGTGTAAAGTACTTATCCTATTCCTGGCATGCAGTAAGCACTAGATATTATTAGCTATTTAAAAATATATTATTATTATTAATTACTCTTTGGTCTAGTACCCTTTGGAATGAACCTCGGGTTATTGAGAGGCTAGAACAGGTTCATCTGCTGCCAACCTTAGTTTTAAGCTGGGCTGTGATGTAAGAAAGTTCTCAGTATCTTCCATTAGGTGTTTATTTCTGTGGCGTCTACCAAGGGAAAGTTGTCTTTTAAAATATTCCCTAGTATTTAAGCAGGGACATGGAGTAAGGAGGGCTGTTTCTTCCATAAGCAAACTCTGTCTGCTTTTCTGCGTAAATTTCATGATGTCCCCTCATGGGCAGACAGTTCCTTAGCCTGTTTTGAGTTCATAGTCAGTTTTAAATGAAACAGGCTACTAGTGTTTCCACAAGATAAAAGATACCTAGGAAATTTCACCTCTACGTGTTTTAAGAATTTATTGAAGAATCTTACAAATTGCTTTTAGTAAAAGTTAAACAAAAGTTTTTTTTCTGTTTCAGAATTTCTGCAAGGGAGGAATAAAGAGTGCATCATTAAAGGATTTATGTCTTGAAGACAAAAGACGCATTGCAAATTTAATTAAAGAACTGGCCAGGTGAGACAAACCTTATATGAGATGCATTGTTATATAAGAGAGACAATTCAAGAACTTTAAAACACATGAATTTCATTTTCCTTTCTTGATTATATTTCATTATATAGTGTTTCAAAAATTATATATTTATAAATTTTAATTCAATGTAATATTATTATTACCTTTTTGTATTATTTTGAAATAATTTTAGGCTTATAGAAAAATTGCAAAAATATTGGGAGAAAGAGGAATGAGTGGTCTTTTTGGGAAAATGAAATGTTCTAAAATTATATTATGGTGATGTTTGCAGAACTCTAAATATATTAAAAGCCATTGAATTGTATCCTGAAATGGTTGAACCTTATTATATGTAAGTATATGTCAATAAATCTCTTAAATGGTATGGAAGGCTCTCATAACTTTCACATAACTTTTTCTAAATTTATCACACTGAATAAATCATCATGCAATTGTCAAAAATTAACATTGGTCCAATAGTATTAATTACAGAGCATTCAGATTTCACTAGTTTTATCACTAATATATTTTTTCCTGCTCCAGTATCGCATTTTGTATTCAGTTTTTATGTTTCCTTGGTCTCTTTCATGTGTGTCCTTGCCTTCCATGACTTTGATACTTTTGAAGAATACTGGCCAGCTATTTTGCAGTATTTCTTCCAATTTGGGTTTTTCAGGGGGTGTGTGATTAAGTATGATATTAGCTGTAGATTTTTTCTTATATTCCTACTTTTATAAGAGTTTTTGTTATGATTGTATGCTAGATTTTGTAGAACACTTTTTGTGCCTAAATTAATGTGAGATTATATGTATTTTCTTTTTTAGCTGTTGATATGGTGGATTCTACAAATTGATTTCTGAATGTTGACTTTGCCTCTGCTACCTGTAAAACCTCAGTTTTTATCATAGTTTTTATACATTCCTAATTTTGATTTCCTTATTATTTTGTTTGGAATTTGTACACTGACGTTCATGAGAGGTATTGGACTGTCGTTTTCTTTTCTTTCTTCTTTTTTTTTTTTTTTGCTTAGTCTGGTTTTAGTATCATGGTAATACTAGCCTTATAAAATGAATTGGGAAGTGTTCTATTTCCTAGAAAAAATTGTACAAAATTGGTTTATTCTTTTGTAAATATTTTATAGAATTTTCCAGTGAAATTATCTGGGCCAGAAATTTATTTTTAAAGAGCTTTTTAATTACAAATTCAATTTTTTTAATGGTTACAAAATTATTCAAGTTGTCTATTTTGTCTTGATTGAGTTTTGGGGGTTTGTGGTTTGAGAATTGTCTCATGTCAAATTTATGAACATGAAGTTGTCTGTGGTATTCTCTTATCTTTTTAGTGACTGCGGGACCTATAGGTCTTCATTATGATATTATTGATTTGTACCTTCTCTCTTTTTATTTTTGTCAGCCTTGTTAGGTTTATCAATTTTATTGATTTTTTTAAAGAAGCAGCTTTTTGTTTTATTGATTTTTCTCTATTTTTTCTGTTTTCAATTATATTGATTTTTGCTCTTATCTCTGCTATTTCCTTTCTTCTGTTGTTTTGTTCTTTTACTTGTTATTTCTTGAAGTAGAAACTTAGAGACCATTCTCCTTTTAATGTAAGCATTTAGTGCTATAAACTTCTCTCATGATTGCTTTTAATGCTTCCCACATATTTGATTTGTTGTATTTTCATTTTCATTCAGCCCTATGTATTTTTTAAAATTTCCTTTGAGACTTCCTCTTTGACCCATGTATTATTTATTTAAAACTTTGTTGTATAAAAGTTAAAGCAAATGGAGAAAGTGTCAGAAGATTTAGAACACCTGTGTGTTCCTATGATATATTCAAGTATAGCATACTTAAAGAATTTCCGCTATTATGAAGATGCACCAACATTATTTTAGGGGAGAGCTTAGAGTGCTTAACACCAACACTGACCATTAACAAGCATATTTTCAGAATAATATAATGTTCAGTAGCTCTCAGCACAACGTACAAGACAAATAGCATGTTTTTCAATTATAGAGTGACATGCAATATAAAAGCAAAGTGAAAACTATACCCGTTTTTTTTTTTTAATGGTGCCTTTGAAGTGAGAAGCATTTTTAACAAAGCATTAGCCTTTTTTAAAAAACACATGGCCTTTAACAGTGTTAGCGGGGAAACTGTATATGTCTAAATTCCAAGACTGGCTTACCTGTATCCTACCTGTTCCATTGAGAATCTAGCTGTGAGGTCCTTTTTAGTCATTATCTTTATTGGCACTATGTGTAAAAGTAGCAAAAAGATGCTTATAAGATTTACTGATGTTACTAAACGAAAATAAATGTTAACAGAAGATATAAATAAGATTTAAGGATTGGCTTAATATGTTGGAAAATAGATTCATTCAAACAGGATGTAAGATAATAGTGACAAGTGCAGGTTATTATATGCCTAAGAATAAAAATAAAGTAGAAATTCACTTAAGAGAAAGACTTACTGGTTAGGCCTAGTACATTAAAAAAATATGCATGGATCATAGTTCAATTTAGCCTGAACATGAATAAGCAATATAGTGCTATTTGGCAGGAAACCAAATAGATTTAAAAAAACAAAAACCTGGTATAAGTTTTTAATAATCTGTAGATGCCTCCTTAAATAATCTATATATGCTCAGGGAACTTTTTTACTTGTGTTAACTACACTAATAAAAGAATGGAGTACACATACAAATTAATAGGCTAATGGAGAATAGATACCGTAAGGGATTTTATGAATTATTTAGCTGGTGGAACAGAGTGTAAAAGATGACTTGATATATGGACTTGAAGTAAATGATCACATTTTCCTGAGGTGTCTAGCATTGATTTACATTTGCAGAAGAATAAGTGGAATATTGATTGATCATTTTTGGAGGCATAAGGATAGAGAGAATTCTTTTTGTTCAAGATTGCTGAGTTAAGTGACCTCAGAAAGTCTTTAATAGTAAAATTAATGAATTGTTTGCATTGATGGGAAAAGCAGTGTAATTTATGGGGACTTGAAAAATGAATGGCTATGCAAAATATTGTAGTTTGTGCTGCAAGATGGCAACTTCCCTATGTATGCATTTGCTGCTTTTTTTTTTTTTTTTTTTTTTTACTACTGAGACTTTTTAAGATGGAGAGGGTCCCATAGACCAGTTGCAAGAATTTTTAAAACATGTAATACCTTAAATTTAGTCAGGGTCACAGACCTCTTTTCCCTTAGATTGTCATATTAAAAAATGACAACTGCCCTGGCCAGTGTGGCTCAGTTGCTTGGGCATTGTCCCATGTACTCAAAGGTTGCAGGTTCTATTCTCAGGGCACATGCCTGGGTTGCGGACTCCATCCCCAGTAGGAGGTGTACAGGAGGCAACAGATCAATGTTTCCCTCTTACATAGATGTTTCTCTCTCTAAAATAAAAATATTTTAAAGATATGACAACAGCCAACATAACAATAGCCGTCTGGTATGACTGAATCAAAATTATACCTTTTTTTTGTCATATCAGCAAAAAATATATTTTTGGTGTGCAGCAGAATTTTAGTAATTAGTTTGTGTATGCCATGGATGAAAAAGGTTGAAAATCGCTGCCATAGACTAATGCGTGAACTGTACTATACCTTAGTTTTTAAAGGAAAAAAAAGTTGTAAAATAATCTTGGCCACATTGCATTTTTTTGATGTATATGAGCCATATTTGAAGAAGCCTAAAAAAATCTCCACTATTTCTTGTCCTGTGCCCACACTGTCAGATAATGCATGGTTCCCCCGTGAATACTTGTACACTAACTCATTTGAGGACTGGGTTCTTTTTTAGGCTGAGATACTGATTTTTCCCAAAGGACAGTTTGCTGTTTCTACTTGACATTCTCAGAAGAAAAATAGAAAGTGTAACATCATTAGTTTCCTATTGTAGAATAAGAAGATCATTATTATTTTATATTTATTCTGTTTTTTTTAGTTTTTTAACTAATTATTTTTTGTCATAATTAAATGTACATCTCAGTACAATAAAAAATTAAGACTTCAATTTTAAGACTTCAAAGATATTCAGTACTTTCAGCACAATTTCTAGCCCAGCCACCCAGCTCTAAGGGTATGAATTCTCTTTTCTTGTTAAATAACAGTACATTTTGTGGACCTTTTTGATAAATACTCTGAGGCATTAACTAAATGTTAACAATCTTACTTTATGAACAGGCTATTGTCCTCTTTGTAAATAATTAACAAACCAACTCTGGGAATATCCTCTTGTTAGTTTTAACTGTTTTATCCTATTAGTCAGATATTTCCCTTTCCTGTATTTAGCTTCTCATTTTGTTAATTAACTTGTTGCTCTACTCTAAATGAGATAGAGAATTAGATCTTTTTATGTTACTTTGTGGTCTGAGAGTGCTTTGATGAAAAATGTAGATCAGGATACCAGATATTTTCTCTTACATATACCTCATGGGAAATATTATTGAACATAAATTAAACAAGAAGATAGATTTCAGAGTGGATATCAAATCTTGAGGTTGTTTTATTGGCAAGTCCTCTGCCTTTAAAGGCTGTATTAATATGCTTGCTTATATTAACTATGCTAATAGGCCACAAAGAAGCCGTGAGTATCTTTAGATAGGCCTGTGGAAGAAGTGTTATACTTTGTACTTACCACAGCTTGTTAATTTTATAGCCTCCCAGAGCATAATAATTGCTAAAGGGTAGTCTAATCATAGCAGCATAACAGAAAAGACCAAAAAAAAAAAAAGGCCTGTTTAAATAGTGTAGCAATACATTTTTCAAACATACTCCAGAAACTAAATTTTAAAAGGAGTGATTTTTCTGGATAGAGCACTTTTAAGTTTTGAGAAAAGCTCATCATAGACTCTGGCATTATGGGATGTGTGTACAACTTTTACTCCCTCAATGAACTCTAGAATTTTCATGGATCTCTTTCAGGTTGAACAAAGGGAGTAAATAAATGTTGAGCTATACCTCCATGATAAGGTAAATCTGGCAATCTACAAGGGAGGCAGGAGGATTACCTGAGACCTGAGTATAAATCCTCCTCATTTAGGTATATTTGTTCCTTGTTTTGTTGTCTGGATTCTTGTAATTGTATCAGTTTTAGAGATTACCCTTAGGAAGAGGGGCCTGAGTCCCATTCATGGGTCTCATATTATGCTAACCATAAATAATATAGTTGAGGAAATTATTTGAATGTCAAGATGAGCAAGAAGAAATAAACCTATTTTTGAACACTATTGTGTGCCATGCATTTCACACACATTATTTCAAAGAAAAAGCAATAAACTCTTGAACATTCAAAAAATTCTAATTTTCATTCTGTTATATCATTGATTTTAATATCTTCACCAGAAGACTAGCAAGAAAGGAAGAGCTATGGGGTTCATGTAAGTCAGAAATTGTTCTGATAGAGGAGGGTTCTGGGAGAAAGTAAACTTGGGAGCTCAAAGGAAAGGCGTGGACTTCACTTACACGCATCCCCGTGTGATATTGTAGGATTAACGTTGTACTGTCTTTGGAGAAACAGGCACCAGTAACAAATTCAGGTCTAACATCTCTGTGCACAGAGATACATGAAAATTAGGATTGTCATTTTAAGATAACTTTTAATGTTGTTGTTGTTTAGCTGTTTTTGTGGGGTTTTTTAAAAGGTTTTTTCCCCTTCTGTGTTCTTGTTAGGAGCCACCCCTTTCTGGTAGGATCGAGTGGGAATACTTTTCAGAATTAGACATTAAAGAATCAAAACTATTGGTCGGTGTTTTTAACTTTAAAATCCTTTTTTAAAAATCTTTATTGTTGAAAGTATTACATATGTCTCCTTCTTCCGCCCAACCCCCATGGGCCCTTTCTAGCCCACCCCTACCCCAGGCCTTCACCACCCTATTTTTGGACTAAGAATAAATATAGTGCAAGGTTTATGTTAATGCTGTGTTTTTATTCCAATGTAGTTATTTATATGCTACTAAGGAATACAGGGTATCAGTTGCAGAAAAAAAGAATAAAATTGCCTATGTTTTTTAGTGAAATGTTTAAGTGATTTATATGTTGTTTGTCATTGACAGGATTTAAATAAAAGTATAAAAATATCTAAATCAAAATAAATTGATTGTGCCTATTTTGATAATGAAGAAATGAAACCTAATGTTGTAAAAATTAGATACTTTCTGTCCCAGATTATAATTAGGAGCCTATGTCTTATGTTGGACTTTACATATTTAAGATACTTCTGATGATGGGAAACATTCTTGATTTTAAAGTCAACATGCGTATTTTATTGGACAGCTGTAAGAGATTGCCTTATAAAAGGTTAGTTAAAAAAATGCATAGAGTAGCCCTGAAGAAACCTCTGAAAGAGGTAAGCATACTCTGGGGGAAGTCTACTTTGGGTAAACTGCAGCTGTAGGCACATGTTGTATTTTATTCTCACAGACATTTTCTTTTCATTTCTTTATTTCTTTTAGAGTAAGCGAGGAAAAGGAAGTGACCGAAGAACGACTCAAAGCTGAGCAGGAATCATTTGAGAAGAAGATCAGGCAGTTGGAAGAGCAGAATGAACTGATCATCAAAGAGAGAGAAGATATCCTTTTTGAAAGTTCTCTTTTTTAATGTGCAGGAAGTTTGACCCTTTCGTGAATGCCTAAACCATACTTAAAGATTATTTTGTTCTCTTAAAAATACTTAGGATTTAATGCTAACTACAGAGAGGAATTGATGATAAAAGTTTACAGTAATTAATTTTTGAAGAGACGGTATAGTTTTGAAGCAAAAAGTTTTTTGATTTATGGGGGAGCATACTTTAAAAAATATTTAAAGCGATTTAAGAAAGCTTATTGCTAAAGAAGTCAGGTAGGAATTACTGAGGAATCTCACCATTCATTATGTGCTGCTCTGACAAGGCATAGAACAGATCTCAAGGAAAAGAATGCAGAAACAGAGCTGAAAAGGCTAGGATTAGCTGGAACTTACTAGCGGATGTTTTATGAATTTGTGTCAGGATCAAGCTTTCCGAAGTAACAGTAATAAAAGCAAGATAGGTGTTTATTCCTTTTTATTGTAAAAGACATTTGAGTTTTGGCGCAAGGCAGGTGATGACTGTTGATTTGAGAGAGCCTTGGCATTCAGCCATCATGTGCATATTCTAGTCAGCAAGAAGGCGTCTGTTGATTCTGAAAAATTTGTTCTCAATGTAGTTTTAATTTCAACTTTCAGTTGTTGGGTTTAGAAACACAGTTGAATTTTTATATTGATTATATCTTTGACCTTGCTAAATTCTCACTTGTTAATTTTAATAATTGTTTTCACAGATTCCTTAGGATTTTATGTGTGAACAATTAGGTCATCTGCAAATAAAAATAGTTTTCGTTCTTTCCTAATCTTTAAGCCTTTTCTTTCTTTTTCTTGTCTTACTGCAATACCTCCAGTTATGTATTGAATAAAAGATGACAAAGAGCATCCTTATCTTGTTCCATGTTTTAGGAGAAATGTGTATTTCAGCTTTAAGATTGATGTTAGTTATAGGTTTAAAAAAGTTTTTTTACTTATTGATTTTAGAAGGGGAGAGAGAGAGAAACATCAACTTGTTGTTCCACTTATTTATGCATTCATCGATTGCTTCTTGTGAGTGCCCTGACTGGAGATCGAACCCACACTGTTGGCATACTGGGACAACACGCTAACCAACTGAGCTACCCGGTTTTTTATAGGTATCTTTTATTACACTGAGGAATCTGCTTCATTTCAGTTTGTTAAGAAGTTTTGTTTTGTTTTTATAGTTGTGAACGGGCTTTGATTATTGAGGGCACTTGACATTCTATTACTTATACATTTAGTTATTGTCTATTTCCCTCATGGAACATTATTTTTGCTTTATGCACTATTGTACACTGAGAATCTTATGCAAGACCTGATACTCAGTATGTACTAAAAAAATACCTGTTATGTGAATGAATTGTTAAACCTGTGTTGCTTGATCAGGGAGTATCTGCATTTTACTGCTTTTGAGAGAAAACTTGCATTTTACTATGATAGCTGCACATCATCACACTCTACCACCACCTGGTGTTAGTATATCTAAATTGCAAGAGAAGCTTCTTGGGAGGCAAAGAAACAAGTGAGAGCCAAAACTGCAAATGATTGGACTGATGTGACTGTAATAATTTCAAAATAAACATATTTATAATATATAACATGACTATGTCTCAGGTTTAGCAAATATTTTTAACATTTAGTAGGTGCTGAAGTGCTTTCTGTTTTCCTGGATGTGAAAAAAGGGTGAAGGATAAGTTTAATTACATATGCGAAGAAAACAGAATAAATTGTGAAAGTTGACACAAATAGAGTGAGAGCAAAGGTATTTATATATTTGCATTCTTGCTCCATCAGCATTTCTTTGCTGTTAGGTGCAAGTTAAACTTGAATTTTAAACAAGGACTTTTCATCTTCTTAATATCTTGCAATATTTAATATATTGCAAGAAAGTCCATCTTGTGGCCAAGAAGGAAATTTTAGTTTTGTTCTTAAAAATCCAATCCCTTCATTGCACAGAATTCACTGAGACATAAATGTAGAATTGGGTGGGATTTTTAACTATTATATCAGGCAGCATTTTAGAATAAAGCCATCTACCTCTATACACTGGTATGACTTTCACTGTGTGTTTTCACTTCTTGGCCTCCCTTTGAAAAAAATAATGGACCATCTGCCCTGGCAAGGTGCTTCAGTTGGTTGGAACATTGTCCCCTACACCAAGAGGTTGCTGATTGGATTCCCCAACAGGGCACATACCTAGCTTGCAGGTTAGATCCCCTTTCTGGGTTGAGGTTTATATATGGGAATCTCTCTCTCTCTCTCCCCCTCCCTCCCTCCTTCTTCCTCCCTCTCTCCTTTTCTTCCTCCCTGTTTCCCTCCCTCCCCTCTTCCCTCTATTTCTCCATTCCTCCCTTCTTCCCTCTCTAAAACCAATAAACATATCCTCAAGTAAGGATAAAAGAAAATGGACCATCTGCCATATATATGTTAATAAAAGTTTTTAAAAATGCAATTCAAATATTAAAAATTTCTTATTGGTGCTAAATGGTCAATTTTGTAAAATATTGATATTTTTACATAAAGGTTAGCCCTTCTTATGGTCAAAATACCTTAAGATGATAGTATTGGGAGTACCATTTTAGTAATAAAGATTATAGTGTGGATAAGTTCCCTACAAGGCCCCATGATGGTAATGCCCCTAGATTTTGTCTTTAAAAAAACTGCTGAGAGGCAATAATTTTTTTTGTATGTGTCCCATTTTCATTAATGCATGGTAATTGATGGAGTTGCAGTGACTTGTAGCAGTAATGAGTTCTAAACATAATAATGCACTCTTTTCTAATAAGTGAGCACTGCTGGGGTTTAAAAGCATACTAAATCAGTTGCTTTAGTATGAATTTATTAGTTTTTTTCAGCATTAGCTTTAATAGTAGTTATTTACATAAGCATACATCCCATTAACCGCCATCAGGGCTGGAAAACATGCTGAACTGTTCATATTTTCATATAATTATTGAACATAATGGTTTCATTTGCATTTCTAAACAGTGATGTTTCTGTCAGCCTTGGAAATAGTGTCTTTACGCAGTCCCTATTTCACATCCACTTATTTGACATCGTTAAATTTTATGCTAATGTGCTTCCCTGGAATATCATCAGTAGGACAGATGCTTGCGCTTTAATATACAAATCAGGGATGCTTTTCCATCCCCCAAATGGCAAAGAAAAATTTTAAAAATCTGCACTTTTAGATATAGAGTCTGTCTCCATATAAATAGGTTTATGAAATAAAATTCTCAGGCTTAAATGTTATAATCTGGTTTTCCCTTCAAAGTACTTCATTATGAATAGCTATCTACCTGACTAGGGTTAGTTTTCTTGTATTGAGTGAGGAGATGAGCTTAGTAAAGATCTGGTTGCTTATGAATATTTAGAATTCTGCTTCTGAAATGTTGATCTTGAGATGCAAGTTTTTCAGGGCCTTTGAATACATCAGGCCACGGTGTTAGTTCTAAAAGTGTTCTCTGTATTTTTGTTCCTTTCATTTCTTAACCTGGATTGTAATACCTCACTGTAGGAGATGTTATGTTAATGCTCTTGGGCATCTAAGCTCTTGTATACACTTAGAAAATATTCAGTGTAAAAAATGAGTCAGCCGGGGGGTGGGGTGTAAGATGGGAGGCCAAGAGCATGTCAGTGAGGTAGCAGAGCTAATATGGAAGGACACGTTTTAGGGGAAACTGCTTGCCTCTTGGATATTATGTGTACTATCAGCTTTTGTGTCTCTCATGTGTGGATGCTTTTGGTAATGCTATCAATCAGATTGCTGGAAATTTTTAAACAGCACAACATAAACAATTGTTTTGAGAGTTGATTCCAGTATTTTGGGTGCCCACTACAAAGACACTAGTCCTTCTGGGGCCCCTTCTCTTGTGTTCTGACAGTTCAGGGCAGCACTTTGGACCTGCCAAGCCAGAGCTGAGTCTGCAAAGTTCAAAACACAGGTTGGCAGCCTGGCAGGATAGGTAAAGAAGTAGCTCTAAGAGGAGTTCCTGCCCCCAAATACTTGCTAAAAATATATGAGAACTGATATAGCATAAAACTGATACAGCATATAAGGATTATTTGGATAGAAATGTTATTTGGTTTATGAGGTCAGGAAACAACTGAAATTTTTGCAAGGACTTCTGTTCAGGGTATTGCCAGGGAAGAAATATAAGGGTTGTAAAGAAACTATGACAGAGTTGGAGTTTCATGGCTATTCATTTTTACCCCGACTTTTTCATGAATTTTCTATGTGAGCTCTTGAAATAGTATGAGATTAGGATTTCTCACAGTGGTGGGATCTTCTGAACTATCATACTGAAAACATTGATTGTGTCCTGCTGTCTAGCGAAAACGTAGCCTTCATTGTTGCCTGATAGCCCATCGTATATAAAATTTTTTTTTAATGTTCTGAAAATCTAGCCTCATTTACAAGCAAGGCAATATTTTCAGCTATCTATAAAACTATTTGTGATTACATTCTTCATTGACAACATTTTTTTTTTTTTGGTGGAGTGCAGTTTGCCACCAAAAAAACCACCATTTATCTTTTTCCTCCCTATACACATTTCTTCCTTTTCTGGAAAGAGGTTTAATGTCGAAATAAAAACCCATCTGCCTATTTAGTTTTAACGCTCCATGATATTTAATCTGACAGCCTGCCCCTGCGTGTCTCTGCTGCTCTAGAACTTGACTACCTTCAAGGCAGCAAAGGCAGTGTGTTTTAAGTGCTAAGTGATTGGTTTCCAAGCCCTGACTTCAGAGGATAAAAGACAGCTGTTGTAGGACAGTTTCCTTGTAGGTTTCTGGTCCATTTAAAAATTCTAGAGAAAGTCGGGTATTATCCATAAGGTGCCAGCCATTGGGAGGATATTACTGGTTTGGACATTACTTGTTTGGTTATACTTATTTTCTCTTTTATGGCTGGGGAAACACAGTGACCACCTCCCTTTTAGAGATGATGCAAGGGCTTCAAAATAAACCTGAAGCATTGTGTGAGCGCCATCTGTTCTGCAAAGCTGCAGGCACTCAGGCAGCCACTGTGCTGTACCTGGTTAAGGAACTTTTCATGTAGGGTATTTGAATTTTCACTGCATTCCCCGCCCCGCCCCCTTGTTTTCCAGGACAGTAATTACTGATAGAATTCTCTAGCCTATGGCGATATTTACAAATATATCTGTTAATCTTTCCTCAACTTTATGATTAGTGCTAGTATTTGAATACTTAGTGCTAGTAGGGAATACTTAATAATTAATGCCTTATTTAATTTTTAAAAATTTAACCTACTTTTTCCTGATTTTAAAAACATATATACATTATGGGATATTTTTGAATAATGCAGAATATTGCTTCATTCTTGGAATCATCAGTGTATGGCATATTCATGTTTTCCCAGTTCATCATGTAATCATGTAAATGGATGCAAGTAGGTCTAGTTTGACATCACAGTGAAAGTTAGAATTTTTCAGATCTCTTACCTTTAATTTTGTATCAATTAATTTATATTTTATTTGAGGTAAAATATTAAGCATCTCTTTTGACTACAACAGAAAAGTCAGCCAAAAGATGTTTATTGGTGGGTATTTACAGTACTACTTGCCAGTTCAATTGTGTGATGGTATTTTCAAAAGGTCTCTGCTCAATATGATGGTCATGCATAGGTCTTTCAAGTGAGGGGGAGGAAGGCTTCAGAAGAAAGAGAAACCTGAAATTAATGTGATTTTAGGGAGAATGCTGGGAAAACAAAATGCCCATGGAGCTCATTTAGTGCTGCTCAGAACACCTGTGCCTTGCTAAGCCAGGTAACTAGGTAGCTCTGTGATGTGTGGAAATAACTGACCTCTGAACTTCAGGTTCCTTCTCTGAAAAGTGAGGATAATGATAGTCTTTACTTCAAAGAGTTGTTGTGAAGATTAAATGTATATCTTTTCGTTGCCTTTAGATTTTAATCTGATGTGTCTTTATATTTAAAGTACATATTTTATAGCCAGCAGATAGGTGAGTTGTACTTTTTATTTTTAATCCAATCTAATATCTATACCTTTCAATTGAGGTATTTCCACCCTTTGTATTTTATGTGCTTCTTAATACAGTTACATTTGTGTTTATCATTTTGCAGTTTACTCCATTTGATCCTTGTTCCTTCCTCTTTCTTTTTTCCCTTTTTTTGCCTTCTTTTGGATTAATGGAATACTTAAAATTTGTATTTTATTTTTTTGTTGGCTTATTTGCTATCACTTTGTTCTTTTGGGTATTTCCTGGATGCTGTAAGTTCTATATATACCTTTAACTAATAACAGTCAACCTTCCAATGATGGATTATGCAGTAGCTACATTACAATAGTATAGCATCATTTTTCACATATAGTTAAAATTATAATTAATGGTGAGAGACTAAATGCTTTCCCACTAAGATCTGGAACAAGGCAATAATGGCCTCTAGCACCAATAGATAGGGTCATTCAGGTTATTTCTTCTTGAGTGAGCTTTGGTAGTTTGTCTTTTAGGGAAATTTGTCCATCTCCTCTATGTTTTCAAATTTATATACATAAAGTTGGAGTAATGCAGTAATTGGGGAATTAACGAAATTAGTATCTTAAATTATATTAATTTTAACTAACTTGGAATAAAAGCAGCTGGGTTTTTTTTTCTTCCTCTTGAATAAACTTAAAAAGAAATATGAAACAGTTATTACCTCTTTATGGAGTAACTGCTCAGTTTGTCCTTTCTTGAGCTTAGGCCTAATAGTTACTTGAGAGAGACAATTGTTATTAAGGCACTAAAGTAACTTGTTTTCATTTATTTAATCAACTTACAGACAGTCTGACTGTCTGGAACCCATAAAGTTTTTTTATAGCTAATTCTGATTATAGTTTTGCAAACTAACTTGGGAGACTATATCAAGTGTGAATATACATACAGGGGATTTCATGATATAATTTGCAGCTATGGAAATCAGGTCTGTATATTAATTATTGATTAAAAGGAAGTATTGCCAGTTTTTTATAATAATATGTTACATGTAAATGAGTAGCTCCCCCATTTTATAATACATTTTGAAATGAACTTTATTGTTAGTGAAGGTCCAAAAAGAATCCCTATTTCCACAGCCAAATTAGAGTAGGCTGTATTTTCCATCCAAGCTTACTTGTAGTGACAATTGAGTTTTTGTTGTTGTTGTTTAACCAACAATAAAATACATTTTTAGCACTTAATACCTTTTTAACATCTATCTAATAAATTTTCAACCCTTAATCTTATTTTGAAATAAGTCATTTTTAGTAGGGAGTGTTCACTGCAATGATTTTGGGTGGAGTTGTGACAATTTATAAAGAGTGCAATTAATAAGGTTGTACCTCATTAATTAATTGATTTTTATTGAAACATACATGAGTACTACAGAATTTAAGAAGTTTCTTAGTTTCATAGGCACTGAGTTGGGAAGCAATTTATTTGTCATTGTTATGATCACAAGCACTGTGTGTGACTTCTCTTAGTCTTTTTTCCTCCCAGTCTGATAATATCTAATGCACTTAATTATGCCTATGATGTGACTTTGAGAAATAAAAAGAAGTAAGGTTCTTTTAATAGCCACATATCAAGATTACCTGTAATGACAAGAATAAATAATGGCTGGTTGAAAAGATACTGACACCTTACTATATTCGTGGTAACAGCTCAGAAAACTGAAATTCACAGAGGTTATGCAACTCGCCTAATGTCAATCAGTTAGTAAGTATTCCAGCTGGGTTTGGATCCATCCCTTGTCCCTGAAGCTCTGCTCAGTGGTTCTCAACCTGGCTGCACATAGAATCACCAGGGATCTTTTTAAAATCCTGATTTCTGGGCCTCATCCTCCGGAAATTCTGTTTCTTTGCTATGGGGTGGGGCCACAACATTAGTAACAAAGAAACAATTTCTGGAGGATGAGGCCCAGAAATCAGGATTTTAAAAAGATTCCCAGGTGATTCTAATGTGCAGCCAGGTTGAGAACTACTTCTCTACCTCTTTCCAGTTAGGCAGGGACACTTTTATACTAAAGAAGCAGGTTTTCAGATGAAAATTTAAAAAGAATGCATATTTTATGTATTGTATTGAAATAGGATGGTCTAATTATAAATATATGCATATAGACTTTATTTTTCATACCTCAAAAAATAATGTTTAAGTATAGTTTCCTCTAATTTCCAATGTTACTACAAAGATTAATGTTTAAGTGGCAGTTTGCTATTTGACAGCTGTGGATTATTATCTTTCAATTATATACAAATAGTACTTTTAAGAGAATAAAAGTCAGTTTTGCACAGTTTCAAATACTTTATTGGCTTATTTTTATTTATGTCAGCCTGGCAATTTGTCTTTGCATTAGTTGACTCCATGTTATATAGCCATCTTATCCTAAAACAAGTCTCTTTAGTTCAACAATTTCCTTTCTCTTTATTTATTCATGTTGTCTGTTTTTCATGCTACAGCAGATTTTATCCTCTATCAAGCTAAGTCTCTCCACTGCTAGCTCAGGAAATTAATCTTCCCTACTCACACTATTGGGAGATGTTCTTGCCCTTATTTTAAAATTGTTTATTAATTACTTATAAATATTTATAGTACATTTTGTGCACTTTTAGATATTTTTGCCTGAGAAAAGATCTGCACTTTGTTTTTAAATGCATATTTATTTTTTTACTGGTTCCTCAATACAGTTTTACATATGTATTTAATTTATCAAAAGTCAAAAGTTAACATCTTTATTCTTCACCCATACAACACATTAATCCTATTAACTGCTCTCCAGTGTGTATGTTGTCATTGTTATCATTTGAATTATAGGGTGTGTTTTTTAAACTTTTTTTAGTTTTAGCTTAAAACACACACACACACACACACACACACACACATTATTTTTTGCCTCTCAGACCTTCTACCTGGCATCACTTACCTTCTGTTTCAAGTACATTCTTTAGCACTTCTTTTTGTGAGGATTTCCTGGTATTCATCTACATTTCTGTCTAAAATGTTTTTATTTTATCTTCATTCTTAAAATTCTAAGTTGACAGTTACATTTGTCAGCTCATTGAAGATATTTCACTGTCTTCTCGCTTCCATTTTTGTTCATCTTTTTTGAGAATTCCCAGCCTTCTTTCCATTATCTGTTTTCTGTGGTTTCCTCATAATGACTGTAGGTATGAATTTCCTTCTGTTTACCCTGCTCAGGATTCATTTGTTACCTTGAATCACTGTTGATTTGTGTTTCATTGCTAGTGAAAATTTTTTATTATTATTTCCTTATGTTGCTGTTGCCCATTCTTTCCATCTTTGCCTTCATGAAACTTTAGATATATTTTAGATCACTTCATTCTATCCTTCCTATCTTTTCAACTCTCTTTATATCATCTCTTCCTTTTCTATGCAGCTAACTTGTTCAGATCTCTCTTAAGGTCTCTTTCTCATTTTATTTCTATCTAAGCTACTGCATTAAGTACATCCATTAAAATTTTAAACTTCCATCATATCTTCATAGCTAAAATGTTTTATTTGGGTCTCAAATCTACTTGGGCATTCTTTATTGTTTTCTGTCCTCTTCACAGTTCATCTTTTATTTTCTTTCATTATGCATGTTAAATATAGTTACTTTAAGGGACAGATTGGAAGCCCATGTAAATCTCCATTTTTTGTTGATTCTTTCTTATGGATTTTCGTTGCCATGTAGTTACTGCAGTTTTTGCTGTGAATTACTTACTGCTTTATAATTTTATCTTTGGGGAGTCTTTAAGGTTTATGATAAAAGTAGGTTTTTTCCCCAGGTCTCTCTTTTTTTAAAATTTAAAATATATAGCGTTATTGAAATATATAGTTTTATAGAAACATTGTTTTTTCCCCTCAAGGTCTCTTGTGGGTACTGTCATGTGGTAATCTCTGTAATCTGGATTATCATCTTCTACCACCTGGGTAGTATAAATTTTAGTTGAAAATATACAGGAAAGGAGGCTCATGGTGACAAAGTCTTAGGTGATTTGTGTAGTCACTTGAGCTTTTATTTTTCTATGATGGTGTGAATGTAACACAAATACAGTGAAGAAAGTAAGAAGCAGGGGCTGCTCAGTCTCCTTCTTTGTGAGCTAAAGGATATAATAAGCACTCAGGGGGAAAGTCTTTTGATGAGACAGCAAAAAGTCCTGAATATGGTGGTGGATATGAGCTTTACGCTCTGTTATCTTCCTAAAAATTCCAAGGAATCTTTTTTTTTAATATATTTTATTGATTTTTCACAGAGAGGAAGGGAAAGGGATAGAGAGTTAGAAACATCGATGAGAGAGAAACGATCAGCTGCCTCCTGCGCACCCCCAACTGGGGATGTGCCCACAACCAAGGTACATGCCCTTGACTGGAATCGAACCTGGGACCTTTCAGTCCGCAGAGAGGACCTTTCAATCCGCTGATCCAAACCGGTTAGGGCCCAAGGAATCTTTTAAAAAATAATCCTAGAACTATTAAATGAGTTGAAAATATTACCGGATACAGGGTCAACATGCAAATATCTGTCACAAGGAACAACTGGAAACTAAAATTTTTTTAAAACACCATTTACAATGTCTTCCCCACTAATAAAACAATTAGGCATTAAGTATATGCAGGGTCTGTATGCTAAAAGCTACAAAATGCTGATGAAAGAAATAACAGAAAACCTAAATAGATAGACCAACCATGTTCACAGAGTAGAAGATTTAGCGTAGTAAAGATGTTAATTATTCTGGAATTCTTAATTCCTACGAAACTTCAGGCAACAGTTTTTGTAGATATAGACAAGGAAATTCTAAATTTAAGTGGAAAGTTAAAAGAGCTAGGATATCTAAAACAATTTTTTACAAAAAGGAAAAAGTTGGAGGACTTCCTCGACCAGCTTAGTTCAAGTAACCCAGTGCAGAACTGTCAAAAGGACAGATCCATAGGTTAATGCAGCAGAATAGACACTCCAGAACTGGACCCACACGAAGGTACAGCAGTGACTTCGGCTAGGGAACGAGTTCTTTGATACGGTACTTGCACTCTGGGGAAATGCCTTAGAACAGGAAACTAACCCAGTGTTTCCTTCTTCTAATCGGCAACCCCCTCTGCTTTTCCTCTTTCAGGTTAACCTTCAGTGCCTTGAGGTAGATGGTTTTTGTTTTGTTTTTTTACATCTAGAGTTTTATGTCTAGAACTTTAAATTGTTACCTGTGGAAGAGTTGGTTCAAAACAAACTATTCAAAAACAAACAAACAAAAACAAACACTATTTCATCATTGCAGGAAGTGGGATTTCACTTATTTTCCTTTTGATTTGTATAAAATCTGTAGTGATACCGCCTCTTTTTCCCCTCATATTGGCAATTAGTATTTTTCTTCTTTCCTATTAGTCTTGCAGTGGTCTTATCAATTTTATTAATGTTCAAGAAGCCCACTTTGGGCATTTTTAATTTTCCATCATGTCTGTTTTTTTGTTTTGTTTTTTTCCTGTTCTTATATGGATTCTTTCCAATTATTTTCTAGCATCTTAAGATGGAAACAGATCATTGTTAAGACTTTCTTCATTTTTACATAAGCATTAAAAACTATAAATATCCATTTAAGCTCTGATTTCGTTGCATTACATAATTTGTGGAATAATGTATTTACATTATCATTCAGTTTGAAATATTTTTTGAAAAATTTTTACATGAATTATTTAGAGTACATTGTTATTGCTTTCTAACTTAATTACTTTATGCTATGCATACTCTATATAATTTTACCCTTTAAAATTTAATGAGACTTGTATTACAGCCCAGTGTGTGGTATATCTTGAGGATTCTATGTGCGCTTGAAAATAATATATACTAGTACATATGTATTTTGTAGCTGTTAGTAGTAGTGTTTTCTAAATTTAAATGTTAATTGAATCAAGGCACTTGATAGTGTCATTTGAAACAAATATACCTTTGTTATTGTTATATGTGCATAATGTTTTTACCCTTTCATTATGAAATTTGCCTCTATGTCTGTGGTAATACCTATACCCTTGAAGTCTATTTTGATACTAATATGGTCACAACAACTTTCTTATGCTTACTGTTTGCATGACCTATCTTCTTCCATCCTTTACACTTGAAATCTATTTATTGCTTTTCCCCCCCAGTGCATTTATGTATGCAGTATATAGCTCAGTGTTGTTTTTTATATCCAGTCTGACAGTCTGTATTTTAAAATGAGTGCTTAGTTTATTACATTTATTTCATTATAGATATAGTTGGATTTAGGGCTTCCATTGTGCTATTGTTTACTGTTTGTCATATTTGTCCGAGCCTCCTTTTCTGCCTGTTTTGTATTAGCTGAATGTTTAGTGCATTATATTGATTCTTCTGTTGGAATTTTAGTTGTGCCACTTTGCAGTGTTGTTTAGTGGTTGCTTTAGGGATTACAGTATGCACTTTATTAAAATAGAATTAATATTGACTTGTTAGAGGAAACTTGCAAAGTAACATTTAACCTTTATCCTCTACCCGGTGAACCTTAATTTGTTTTACTTTTTGTAGATTATAAAAAGTTGGATCATTATTCAGACACTGAAACAAAGCTATTTGGAATCGATTTGTGTCTTTTGAATCTTGTTTTTAAGCATCATTTCAATATGTCCATAGCAGTCTTTATTCTGGGGCCATTTTTAAGGTGTGACTTGTCTGAGGACCCTATCGAATACTTGTGTAATATATAGCTTCTCTGTTCTGGCTGATGGGAATGCTATGTCTTTTTATCCCTGTGTGAGCTCTGGCAATTATCCAGCCTCCTGCTTTCCAGTGGCTCTTTCACCGACTTCATGGTCTTTACTGGGCATCAGTCACACAGTGCCTGCGTGACTGAGTGTAGTTACCAAAAGCAGATGTTCACATCATTTTCACAAACTATTAGACAAATTGGTACAATTCAAGGCTCTAAATGGGCAAAACAGTTTTTATCAGAACATCCTAAGAGGTCAATTCCCAAGAGTCATTCAAGGGCCAGTCACAAACGGGCCTCTTCCCTGAACGTAGCTCTACACAAACTATTCCTAAAAATTGGAGAGGAGAGGGTATTTCTCAACAGAATATTTGCAAGTCAAATCCAGCTGCATAAAAAAATCTATAACATATTAATCATGACCAAAATTTAAAAATAGTCAGTGTAATTCACCATTTTAACCAAAAGCAAAAAAAACTATGATTATCTCAATGGATGAAAAAAATATGACAGAATGCAACACACACACACACACACACACACACACACACACACATATATGCCTAAGTGACCTTTACAACCGGTTGACCGGTCGCTATGATGCCACACTGACCACCAGGAGGCAGACGCTCAACACAGGAGCTGCCCCCTGGTGGTCAGTGTGCTCCTACAGCCAACCTCCCACAGCCGGCCAACCTGCCACGGTCCCTTCCACCAACCGGCCGGCCCGATTGGCCCCGATTGCTGGTCAGGCCAAGGGACCCCACCCATGCACAAATTCGTGCACTGAGTCTCTAGTTCATTATAAATCTCTCTGACAACTTGAAATAGAATGGAATTTCTCAGTCTGTTTTAGGACATTTGTGAAAAACTTGCACTTATTCTTAAAGGGGAGGACTATATACTTTTCCACTTAAGATCAGAAACAAGGCTGAAAATTGAAAGCAGAGCTCCAAATAATCATGTTAAACTGATTTATGATTCTTTACTTTCATGTACAAATAGAACCTTTACTAATTCAGTACAACAAATACTTGTTGGTGGTACACTTTTATTATCCCTAAGGTTTTTTCTGTTGTTGTCATTTATTTAATTTCATAGGAATTCTCATAATAGGAGAAGAAAGAATAAAAAGTGAGTAATTTTGGTTTTGCTCTTTGAAAGATAGTACTTTTTACTCTTCTGAGCATTTACAACCAAAATTATAAAATAGCCATTGCATAATTCTTAGGTCATTTGGTTTGATTTAAGAGAGAAGGTAGTGAAAGACAAAATTGTTGATATGCAGTTGTAGTTTTTTGAGTAAAAGTGGACCATGTATAAAATTTATTGTACTTGGTTGCAAAATGCATAAAACCTGTTTTTTTCCTTGTAGATATTGGTCCCCTGAAGAGGCAGGGACTCAAGCAAGGCTCAGGTAGTTTTTTTGGATAAGTTAAATAAGTTTTGGATGTGTTCAGTTTGACTTGACACGTAGATCTTTCAGAATATGTCCATTTACCAAAGATGTAAATTCGCCTTATAAGGTTCAGTGAAAAGTCAGAGTTGTGTATGTTATTGGAAGAAGTGAAAGTAAGAATAATGTTAATTGATAATATTTTTCTTGCTTAGTAAGTAGACATATATTTTGCAAACAGTTTTTGAATGCCAGCTACCGTATTTGCCGGCGTATAAGACGACTGGGCGTATAAGACGACCCCCTAACATTTCCAATCAA
>NW_006292687.1:6474448-6475958 GCF_000327345.1 Myotis davidii | reverse complement strand
CCTGAACGGAATGTGGAATGAAGTGGGCGGGCATCGGGAGGCCACTATGGCACGGGGCAAGCACTATGGGCAGTCTATCTGAAGTGTACCTGGCGTATAAGACGACCCCCCACTTGGAGGCATATTTTTCAGGGCCAAAAAATCGTCTTATACACCGGCAAATACGGTACTGTCTTATGGACTATATGGGGAACTGATTCTTAAAGCACAAAGAATTTAACCAAGAAGAGAAGGCAAAGGAGGGAGTGCCAGACAAAAAGAAAAGTATGTGAAAAAGCATCAGGATTTAGAAAGAACAGGGCATTGTCCAGAAAACAATATTGGCACATGCTTCCAGGATAGTACCTTTCACATAGTTTAGCAGTTCTTTGTCCTAATAGCAAAAATTTATTACAGAGTTTGATTTATTCTTCTTTGTGATATCATTGTCGTGCACAGCATTTAACACACAACAAACACTGCAAATGCCTTGAAAGAATAACCACAGTATGATAAATGGTACCTTATTTTTTAATTTTTATCTTTTGGCATAAACTGCTGTGGGAGTTGTTAGAAGCAAAGAAGACTTTGTATAAAACAGTCAGCGAGTTGAAACTTGAGAGATGAATAGAAAAATACCATGTCAACAAGTAAGGGGTAAAGAAAGGAACATTCTGGACGGAAGGACATATCCCAACATAGAGAGATAAGAGATCATAGACCTGCACTGTTTAATATGGTAGCCATGAGCTACATGTGACAGTTTAAATTTAAATTGATTCATGTTGGATAAAATGAAAAATTCAGTACTTGCCACATTTTCAGTTCCCTGGTTGCCCGCATTTGACTGGTATTGTATAGAATGGACATAGAACATCTCATCACAGAAAATTCTGTTGGATAGCACTATTGTAATGTGTTTAGGAAACATCAGGAGTTTGATGTAATGAAAGTACAACTTGCAGTGGTGAGATGGAAATTGCAAAGGAAAGACGGAGGAAATGATCCTGGATGGGTATGTTTAGTCCAAATCATTGAGTGTTTGGAATGGTAAAGGTGTTTGGACTTACCCTGTTGGGTATCAGCTGGGGGAGGAGAAGGGGATTGATTTTGATTATTGGGGCCAGTAATTTAGTCTGATGGGTGTTTTATTTATTTATTTATTTATTTTTATTTTTTTATTTATTTTTATTTCATTTAATAGGAAGGGAGAGGGAGAGAGAATCATTGTTTGGCTGCCTTCTGAACGCCCCACACTGGGGATCAAGCCCACAACCTGTGCATGTGCCCCAACCATGACCTCCTGGTTCATAGGTGGACAGTCAACCACTGAGCCACACTGGCTGGGCTAATAAATCTGTTTAAAATAAAACTAGTCACAGGCAACAACAGTTAAGAAAAATTTGAAGAAATAAAACTTAAGAATACAATCTACCAACATTTTTTTCTGAATTGACCTTTATAGAGAAGGGGGGGAACCCTATGTTTGTGTGTAATATTGGACCTCATTGTTTATTTTAAATGATTCATA
>NW_006292687.1:6466985-6473681 GCF_000327345.1 Myotis davidii | reverse complement strand
CACGGGATCAACAGAGCAGGTGGAGGGATCAGTTATGGCTGCTCTCAGCCCCGTCCCCAGAGGCTCTGCCTCTCAGAGTCCCAGCAACCGCTGCAAACCTCGGGGAGAAAGCTGCCCTCGCGTTCCGACCGATGCCAGACAGTCCCGCTTCTCCCGTTTGAGTCTGGGTCCCTAGAGACTCGCCCAGAACTGGAGCTCAGAATCTGAGACTCCCTCCCGATTGAAAACGACAACCTCGCCCTCAGCTACCAGCCCGCTCCGCGCATACCTCCGCGCCTTTGTATTTTCCGCACTGCGCCTCCTCTGAGTCTCGTATGCTGTTCTCTTTCCTTCTAGTTGAAGAATTTCTCCTCAGCCAGTCTTCCTGTGGTTCTGGGTGATGTCCGTTCTGACTTTTAGTTGTATTTTTGAAGTTGTTGTTCGAGGCAGCTAACTCTGATGTTTACCTATGCCGCCATTTTGGTTTCTGATGGGTGTTTTAAAAGAATTTTTTCAGCAGTATGAAGAATGAATTGAAAGGGTGAAGTTAGTGTTCAGATGCTTACTGTATATTAAATCACTAGTCCAGATGAGAGAGATGGTAAAGACTGAGCTAAAGCAGTGGTAACAAAGATAGAAAAGACAAAACAGACTTGACAGTGGTTTAGAATAGAATAGGTATGAGGATTTGTGTGGGACCTAACATATCTGATGACCCTGATTTCTGAATTGGGAATATAGGATAGGCATATAAGGGGAAAAGATTTTAAAAAGAGAAAAAGGTTATGACTTAATTTTGGCCACATTAACTTTGAAGATAAGCTCAATTTGATTAAGATAAGAATGTGGAATTGAGAATGAAATTCAGGACCCAATATGTGCTTCCGAGAGTCATCAGAATGTAATTGGCTTCCGAAGTTTAGAGTTTGGGTGAGATTGCCTAGGAAGAACTTAGAGCATGAAGACAGATAAAAGCCAAGTACAGGACCTAACACTTATTAAGTGTAGAAAGACAGGGGCTTAGAATGAGAAGGAATAGCTATTGAAAAGCAATAGTGTTGAGTTGTGCCAAAAATTGCTGAAGGAAGATAGCAATTCAACAGAGTTACTGATCCAGAGAAGTCATATAAGAGAACTATAAAGTATACATTGGATTTGTTGAACAGAAAGTCATTGGGGACCTTAAGGAACTGCAATATCCCAAGCCAGCAAGTGAATTCCGCTCTTTATTTGAGGTGAATTTGTAAAGGGCTGTTGGGAGTACCAGAACTGAGATGGCCTTCAGTCATGTCTTCCCCTTGCTCCATTTGTAAAATGATAGTACATCATGATGTTGCCATAAATATCAAACGATGGAATACAAGAAAATGTGTTTTAGAAACAGTAAGGTTATATTTAAAGTTTATAGAATTATGATTACTCTTAGGTAAAATTTATATTTAATTTACATGCAAGAGGGAAGATTTTAGGTAACGACAGTAAACATAAAGACTTACCTTGGTTGAATATTAAAGACTATTGAGGGAACATTGGATTTATATGAACAGTGGAGGTATGAGCCAAGAAAGAAGAAGGGCTGGGCTGAGTAAGGATAAGAGATAGAATAAAGGTGTTTTACAGGTCCCTGAGTAAATACCTTCTTCCTGGGGAGTTCTAGAAGATACTAAATAAGTTTGGAGCCTTGTTTTGCACTGTACGAACAGATCACTGTTCCTTAGATGTGTTCTATCTGATTAGATACAGTTTAGCCTTCTTGAAAAAAATTGGTTCTTATATATTTCTTACAAATGACTTCTTTGAAATGGTTTTGCAAGTAACATTCATTTCATCTATTTTTCTTCTCCTCTCTCACCTCTCACTCTTTGTCCCCTTGATTTTGTTTCTACTTTTTTTAGGTAGTTCTCTGAACATTTTTTCATCTTATAGTTGTTGTCTGAAACCCTCACTTAGTTTTTGTAGCTTTTTAAAAATAATTTTTAAATATTTTGTGAATCCTCACCTGAAGATACATTTTTTTCCATTGATTTTTTAGAGTGAGTAGAAGGGAGGAGAGAGAGAGAGAGAGAGAGAGAGAGAGAGAGATCCTGCTTGGAGCTCTTCTAGCTTCTTTGGTCTGTGGTTTGCTTTGTTTCATTAATTTTACAAAGTTTTTTCATTATCTCTTCACATATTCCTCCCAGCCCCTTCTCTCTCCTGTCTCTTTCTGGGTTGTAGTAACACATGTTTGACCTGGTATCTCAGATCTGGGATGCTCTGTTCTCTTTATCATTGAGTTTCATTTTGGATCATTTCTGCTGCCTTATTTTCAAGTTATTTGATTGTTCCCTGTGCTGTATCCAGTTTGATGAAAAGTCCATGAAAAGAAATTTTTATTTTTATTTAATACCTGACATTGTATGTTAAAGAACAGTAGAGCCCTAAGTAAATGGTACTTACGCTCAGAAATGGGCACCTCTTTCTTTTACCAGGCATGCAGGCAGTGTGCAGTGTGAGTTACTCTAGTCAGTGGTTGAACGGGACTCGGGTTTTGCTGCAACTGCAGTTTCTTCAGTGCATAGAGTTTAAATTCCTCTAGTGGTGGGCTTCTGCCACCTGTGCTCAATGTGGATTCTGGAGTACTGACAGGTTTTCCCCAGTGTTCCTGGGCCTGGATACAGGTGGGGCAGGAGTGTTTGCTGACTTCCTGTTAGTGGCGAGTGAGGATTTTGGGGTTGGTTTGGTTTGATGTTAGTCTTTGTTTCATTGTTTTTGTTGTTGTTTTTATATATTGTCTATATTTATGGGGGTGGGGGCCTCATCCTTTCTAAAGACTCTGTAGCATACATACTGTAGACTTGTAAGAAACAGAACAAGGAGAGAGAAATGTAAACTAGAGAAATAAAGCCTAGAGATCTAATGCACAGTATGGAGAATATAGACAACAGAATTATAAACATCAAACTTGCTAAGAGACTAGATCTTAAATATTCCCACCACACACATACACACACACAAAAAGTGATAATTATGTGACCTGGCAAAGGTGCAAACTTTCACTACAATGGCAATCATACTACACTATATAAATGTATCAAATTAGCATGCTGTGCAGGTTAAATTTACTTATTGTAATAGGTCAAATATATTTCAGAGAGTTTTGAAAGAGAGAGAGAGAGAGAGAGAGAGAGAGAGAGAGGTGTATCCCTCAGTACTTTGCAGTTCTTAGTCCTAATGAAGCAGCTAGGCTAGTTTGTGTCGAGAATGTACTGTTTGTGTATGTATTAGGAGTTCACAGGGTAGAGTTTGAGAGAACAGGGGTCATTTTACTAGAAAATTCCTGGATTCTAGGCATTTAAAATTATATGGTAATATGCAAGCATTAATGAGGTATGTATTGGTTTTCAGTGGAACTCTGATAAATACCCTATCACCCCAAATATAATAAGGGTACCATTATTAAACCTTTTCTTCTGTATATTTTAATTCATTGTAATTAAGATAAACTAGCACTTTTATATCCAATTTGGGAAGAAAACATGAATTCTGTGAGGTTTAAAAAATTATTTTATTTAATTAATGAAGTATTTCCTAGGCATATGACATAAGCATGAGTTGCTTGGGTTTTTATTGCACAAATGTCTGCTATTTGCATGTATATATAAAAACCATGTGTTTTATATTTTATATATACTTATACATGAAACTCTGCCTACTTAGGAATTAATATTTAGTCATGTTTAATCAATTTTATCCCATTTTATTCATTCTTATTTATTTGTGATCCAAACAGATAATATTCTAACAAGGTTCAAAAGCCTAGCAAAATAACAAATTTTTAAAAAATGAGCGTTCTTGTTAATTTACTGGTAAAGAGCCATGACTATGGTGGCAGGAAAGCTGCTCTTCTTAACTCTATAAAAGAGCAAGACGGACAGAAATGGAGCGTGGAACTTCGTCATTGTTTGGAGCAGGGCTCCTCAGGCTTGAATGTGTATATCAGTCACCTGGGCAGCTCGAGAAAGCGCAGGCTCTGACCCATACTGGAGAGGGACCAAGATTTTGCATTTCCTACACTCTCCCAGGAGATACCAAGGCTGCTGTCCATGGACCACACTCCAGTGAGTTTTTCTCTGTTTAAAGCAGGTTGATAGTGTGGGAAGGGTAAGCCCAGTTTAGACAAACTGCTAATATTGAAGTGCACTTTGGTAAGGGAGGCATGTGACAGTGAGGTGTTCAATGTGATCAAGAGTCTTAACTAAGTGAAGGGTTATGAATCCCTAAAGGTTTTATTCTGAATTCCCTTTTTTCTGAATGTAATGTTGGTATTTTTCAGAAAATGGGAGGCCTGTGAGAAACTGCATTTATCATCTGCGAGAGCAGCTCTTGGGGCTGTTTGTGTTCCCTCGAACCTAGTCTCTCTCGTTAATGGATTGCTTATTTTTCTTTTGCAACTTTTTGACCAGTTCAAGTTTTGAATGACATGTTAACTCAAAACAGGAATCATCCTGTCTGTTTTTTTTGGTTATTCTGACTTTTTCTCACCTCAGATTTCTGGAAAGATTTGGTTGTCAAAACAGCAGCACAAACTATTTGGTATGATGAATAGCTTGAATGGGAATAATGGCTATGTGTTTGTTTTTTCCCTCCTAAAATATTATAAACATCTATAACTGAAGAGAGAGCCTTCCTAAAAGGAGATAGATAAAAAAGTCAGTACTTTCATGGAAATAGATAAAGTACGTTTTTTAAAGTTACAAAATTTAGATAATTATTTGTAATTACTCTTATCCTATACACTAATATAATAGAGGCATTTAAATTTTACTAGTTGTTATACAATTAGTTCTGCTATAATAATGTGCATTCCTAGCCCTAACCGGTTTGGCTTAGTGAATAATGTGCATTCCTAAAAATCACCACATGCAAGATGATGCCAAAAAACAAACCCACAGGGCCTATTGGAAAAATGGGTGTAGGGGCCAACACTCAAAAACTTCAATAGTGAAATATTTTTTTTAAAGTAACCTGGTAAAAATGACAGCACAGTTTTACACATTAAATAATTAAGAAATGTATTAATATTGCCCTGGCCAGTGTGGCTCAGTTGGTTGGAGTGTCATCCCAGACACGAAAAGTTTGCAGGTGGGATTACCAGTCAGGGCTTCTATACCCAGGTTGCTGGTTGGACCCCAGGTTGTGGCACATGCAGACCCTTGGTGAGGGCGTGTGCAGGAGGCAACCGATCGATATGTCACTCTCACATTGATGTTTGTTTCTCTCTCTCTTCCTTCCTTTCTCTCTTTAAAAGTAGTAAGAGCATGTCCTTGGGTGAAGATATAAAAAAAAGAAATGTATAAATACTACAATAAATATGGCACTTGATCTTGAAAATACCTTAAGTATGCTTGTGGAAGTAGATATTAAAAGGGTCTCAGTTTGTGACTTACTGTAAAGTGATAGACAGGTAACTGATTGGATGGACCATTTTAACATTAGACACAGGTGAACTGCCATAGCTGGTAGATGTTTGGGGTATGAGGCCTGTGGATATGTCTTGTGTGTTCTTACTGGGCTTGGGTCAGCTGAATGCCGTTTTCTGCCAGCACCTAGGGTTTCTCATGGGTGATACTCAGCATTTTGCTCAAATTATTTATTACACAAAATGTACTGACACAAATTTGTGTTTTCAAAGCAAGTATTGTAGCAGAACTGACAGTACTGTATATGAAATTTCACACTTTCTTGAAGAAATGAACTTTTTATTTTATTGCAATTCAGTTGCACAGGCACCAGGGGGAGTAGTAGGTTCACATTTCGCAGCAGCACTGACCAGTGCTTTTCTTAGTTTTGCAGCTGCACATATGGTAGATTATTATCATTTTATGGTTACAGTTATAAGCAATTTGGTAGAAAATGACAGTTAAATTATGCAGTGTTACTTTTATTTGTTTTAATTTTGTAATCTAAATATATTTTTAAATGAGAAAATAAAAGGCAGAATACATTTTAGTAATAGGAGAAAGTAACCCTTCCTGGGGCTTAGTCTTGTGCCACCCAGTGGAGCTTGCATTTCATTTTTAATCAGTCTCTTGTGTGTGATAAGAATTGGAGCAGATAGCTGAGGGGTTATGTCTGTAATCTGGGAGTGCATGTTTTCAGCTACATTATTGTGGCCCTACTCTTATTAAAAGGGAGATTTCACTGGCAATTGGATTGACACTTATATAAAGTTAAAAATCCTCTACCATTTTCTAGAGACAGAACATCCCAAATTTTATTCCATGGGGCATCCTTAGGAATAATGCCAAAGCAAATTTATTTCCCTGAGCCCTACCAGGATTTATACAGATTGCCTGCTGGGTACTTCGTTATCATGGCCTATTGGCATTTTTATATACAACCTTTTTTTAAAAATTGAAGGAGCTAACAGTGTTCCAGGAAAAGATGTGAAGAGTGCCTGCCTTGTTTGTTTGATACTTCTATGTTCAAAGGGAGTGTCAGATAATTGGTACCTACCACTTGTATGACGATGACCATGATCCAACTTTAAATACGTATCTATTAGAAAAGATTTGCTTTGAGTAAAGGAACTAAAAGTTTTGTTTGCCATATTTATTTAAGCACAAAACTACTTTCATTATTAAACTTTTCTTAGATATTTTCTTGACTCGTGCTCAGCATTAATACCTGTTGATGCCATATGGTGATCTGCATATCTCAAAACACAGTCTGTCATTT
>NW_006292687.1:6454408-6466742 GCF_000327345.1 Myotis davidii | reverse complement strand
GAAAATGCTATGTATTAGCACTTTCTTTGCAATAAAGTGACACCATTAAATAACATTTTGATGATGCTCTAAAGAGTAGTAGGGTGTTAAAACTTTTTTGGAGCATTAACTTTGTTATTTTAATGTAAAAATCCATGGCTTGAAATGACTTGAAAATACTGAAAATTATTTGAGAAATTGGAGGCTTACCAATCGTCTCACCTACATTGTATAAACCATACAGTGCCAAATATGTGCATGTACTCTACGGATAATAGTCATGTTTAGAATGCAGGACTGCTAGAGAACCTCAAGTCACACTGCTTTTCTTGTATAGATAAGGAATAGATATTTGGGAGTCATCAGCGTACATTAAATTTGAAGCTATTGTAGAATATAATGTTGTGGAAAGAGGTAGTGAAAATGGACTAGGTCCTAGGGCATTATCTTAGGGAATATCTGCATTAATGGTGGGTAAAGAAAGGGAAAGTCAGTGAAAGAGATTTTAAAAGGAGTAATCTGTCAGGTAAAAGCAGATGGGTCAGTAACTCAGGAGGAGAGATCATTTGAAGAGGGAAAAAGTGGCAAGGAGGATAAAAACCCCAAATCAGGTGGTTATATTTAGCAATTAATAGATTAGATGATATTTGTCAATAAAACAGGGAAACATACTGTACTGGGCCAAAACTTAAATTGGAAATTCATCTACACTTAGACAATAAGTGTAGATGAATCTTTTAGAGTTTTGGTAACAGTGGGGAGGAGAGAGAGATGTTGGCAACTTAAGAAGAAAGTATATGGTGAGTGCTTTTCTTAGGATGTGCTTCATTGAAGGCTTATGGGAGAAGCCAAAAGCTACCCTCTTTCTGCTCCTTTTCTGGGACTCCAATGGTACAAATGCTGGATCTTTGGTTATATTCACACAGGTCCCTGAGGCTCTGTTTCTGTTCTTTTTCAGTCTATTTTCTCTTCATTGTCGAATTGGATAATGTGTATTGTTCTATCTTCAAATTCACTAATACTTTCCTATGTCCTCTCCATTTTTTTTTGAGCCCCATTGAGTAAGTTTGGGTTTTTTTATTCTGGTTATTGTACTTTTCAATTCTAAAATTTTCATTTGAGCTTTATATTTTGTATTTCTTTATGAGACTTTTCATTGTTTTAAGCTTTTTTTTTATAATTGCTCATTGAAGCATTTCATGATGGCTACTTTAAAAATCCTTGCCAGATAAGTCCAGCATCTGTGTCATTTCAGTATTGGCATCTGTCGATTGTCTTTTCTTATTCAAATGGAAATAGATTATTCTGTCTCTTGGCATGGCAAGTTATTTTTAGTTGTATTCTCAGTGTTTTGGGTGGTAAGTTATAGTCTTATTTAAATCATCTCTTTTAACAGACCTTTTCTGACATACCAGTGGGGGGAAGGGGACTCCACTTCATTACTTTAGGTGAGGAAGGAATTTCATGGTCCCTACTCAGCCTCCTTTGACACCCGTGGAGGGGGTGCTTCATTACTGCTGGGTGGGGGGAGGAATTCCACTCCCTACTAGACCTCTCCTGATACCACCCTGGCTGAGAAGCACAGGGGCGTCCCAGATGGCCTCTGCTATTCCTGCTAGTAGGTTGTGAAATTCTTGGCTTTCCACTTAGCCTCCTCTGGCACTACCCCAGTGGGGCGACACCTAATTAGAGCTGGATGGGATGGAGGGTCAGCCTCCCTGGGAGGCCTCTACTGATAATCATGAAGGATGTGGTAAAGGGAGTGACTGCGCCCTATCATCAGATAGGGATCAAAGCACTGGCTCCCCACTCAGTCTGCTCTGATACCACCTCAGCAGAAAAGGGGCTGGGGTAGAGGAGCACCAAGAAGCCTTAGTCCTTGCGGATGGAGGGGGGTGGGGATGGAGTTGCAGTGTACTCTACGGGCTTGGCTAGAGTAAGACAGTTCCTGTCTAAACATTTTCTCTTTTGCTAGGCGAGGCCCCTTTCCTTTCCTTTTCTTTTGGCTAGTGAGAGCAGGCTGCTCTCGTGTTTTTCTTTCCATGTCCATTGGTATTTCTGGGCTGTTGACTTCTCGAACACCCAGTCCAGGGTATATGAGGCAAAACAAAACTAGGCCACTCACCATTGTGTTGTTCCCCAGGTTCCGAAGCCTTTGGCCACTCTATCGCCTTCTCTCCTTTCTGAGTCGTCTTATGTTTGTTTTATATATGATGTCCAGGGCTCCATTTGTCTGGAACCAGAAATCCCACTGTACTTACTTAATTTTTTTCTTAAAATTTTTTTTTCTGGCCTGGTCAGTGTGGTTCAATCCCAATCAGGGCACATTCCCGGGTTTCAGGCTCGTTCCCCAGTACAGGGCATGCAGGAGGCCGCCAATCAGTGTTTCTCTCATCAGTGTTTCTATCTCTCCCTCTCCTTTCTTCGCTTTAAAAAAAATCAATAAAAACATTTTTTTAATTCTTTTTTGGCTGCTAACATTGACTCAATTTTCTGAACACATCCAATTATATTTATGTATTATCTTAGTCCAAAAGAAGATATTTTTCTTCCTCCTAATGCAGACAAGGGTGAACTGATTTAGCTTAGACTGATTTTTCAAGAATAACCACCACTAGACAGCCACTAAATAGAGAAATTTTCTATTTCATAGTGGAATTGCTTAAAACAGAAAAGTAAAGTAAAAATCATTGGCTTTATTCTGGTCATTACTTTTGATTTGTACAGTAGATCCAATTCTCCTTTGTTAAGCATCCTGTATAATAAAAGCCTAATATGCTAAGTGTCAGACCATTCATTTGACCGTTCAACCAGTCACTATGATGTGCACTGACCATCAGGGGGCAGATGCTCCCAACCAGTAGGTTAGCTTGCTGCTGAGGTGCGGCTGATCAGGACTGGGCAAGATGGGCCAGACACACCCTGGAGCCCTCCTGCGGTCCCTCCCCAGCCCCGATTGTGCACCGGTGGGGTCCCTTGGCCTGGCCTGTGCCCTCTCGCAATCCAGGACCCCTCAGGGAATGTTGGAGAGCCAATTTCAGCCTGATCCCCACAAGCCGGCTGAGGGACCCCACTGGTACACAAATCAGTGCACCGGGCCTCTAGTGTATAGATAAAAACCTCGGTCTCAGGAATTGTTCTTTTAAATATGGCCTCTTGGATTAACTTATTTGGCAGTCAGTAATGTTAAAATAGTAAGGCAAAAACCTAACTCTTGACTTTAATGACATTGTCAAACTTTTCTCCTTGAGTGTTTTGGGTATTTCTCTATAATATTTCTTGAGTGGAGGGTCAAGCAAATAATCTGGTACTTTACCAGTTCTTAAAATATCACTCCACTAAACAGTCCACATAAGCTCAATTATATTAGGAACCAGTGAAGTGAAGTTCTTCATAAAATGCTTTATTACCTTCGGTCTTCGTAGCATTTGCTGAGTTTAGATAATAAACCTGCACATAGGAGTTACTTAATTTTTCTCTGAGCAGTAATTTACATTTGTGAGCAGTAGCCTCAGTCATTTTTAAAGAGGCAAGAAATGAGATATTCCTACTACTTTTTCTAATTTAACCTTAAAATGTTAGATGTGATTCCGTTCTATAAGAACTCTCCTTTTTCACTCTAGTTACGAATATTATGTTATAGCAATTGTTTAATTTTTACTGAGAATTATTATATTGGGTCAGATTTTCAAATCACATTAAAAAGAGCATGCAAGTGTGGTGAGAATGCTATTCCCTAAGGCCATAGCTAATGGTCAGCAATGTTAAACTGGATTCAGAAGCTATATTGTAAAAGTGGGCTTGGGCAATGTAGAGGATGGATATCTATTTGAAAGTAGAAGAGGAAAATGTGGTTGTTTATTTTTTTCTGTGGACTCTTCCCCCAGTTTAAATTCTCAAGCCCGACAGGTAATATTTGCTAATTGTTATTAGTACGGTAGTCAGCCACAATAGAAATGTTATACTGCTCTGGAAATCTAGACTACTGCTTCCTTCCAAAGGAGAAAATGGGGGTTATTTTGCATCTCATATTTTATTTTCTATATGCTTCTTTCCAGAACAAAAAAGGGAGGCCAAAGAGAAAAAACAACACTGTATCCTAAGGATAGATTAAAGGGAGGAAAGAAAGGAGTCCAGTAATGTATTGCACTGACCATAAAGGGGAAGGGCGGCCTCCTCCTGCTGACACGCAGGAGGGAGGGCGCTTAGAGATGCTATGTACTGGGTGATGATGTGGTCCCGGACCAGCAGTCAGCATCACTCAGAAGCTTGTTGGAAATGTGGAATTTTAGGCCCCACCTCGGATCTACGGTACCAGTACGCTTTGACAAGATTCACAGCTGATTCCCGTGTACATTACTGTTTGGGAAGCATTGTCCTCTAATGATTCTAGGACTTTATTCCAAATCTCAGCTCACTGGCAAAGCATCCCAAGGTTAACCATTAACTGGTTAACCATTCTGTGCTGCAGATTCACTTGTAAAAGAGCTAATAATAATAGTACTTTGTGTTTTTTATTATTTTGATGAGATCAAATATGAAAATATCTTTAAAGCACTTAGAAGTGCCCACCCCTACATAGAGGTTATACTGAGTCATCCTCAGATACTTTAATTCAAGTACCTATTCTTGGTGATCAGCATTAATTGTGCAATAGGTGGTGGTGGTATCTGACTCTCATAAGAGAACTCTAATGAGGAATCTGAAGAAGAGAGGAGTGACAAGGACAAAAGTTCTAAGAGCTGTAAGATGAACTATATGAGGAAAGCATAATGCCACTGGATTACTTCGTTTGGCAAAGAGAAGATTAAGGGACCTCTTAAATTCAGTTTACATTTCCACTCAGAAATGAATGGTCTTACATAGCAGCATAAATAGTTCAAATAGACAAATGTAGGAGTCTGAAGAGAGGGAGGTATCATATATATATTGATATTGACAGTTTGTGGAGGGTTTTAATTTAATGAAAAGAACAAAGCTCTTCCGCTTAAAGATAGGGAGCAGAATGAGATGGCTTCTTCTTAAGACGCTTCAGCCTGTTCCCTATGGCTGGAGCTAGTAGGCCCAGCCTGGCGTGTTTAACTCTGCTTCACAAAGCATTGTACACAGTTTCTCGTCAGAGTCTAGAAATCTTAGAGTGCAGACTGCTTTTGGTGGTCTGTATTGTCAGGCATTTACCTGTTCTGAAATTGGAAATTTTCAAGAGTATAATCCTTGTTACTGCAGTTCACCTTATAAAGTAACTTCTGGTTGGGGTAGGAGTGTGATAACAGCCTTTCCCCGTCAACGCCCCCTACAATTCTAGGCTAGTGCCTGCAACTTTTAAAAAAGGCTGAATTGATTTAAAGCAGCTTCCAAATGGAGAAAACACTTCTTCAGATCTAACTGAAATATGGAACCTTTAAACAAAAGATAAATTTTTAAGCAGGTTAGAAGCAAGAGAAAAATGCATGGTTTTCAATAGAAATGTTTTTGGGCCCTAACCGGTTTGGCTCAGTGGATAGAGCATCAGCCTGCAGACTGAAGGGTCCCAGGTTCGATTCCAGTCAAGGGCATGTACCTTGGTGGCGGGCACATCCCCAGTAGGGGGTGTGCAGGAGGCAGCTGATAGATGTTTCTCTCTCATCGATGTTTCTAACTCTCTATCCCTCTCACTTCCTCTCCGTAAAAAACCAATAAAATATGTTTTTAAAAATTAAAAAAAGAAATGTTTTTGTAACCTTGTCTTTAATGTCTACCATGAATGCTTTAAAATGTATATGCAGAGTATTATGTGAAAAGAAAACTGTAAAAAAATAAAAAGTCTGATCAGTGTGGCACGTTGATAGCCTGCTTTTTAGGCTATCTGCATATGAACTTTTAAATTAGGGTCCTTACCTTTAAAGTTGGAGAAATTAACCTTGGGTCTTTATTGTGTAGTTGTTTTCCTGAAAAACCTCAGGGTCTAATGATCTGAGCAAAAGACAGTCTAAATGGTCTCAGTTCCACCCTAGCCTGTTTGGCTCAGTAGATGGAGTGTCGGCCTGCGGACTGAAGGGTTCCAGGTTTGATTCTGGTCAAGGGCACATGCCCAGGTTACAGGCTCGATCCCCAGTAGGGGGCTTGCAGGAGGCAGCCGATTAATGATTCTCCTTCATCATTGATGTTTCTGTCTCTCCCTTTTCCATCCTTTAAAGCTCACATGTTTATTGCTGTTTAAACAGACTGAGTAGAGTCCAGAAGAAACTGGGTGTGAGGCACTTGACTCTTTCCTTTTGTAAGTATCCAGAACATTGAGTTTTCCCCTGTTTGTTTTAGAGATTTCTTCTCCTTCCTAGTGATAACTATCATCAGGAAATTGAAAAACTCAGTGGCTTTGCAAGGAATTTGCCATAAATTTCTCTTTTAATTAACGGGGAATTGCAGACTTGTATCAGTGGGTTGTACTCCAGCAGAGATCACAACTTAATAAAAGAGTGTACATACACTCTTGCCTATCTTCGCTAATCAGTTCATCTGGCATCAGTTTTTATTTTACCAACAAACAATTTTCAGTTGCATATATTATCATTGAGTACCAGACTACGTATATTATTTGGACCTTAGTGTTCATGTCAAAGAACATGCAGGGGTTTTGAAAGGAGAGAAAAGGACATGCCTGTGAGGAAAATGTGGCATGGTCGGGAAGCATACTTGCTTTAGATAGGAAAATCTTGTGAGATTGGAACAATTTAAAATTTTTAATGAGTCAGTATTTTTAGCCTTCCTTTTGGCTAGTTTAAAGACCACATGGTCTGTCTCTGGTTTGTTTCAATTCTAAACTCAAAGCTAACATGAAATTCAATAGGCACTCCTTTGCCTTGATTCCTTTATTCATTCCTCTAACATTTGTGGCATGTCTTCTGTGTTCTAGAAAGATACCAAGATTAATATACTCTGATTTCCGAAAACATTCAAGCCACTTCAGGTAATGGTAATATAACTGAATAATTTTAGCTCTCTACCATTCACTAAAAGAAAGGTGCTGGGAGGTCAGTGAAAGCTTGGAGGAGGAGATGAAATAAAAGCAAGTTTGAAAGGATAAGTAGGAATTTTGTCACATTGGGGGCAGGCAAATATAAGCAGAATCCATATTATATGCTGTCTTTACATATTATATTTATTATATTTATTATATTATATTTATTATATTATATTATGTTATATTGTATGTGGGTATTCAGAGTGAAAGTAGTACCTGCTCCAGTGAAAATCTTGAACTTCTATGTTTCCCTGGGAGTCGGTGACTAATCGGTAGCTTCAAGTTGCAGCCTCATAGTCAACTATTTGTATCTCAAGGTGACCCTAAATAAAACATCTCTTTCTGTCCAGGAGCTTCTTTCTTTGATATGAAAATAACATAACTTTTGTCTATCAAAACATTGGGGGAAATGGTGAACACCTAAGAAATGTCACACTTGTAGCTTCCTCAAGAAGCTTCCTCTACTTTCAGTCTTTAACTGGTGTGGCCTCTGTAGCATTCGACACAGTTGACCACATCTTTTCATTGATTCCTTTTTCTCTGCCTGCCCTTTATTTTGTTACATTGGTCCTCTTCTCTCAATTTGAACAGTTTTTTTCTACAAGAGGTTTTCTGTGGTTCCTCGGTCATTTAAGTCCTCTTAGGAAGTGCTAGCATAGCACTACATAATGTTCTTGCCACTACTCTCATCAGATGTTATTATAAGTATGTGTTTCATTACCTGCCCTCATAGCTGGATATAGGTTGACTTTGAAAAAATATTAAGCTTATTTAGATCACTGTTCAGTCTGTTGTTGTTACTGTTGTTTTTAAGATGCAGCGTATTCAACAAGCTCTTCTAATTACTGTATTCTTTGAGCTTAGTAACCTCTCCTTTCATTATGAACCAGTTCCTCTTCTACAGGCCATCTCTGGTCCCTTTTTTGCTAAAGATTAATAATGAGAATAACGAAGCAAGTGGTTATTTATGCAGTCATGATTGACAAGGTTATTAGAATAGGAATCTGCCCAGAAGTAGTGATTAGGTTATGAAAATGTTATGGAATACTGAAACCAATCACCATTTTTGACATTTAAGAAATACTATTCCCACTTTAATCATGATGACCTGTTGTAAAAGTATTTATACAGAATAATCTCATTGGATAGTAATTTTTATACCAACAGCATACATAATTAAGTGTAAGGGTGAGATTCAGAAATGATCTGAAAGAAATATGGGCCTTGGGAGGAAATTTCCACAATGAGAAGTAAGGAACAGACTCTTGGATAGAACTGTCTGTCTCCTAGACACCTGATCTACACAGTTAGGTGACCTTTTCTGGTATCTCGTTGTGGTTTTGATTTGCATTTCCATAAATCTATATCTTCATCCTGAGCACTTCACAAGTTTGAGGAGCTGTTGGAAGAAGTACCCCAGGTTAGGTTGCTATGTTCTTCATACTAGACCAGTGGTTGGCAAACTCATTAGTCAACAAAGCCAAATAACAACAGTACAATGATTGAAATTTCTTTTGAGAGCTAAATTTTTTAAACTTAAACTATATAGGTAGGTACATTGTTATTAACTTAATTAGGGTACTCCTAAGGCTTAGGAAGAGCCACACTCAAAGAGCCAAAGAGCCGCATGTGGCTCGTGAGCAGCAGTTTGCTGACCACGATACTAGACTGTAAAAAATGTAAGAAGGTATATGGACAGAAAATGTCCTCATGATGGTTTTATTATTGAAACACTGACTTAATTAACAGTATGCAAAAACCAAGCAAACAAGACAAAAATCTAATTATATTTCTTTATATTTAATACTAGTGTCCCAGTACATGGATTTGTGCACAATGAAAGGAAATTAATTAGAAGAAATATTTTAATACTGCTATTCGCCCTTTCTCTATAATAGAAGTGTCAACCAGATTCACAATCAACAATGACAGATGGAAACACATGCGATTGGGGCCAGCGAGAGCTTTATATGTATCACGCATGGACGAGTCAACTTAGCCTTTTATATATAGAGAGAGAGAGAATAAACTTGCTTAATTAGACCTGCTTTCTGATGTAACTAAACTTTTTCCAGCCCAGTGAAGCACCCCAACTTCTCTTTCAGGTAATTGTCAGCAACACAGCAGTAATTAACAACACAAAGCAGGTTATTATTGTAGATCATGCAGGGAGAACAAAGGGTAAAATATTTGACTGTAGCAGTGTTCGACTATATTCTGCGCAGTGAGAAAACCTGAAGTCATTTTCAAGGTCCACCATTTCTTACTTCTTTTCAGTCAGGTCAAGTTTCTAAACTTTCTAAATCTCCATTTTCCAGCTAATGAAAAGAAAATGGGATTCTACCGAGTCTCCTGTCTACCTACTGCAGGACTTCTGTGAGGATCAAATGAGATGAGTCATGGGAAAACACTTCACAAACATTTGGTTAAAGTGTAAAATGTTTGCACCTCGCTATAAAGCAAGTCGTGTTCCTGGGCTGAAGAAACTCCAAGGAGGCTGGTCACTAGGGAGAGGAAGCTGGGCGTTGCTACATGATGTCATTACCTGGTGCCCAGTGTCCATTTCCGGGCTGGGCTGGGCTGGGGCTGCATTTTGTGCCATGGGATCTTGGCAGCCTTGGCTGTGATTTGGTGGGGTGTCACTCTCGGGTGGTGGTGGGTCCTGTGTCCCACTTGAGGGAAGCTGAGTGTTGGTTTGTCGGCATGGTGCCATTATTTTTAAATGGCCATTGTGCATCATAGCAGCTCCTGTGTAGAGTCTCTGCCCCCTGGTGATCAGTCCATGTCATAGCTACTGGTCGGATGGACACTTGGCCATATATAGATATAGATATATAGATATAGATATAGATATCTGTCTATCTATATATTCAAACTTTGTAAGTTAGGCAGTAGTTATTTTTACCAGACTAATACGATCACTTCTACCCTGTATTTGTTTTCCGTGGGTTTGTTTTTGCTAACAGCTTTATTGAGATATAATTCATGTATAATAAAATTCACCCTTATAACGTATATGACTCAATGGTTTTGATGTATTCCTAATGACAGCATCTACCTCCAGAGCATGTTTATTACCTCCCCCATAAAATTCGTAACCGTTAGCAGTTGCTTCCTGACTCCCCACACCCCTCCCAGACCTTCACAACCACTAATGCACTTTCTGTCTGTATGGATTTGCCTGTCCTGGACATTTCCTTTTTTCCCTGCAGTTTTTCTCATATACTAGGTACTTAACAAAGTTGGAGAAGGGAACAAAAAGTGGCCATGGATGTATGTAACTGTTACTGTGACCTGGTATCGTTAGAACTGAGTACTGTTCTTTCCCCTAGCTCTGTGGTCGGCAAACTGCAGCTCGAGAACCACATGCGGCTCTTTGGCCCCTTGAGTGTGGCTCTTCCACAAAATACTGACTTCTGTGCATGGGCCATGAAGTTTCAATTGCACTGTTCATGTGCGCCCACACGTGGTATTTTGTGGAAGAGCCACACTCAAGGGGCCAAAGAGCTGCATGTGGCTCAAGAGCCGCAGTTTGCCGATCACTGCCCTAGCTTATTGGAAGAGGTATTCAAAACAAAAAGAGCAACAGTTTCATATAAATGAAATCATATAGTATATAGTATTTTGTGTCTGGCTTCTTTAGTGTAATGTATTCAAGGTTCATTTATTTAGTAGCAATACTTTGTTTTTTTTATGGCTGAATAATATTCCATTGCATACTAGTAGATATACCACATTTTATTTATTCATTTATCACTTGGTGGACATTTAGGTGTTTTCACTTTTTTACTATCTTATATAATAAAGAGCTAATATGCTAATAAAACTGGATGGCAGAACAACCTTCCAGAATGACCAGTGGGTGGGGCTGCAAGGACCAAGGCGGCAGCCGGGGATGTGAGGGCCGAGCCCCTTGCACAAATTTTGTGAATAATGCTGCTTTGAATATGTATATACAAGGTTTTACGTGGGTACATATTTTCAGTTCTCTTGGCTCACATGGTAACTATCAACTTTTGAGACACTGCTAAATTATTTTTCAAAGCAGCAGCTTCATTTTATGTTCCCATCAGCTATGGAGAAGGGTTCTCATATTTCCATATTCTTGTCAGTGTTTATTATTGTCAGTCTTTTTTGTTATAGCCATCCTGGTAGATACAAAGTGGTATCTCGTTGTGGTTTTGATTTGCATTTCCCTAATGGCTAGTGATGCTAAGTATCCTGTCTTGTGCTGTTTGGCCATTTGTATATTTTCTTTGGGGCAATGTCTAGTCAAGTCCTTTGCCCATTCTTAATTAGACGAGATCGGGCGCGTTCAGGGTGGTATGGCCGTAGACGCCCATTCTTAATTAGGTTAATAGTGTTTATTGTTGAGTCATGTAAGGTCTTCTTAGGTTCTGGATATCAGTCCCTTACATATATGATTTGCAAATATTTTCTCTCATTGAGATTGTCTTTTTAATTTCTTCCTTTGAAGCACAAAATTTTAAATTTTGAAGTCCAATTTGCTTAATTATTCTTTAGTTGCTGTTTTTTAAGTGGTCCTTACCTAATCGAAGAAACAAAGATTTACTTTTATGAGTTTTATAGTTTTAGCTCTTGCATTGAGGTCACTGATCCCTTTTCAGTTAGTTTTGTATATGATGTGAGGTAGAAGTCCAACCTCGTTCTTTTGCATGTGTTTGCATTTGTTTTTATTTATTCAAATTTAAATGTTTAGAGAGAAATGTCTCTTAAATGAGATACTCATTGCTACTCTTCGTGAATGTTATTTCATTGGTGGGGGTGGAATACTTTTACTGTGTTCATCTGAAGAATGCACTTACCTGCACTCTTACCTAATATGGGTGCATTTCTGTCTCTTTCTGCTTATTGGGATCTACAGAGCAGCACTCATGGATGCACTTTGAATCCGTTTACTAGGTCTTTTTCCCCTTAATTTGCAATCTCACCTCTTCAGCTGCAGTATAGAGAATGCCAAGATCTTCTAAGCCTCTATCAAAAATATCTATCAGAACAGCAAGAGAAGCTCACCGTGTCTCTCTCAGTGCTTGAAGCTGCCAGAATGCAGGAACAACAGGTAAGAGTCTTTATTCTTACCTTTCTTGTCTTTATTGGATCAGCATGACATCAGAAGAGTCATTTGCCTTGTACTTTGTCTCACAGTATATACAGGGTGAGCCAAAAGTAGGTTTACAGTTGTTTGTATGAAAAATATAACAGTTAATAAATAATAATATACAAACTCTGTTTCGGGTACTCACAACTGTAAACCTACTTTTGCCCCACCCTGGAGGAATGTTGTCTTAAAACATGGAGGTGCAGCATGTGATTGAGCCAGTGTCTTTTTTTTAA
>NW_006292687.1:6450044-6454158 GCF_000327345.1 Myotis davidii | reverse complement strand
CCCTTTCCTCGTCTGTTCGTGGGGCCCAGGTGTCGGGAAGCAGTTGTGGGTCAGTGGGACACTCTTGGTTGTGTGAAAGCACAGCAGGAGTGGTAAAGCAGGCTACTGTTCTGTTGCTTAATGAAGATCAGGTGGCCTGTTTGTGCCTGTTTGTCACTCATTGTCCATAAGGAAAACACTACTAAGTCTTTCCTAACTCGTGCTTAAATTTTTAGAATCATAAAAGTGACTTGGTAACTTACAAAAGCTTTAACTGGATAAAATTAAAATATTTTGCATGATTTTATATTTGTGTGTATATGTATTAGTCACATAAATATATGAGAGTATTTGTAGATAAACATTTACATACATTTCATCAAATGGTATATTAAATGAAGTTTCAGAACTTTGCCAGTTGTGATGTGAAACAAGCTTTACAGACTGACTTCTTGCTCTCCAGGAATTTATTTCATTTTCTTATCCATATGAATTTAAATTTTCAAATGGATGAAGATAAGTCTTGTATATGAAAACATTTTAGAAAAAAAAATGTGTAGTACAGTCAAAGTCATTCCTACTGTGTTAAAGCATGGAAATTGTGCTCAAGAATTATCCTCCCCTCTGAATTAGAATCCTGTCCAAATGGCTTTGTGCAGCCCTTCTGAAGAACACCATTGCTGTTCAACGTAGAGGCAGCTGAGTTGCCTCATGTGGGTTAAGAGTTTTGGCCAAGAAAACTCCAGTTATTAACCTAAAGTTTGGACATACGGAAAACTTAAAAAAGAAAAGGAAAGAAATAATTTTGCTGGAATGTGGTAAAACTTAGATTTTTAAAATTTTTTTTTTCTTTATTGATTAAGGTATTACATATGTGTCCTCATCACCCCATTGCTCCCCCCCCCCATACCCTCACCTCCCCCCTCCCCCGTGTCTGTGTCCATTGGTTAGAAAAATCTGCTTTTCTTTTCAAGTCACGACATCTATAAAAAGTGGCCAAAGTATGAATGGTTTATTTGTATTCTAATTTGAAATACTTTCTTTTGTTCTGTTTTCTGAAAACCTAGGCTGTAAAATGAAGAGGAACAGTCAGTCTTGATTGTGTTTATCTGGATTTTTACTGCCACTTTGAAAACAGCAGGCACTTTTTAAGGTGGTCCTTGCCTATTGCTCTCGGTGGGACAGAGAAAATTGTAGCATGAAGATCAGATGTTTTACTTTTGTTTTGGCGTTTTCCCTCCCTTCCTTTACATGACATAGGTGTGTTAGAAGGCACAGAAATAAAGGCAGCCCATTGCCAAGAGTATGTGAGGGGAGGTGGAGGGCCTTTCAGTGGCCAGCATAGAGTCTTATGACCTTAAGGATAGACAGTCAAGAAATCAGCACGAGAGGCTCTCAAGGCATCTAGAATCTAGATAAAGAGGCCTTTTTCTGTTTCTGAAACTGGGGAAAAGAAAACTTAAGATAGCTAAAAAAATGTTTGCTTTAAATGTCCTTGTTTCTATGGCTAACCCTCATTGGCTCTTAATCTGACATACGGTTTTTGAGTACCAGAGCACAAGTATAGTAGAGATGGTGGTAAACTATTTGCTTTTCCTGTGAGTAGCCACAATGTCAGGTAAACATACATTTTAATTTGCTCTCAAAATAAGTTGTGTGTGTGTTTTTGGTGTGTTTTTTTAAACCTCATCTCCAGATGTTGTGATGGAGATGGCAGCAGTTCATTCTTCATGAGACATTCATTTGACTTTGAGGGACTTGTTCTGTTTCTTCTTTGCATCGGTTGCCATCTGGCTCAAATTGCATATTATAGGTTTTGCTTATAGTATTATTAAATCCATAGTTCTACAGAAGAATGCCCTGTCTTATGATTTTCTTTTTCAAATTTGCCATTTCCTTGAAAAGAAATTGGTCCATTTACAAGGTGAATTGTTCTTTGCTTTTCTCCATTCTCTTTTTTGCTCTGCCTCAAAGATAATGCATTTTACATTCATTTTGGAAATCATTACAAGTTTTTCATGGTGCATTCTACAAAGGTTTTTCACTTGTTCTGTGTAGATTGAGATATTTCACTGGTGTGTGTCTGTTACTCCATTTCCTTATCTTAAGAAACAGTGCTCAGTGTAGCCTTAGTCTTGGATATGGGAGAATCTAGTAACCATGATTTTGACCAATGTACATTTTAGAATATGACTTTTCTTATCATAATTGAATGGTATTTCTTTTTTGTGAACCTGAGCTTAAACAGTGTCACCTCAAACTGTGATCTTATAATTTCTATTTCAGTCATATTTGATAGGCTGCACCATTTTAGAAATATTAGTTTCTCCTCATTTCTCCTTATCTATATTATAAAAATAGAGTGACCATAATGCCGTAATGGCATAATGACCAAAAGACCGGTCACCAGGAGGTGCATTGTTGGGTCTTGTGGCGTGGCAGGGGTCTGGGTCCCGCCGGCGCAGCAGGTTGGTCTCTCGCGATTTTGCACGCTGGGCCTCTAGTATTATGATAAAACATAGGCAACATCTGAGTAGCTGTATTTTTAAAATGTTAGTATTCAGGCCTAACTTATTCTTCTTCTTATCTCTCTCTCTTTTTTTTTTTTGGTAAATGTACAAAGGTAAATTTGGAATGTTCTTGAGATGTCTCCATTTTCTATAAAATGGATAAAACCATTATCACTTTTTAGCCAGCAGCAGTGGATATTAATGAATCTCTGCTGTTCTCATCTGGCCATTATATTCCATTTTATTAGTATTGTTTCTCTCTGGTTCCTTTTCTATTGCTGCTCATTATTTCCTCTTGTTTCTCTTTTCCCCTTCCATTCTTTGGCTTCTCTTTATTGCCCACCAAGTCTCTAGATGCTTTTCAATTTCTAATTCCTCTCTGGCTTTTGTTTCCACCATTCTGTCTGTCCTCCTACTCATTTAGGGAAGCTTACATTATTTCCTTTCACCTGCATTTGGAAGAATCCCTAAATAAAGGTCTTCACCTGTGATTATGCCAAAATTACTTAAATATCTGTCTCATTACTTCCACTGCCACTACTCTATGCCATAGAATCTTGGAGCTACAATCCCTGCAGTTTTAAAAAATATTTTTGAGTTCTTTTTAGTTGAGAGTCATTTGCCATATCTACTTGGTAATCATAGAATTAAAGATGTACTTTAGTGCAATTTGGAGTTGTAAGTTAAGAACTGGTGTGCATGCTGCTATTTTCCTGTCACACAGAGATGACCTGAGAATCTTTATTACAGTCCCAATAGCCACTGTTAGTCCATCCAAGTTGGCACAAAATTGATTTTCATTCCTGGTTTAAAGATCTTCCAGGACTTCTGCCTCCAGACAACAAACTACATGAGCCCTGCAATTGCCTGAGGATGCTACCCAGATAGAGGAGCCCAAGTAGAGACAGGTGGTCTCCATGAGCTGAGAAGATGGAGCTGGGAGCTTGAGGAGACCAAGGTGGAGTGAGATTGCAGAGCATAAAACCAGTGAGGGGAGAGCTGCAGTAAGAGGGTACTTCAAACTAATTTTAAACTAGTTAATGATCAAGCATAAATATGAGAATATTTAATGAGTCTGGGGGAAAGAACTACCAGAAGAGGGAACAATTCTTGGAACTTACATAGGCTAGGAATAGATCCTGTTTGTACCAAGCAGTTTGGCATCAGGTACAGTACTTAGAAGGGTATTACATCAGAAAGGGCAAACTCAATCCTAGACTAAAAGGTGCTTTGGTTCTACCTAACAAAACTTAAAAGCAATACTTGAGGTAATTATATGCTCTCTGGTTTTTGTAGGTTTACCACTTACATCTTAGAGTTCTACTTTGGGACTTTTTAACATAAATTTACAGCGGTTAATGCTACCCTAGTGTCTACTCACAGAAATCTGTTAACTCACTTTTCTTAGACTGCCAGGGTTTCTTTCAAAGTGTTCATGAAATCTCACGACTTTTGCTCATGCCCAGTGGCAGTAAAGATTCAAACCTAAACCTTGGGATTTCCAGGTCAGTGGTCTTTCTGTTGCACTTCAGCTGCTTGGTTGGAAACAAGATTGGTATTCTAATTTTACTCTTCTGATAATTCAGTCGTGTGCACTTGGATAAGTCATTTAATTATCCATTTTT
>NW_006292687.1:6448566-6449746 GCF_000327345.1 Myotis davidii | reverse complement strand
GGAAAGAGAAGAAGGAAGTATAAGGTCCTTTTATTCTAACATTCCTTTATTTTCTTATTCAATTTTTCTTCACTTTGTTTGCCCCTTGCTCAACCTTCGCCCACCCACCCCTTTTTCCTTTTTTACTTTTTCTCACCAGCTAACTCTCCTTACAGCTAAGATTATGTGAAAGCTGTCTCTACTGAGTGGCGCATATACCGCAGAAACCCTCTCAGGGTTTCAGTGAGCTTTCCTTGTTGGTGGGAGCCATTTTCTGTTTTCCCACGAGCAGGATGTCACTCAGATTCTACTTTCTCTGTCTCTGAACACCGTACTCAAACTGAAATTAATTTTTGTGATCGTCATCTTGAACATGCTCAGCCAGAAAACTTAATTCTAAATTTTCACAGACAAAAGCAATTGTCTTCTTATTCTTTTAGACTTCATGAGATTTCTCCTTTTCATGGGTAGTTATTTAATGACAAGTCTGCCCTTTTCTGCAGCTCTAAATTAACTATTTTTAAAAAATCACATTTCCTTAGGACCTTTGAACACTGATTGAATTAGATGGTGGAGGTGAGGATGCAAGGCAACATTACATAGTTTCTAGTTCTGATGAGGACAACAGCGAGTCATTGTGAAGCTGCTGAGTTACAAGAGCAGCTATAACCATATTTTGTATTGAACTGTAGTCCTGATTCTATTCATGTTTAACTTATGCTGCCACTTTTGTCTTTCTTTTCCATTTATTTTAGCCCCATTTTGCTGTGCATCATGATTTCTCAGGAATTTTCTTGCACAGAAGAAAATTAACCATATGTTTTTCCTTAAATAGAAGCCAATTTTCTAAACAGAAAATAGGACATTTCCATTTGTGGCTAACAGACATAGCTGGAAAGCCTGTGGCCGATTTTATTCTGGGCCCCTTTCTTTCATAAGTCTGATGTCCATATGGGAACACTTCCACACCATCCAGCCTTCTGTGTCCCCTCCTCCTCCTTCCTCCTACCTCACTTTCTCATCATCAGGCATCAGCCTGATATTTCCAGTCAATATGGGGTTGTGTTAACCCAGTCATTGTTTCCTATTTAAGTAATGTCACCAATATAGGACCTATCTTATTTAATAAGAACATACTTAAATAAACTAAATAATTAAGAACAATAGTGATTTAATGAGTGAATGAAGCAGCAGCTGAAAT
>NW_006292687.1:6437581-6448030 GCF_000327345.1 Myotis davidii | reverse complement strand
TGTGCAGGAGGCAGCTGATCGATGTGTCTCATCAATGTATCTGACTCTCTATTCCTCTCCCTTCCTCTCTATAAAAATCAATAAAATATTTTTTTAAAAAAAAGAGATATGACAACTAAATGCAGTATCTGATCCTACCCTGTCTATCATGTAACGTTTGGAGGAATCCTATATAATAAAGAGGTAATATGCAAATTGACCATCACTCCAACACACAAGAGGGCCACCCCCATGTGGACACAAGATGGCCAGCAGGGGAGGGCAGTTGGGAGGGACCAGGCCTAAAAGGGAGGGCAGTTTGGGGGGGACCCAGGCTGGCAGGGGAGGGCAGTTCGGGGCAATGGGGTGGGTAGGGGAGTGGTTAGGGGGTGATCAGGCTGGCAGGCAGAAGCGGTTAAGGGCAATCAGGCAGGCAGGCAGGTGAGCGGTTGGGAGCTGCAGTCCTGGATTGTGAAAGGGATGTCCGACTGCCCATTTAAGCCTGATCCCGGTGGGCAGTCGGACATCCCGCTCGTGGTCCCAGATTAGAGAGGGTGCAGGCTGGACTGAGGGACCCCCCCTGCCCCCCCCACACGAATTTCATGCACCGGGCCACTAGTATACTAGAAAGAATATTATTAGGTCAGTTGATAAAGTCAGAATATGGATGATGGATTAGGTAAAATTTTTGAAATTAATTACTATGATTATGTAAGAGAACATTCCTATTCATAAGAAATGCTCACTGAAATATTTAGGGATAAAGGTCATGAGGTGTGTAAAGTTACCCTCAAATACTTCAGAAAATATATGTATGAATATGTGCAAGTGCTGAATGTGGAAATGATAGAGAGGAAGTAATGTAGACAATAGGTAAATCTGGGTCTAAAGAGTATATGAGTGTCAATGTACTTTTTCTTGTTTGTTTCTAAATAACTTTTCCAAATTAAAAATAACCAATTAAAGCTTTTGTCCCCCAACTGTTAGAATTAATGGCCAAATAATTTTATAGTCCTACCATGTGGCTACTGTAATTACTGTATTTTTATATGTGTCTTGGATATATGCTTACTCTTTGCCATGATAGAAAGCTGCTGGATTAGGATGTCATAGAAAATAAGCAAAACAGAGAAAGACATAGATTTCTTATGAATCCTGCTACCTATAAGTGGAATAGCTCTGAGAGCTCAGCTGTCCAGTAGAACTATGATGATGGAGCTGCTTTATGTATGCACTGCCCATATAGTAGCATGTCAGCAGTGTGGCTGTTGAGCACTTGAAATGTGGCTAATGAGGCTGAGTTTTTAAGTTAATCTGAACAAATTAAATTTTAGTAGTTTCCCATGGCTGGCGGCTTCCATATTGGACAGTGCAGTTCTGGGTAGTGATGAAGCCTGGCTATGAGAAGTTTATATGCCTCCATAACAAGCTGACAGTTTTAAGAGATGAACTAGTTATGGCTCAGCTTGTTAGTTTAGGTGAGATCTGTCCTTTTCAGAAAGAATCTGGTATATTACACATGTTTTCACCTATCCGTTGGTAGAAAATTTTATTGTTGAATACTAAGGATTGAAATCAAATGAAAATTTCAATGTCAAAATGAAATATAATTATTGCAGGTGTTTTTCCAGGTTACATTAGTCACCAAGCACTGAAGTAGATGGGGGTTTTTCCTGTTAGTGACTTTTTCTGATTTAAGAGACACGATGGATGTGTGGAAGGAGGAGGAGGGTAGGAGGACACAAGGATGCGGTAGTTGGATGATTTAAGAAAAAAAATGCAAGATACTCTAAATGCTACAGGAGAAGTACATTAAGTCTTTTTTGACACACATTTGAATAGACTAGATGTTATCTAAGTTTCTTTCCAGCTCTAACTTTTATGGTACTAAATTTTAGGAATGCTGAGCAGGAGGAAATCTCTGAGAGTGCAGCAGTCAGATTAATTTAAGATTTCGAGCTCAGCGTGTGACTTGTGTTGTTATATGATCTTAATCTCCCAGGCCATGTGAATGATTTCTGTTTTGCTAAGTAAATTTATTTCATTTTAAATGGAGCATCGATTAAAAGAAAACTCTGGTAAATATTCCAAGAATGTGGTATCATCCTGATTGCTTTAATAGCTTTTTTAAGAGTGATAATCATGCTTTATATTCAGTCAGCTATAAATATATTCCTTGTAGAGGCAACATGTTAAGAGTGTAGGCTAACGGAAGTGTAAACATAAAAGGTACTGTGTGTCTCCCTGAATACATTACTGTTTAGCAGTGATGGACAAAAGAGCAACTTGAAGCCTCAGTCCCCTGCTCCTTCATCTTTCACTGCATCATTAGGCCCCTCAGTGGCATTGGCAGGTAATACTATTCTGGTTGGTTAGCCAACCACGTTGGTAGCTTCAGTCTTCTTCCAGACTGAGTCAAGACACACTAACGTTTTCAGTTTAATGCTCTGTTGATTCATAGGTCTATTGCTCTGTTTCGCTTATACCTTTGCAGTAATGAGAGCTTTCAAAAGGTGTATAGCCTTAAGCATTTTGCTCTGCTTTGGGCATGAAATAAGAGTTTGCTGAGAGCCTGCCTGCTTGACAGGTTGAGTGACTACCATTTTCTCTCTGTCCTTATGCTGTTACGTAAATGAGTTTTGCTCGGTGCCTCTTCTCTCAGAGCTTTTGCCTAAACACTCAGAATACTGTCTCAAAGAGAAGGACTCCCAACTGGAACTGTGTGCCACCTTCACCTCACTTTTTTAAAGTAAGGGACTATATTAATCAATTAAACCCACAAACTGGGTGTATCAGGATTCCCAAGACCACCCCCAAGTTTGTTGGTTTACTACGTAATGACAAATAGTAATGCTCCCAGCTAAGATTTATTATAGTGAAAATATACAAAACGATCAACAAAGGGCAGAAGATACTTGGGGGTGAAGTCTGGAAGAAACCAGATACAGTCTTATAAAAATCTTGTCCAAGTGGAATCACATGAGATGCATTTAATTCCTCCAACATCTAATGATGACAACATATGTGAAGTATTCTCTACCAAGGAAGCTCATTAGGGACTCAGTGCCCAGGGTTCTTATTGGAAGCTAGTCATGTTTTACCTTCTATCTAGAATATATTAATTTCCAGACTTCCAGAAGGAAAGCATATGTCGAGCATAAACCATATTGTTTACAGAAACCACTTAGGACAGTAAAATACCCTTATCATTTAGGGAATGGTGGAAATACTCCCAAAATTCAGGTTCCCATAATGCCAGCCAAGGGCCAGCCTTACAAGCAGCCTTTCTAAAGATAGTCCCTGACATGCTATATTAATTCTTTTCTTCGTCTCTATATGCCTCAATCACATACAGACTTGGAACTTTAACCTACTTATAACTTTCCTTATGTCTAATCTCTCTACAGTCTTTTTTGTTATCATTAGTATCACTTAGAGATTAATAGAAATATATGTACTATGCACCTACTCTTTTGCCTAATGGGGCCATTTCTATGTCTTTAGGTTATACCACTGAATCTTTCCTCTTCATCCTTACCACTGTTTTTGTTTTTAATTTACCTTGCTTCGTTCTTCAAGAAAATGGTTTCATAGTTGCATCTGAGCCTTTAACCACAGATTCCTTTCTCCCTCAAAGCTGCAGGTTAATATTGTCTGAAAGAAGATTGCATGAATACCTACCAATATGCTTAATTTTTAGAAACCTTAGAGTTGAACCTATAGCACCCTAGGGAAGCTCTTATGTCTATTATAGATATAAATTGTAGGTATTATGTGAGCAGACTGAGAAATAAATTGGGCCTTTAAATCAGGTCTAAATGACTGTCATTGCATACTTCCAAGTGATTTAAGATTTAAGAATAAAGAAAATGCTTTATTCTGCTGGTAGTATCCCAGTTAAAAGCATTTGGGTAAAGATGATAGGAAAGAGATATGGAAGTGATGAAATTGTGGTAGTAAACAAAATAGGAGTAGATGCTGCTGCCCTAAAAACTGAGTGAAGGTTAGCATAGAAATAAGATATTATAGTAATAGGGACATCAAATTTATATATTGAGCATATGCTTGAAGACTCATTGTTGTAAATTCAGAATACGTAATAATGTTTGGCCCAAGTGAAGGTAAAGGAGGTAGTGAGAAGTACTATTACTTTGGAGTTAATTTTAACTGACAAGGAAAACCTAATTGGTGAGGAGCAAAGTGATAGGAACTTTTCAGAGGAAGTCACCATTTCATTTCAGAATTCATATTAGTAAAATAACAGGTGGGAATATCAACCAGAGGGCCCAGTAGCATCATTAGTAAATTCTACCAACAGTTAAAGAAATAATCCCAATTCTACATAAAGTCTTCTAGAAAATTAAAGAAGAGGGAATACTTCCAAGTTCATTCTATGTGGCCAACGTCACCCTGATGCCAATACCAAAGATGTCAGTTCTCTCCGAAGTGATTTAAAGATTCAATGCAATCCCAATCAAGATCCCAGCAAGGTTTTTTCTAATTTCTTAGAAAAGAAAAGGCAAGTTGATTATAAAATTGATATGGAAATGTAGAGGCCCTAGAATAATCAAGACAATGTTGAAAAAGAAGAACAAACCTAGAGGGCTAACACTGCCTAATTCTCAGTCTTATTATAAACCTAGAGTACAGTGTTGATACAAAGATAGACAAATCAGTGAAATAGAGAATCCAGAAGCAGATCCAAACAAATATGCCAAATGATTAGTTGATAAAAGTGCAAAAGACATTTAGTGGAGAAGGAATAGTCTTCTCAACAAATGGATGTCTCACAATTGCATATTCAATGCAAAAGAAGTGAACTTGGATCTGTAACTTACCCCATATATAAAAATCACCTCAAAATGAATCATAGACCTAAATGTAAAACCTAAAAGTGTAAAGCTCCCAGAAGAAAACAGGAGAAAATCCAAGCAACCTTGGGTTAGTCATAGATTTATCAGCTACAACACTAGGAGCACCATCCATAAAAGAACTAATTTAGAAGTTGAATTTCATTAAAATGAAAAACTTCTGTTTTTTAAAAGACCCTGCTAAAAGAATAAAAAGACATGGCACAGATTAAAAGATTTGGAATGTGAATGGTTGATAAAGGATTCATCCAGAATATATAAATAACTCACAAAATTCAATAATAAGGAAAAAACTACTGAATTAAAACAATGGGTAAAGATTGGACAGATACTTCACACACAAAAAAAGATATATAGATGGCAAATAGGCATGTGAAAAGATGCTCAATATCATTAATAATTAGGGAAATTAACATAAAACTGCAATAATGCCCCACTACATATGTATTAAAAATTTAGCTATTGGCCAGCATTAATAAAGCTTGTCCTGTCCAACAAAGATATGGAGGAACTAGAACTGTCATGCACTCACTGCTGATAGGAATGTAAAATTGTACAACCACTTTGCAAAAACAATTTTAACTTTTTAAGAAAGTGCCATATACCTACTATGTGATTCATCCATTTTACCTAGATATTTATTCAAGAGAAATTAGTGTATACCCACAAACTAATGTTCACAGCAGCTTTATTAGCTTCAAACTGGAAACAGCCCAAAGGTTATTAGCTGGTGAACTGATAAATGTGATATATATATATATAATGGAACACTACTCAGCAATGAAAAAGGACTGCTGATAATGTGCAACAACATAAATAAATGTCAAAGTAATTAAACCGAGTTTAAGAATCCAGACTTAAAAAGACAAACATATTATATAATTCCATTTATAAAAACTCTAGAGAAAGCAGAGTAATCTCTGAATACAGAAAGTAGATTCTTGGTTGGGCAAATGCTGGCGTAAGGGGAGTAAGTGGGAGCAAAGACAAAGGGACACAGGAGACTTTGGGGATAATGGTTTTGTTCATTATCTTGATCGTGGTGATGATCCGTGGGCCTTCACACATATGTCAAAACTCATCGACTTGTACAATTTAAATACGTGCAGTTTATTGCATGTGAGTTATACCTCAATAGCTGTTTGAAAAATGCGTGATTTTCCTTTAAAGTTCTGTTGCCTGGCCTTATTGTGATCTGAGCATATTCCCCAGCCCCAGTTCAGCTCTTTTTCCCTGTTATATATTTAGCATGATCTATTTAATACGCACAAAAGAAACTTGTAAGCAGTTAGTATTGCCATTATCCTAACAAATTATATATTCCTGACAAAGTGGAAATGTTCCCATTTTAATTTCTCTTTAATGACTCATTACACAGGCCTTAAATGTCAGTCTGTATTTTCAAACCTGCAGAAACCTGACTGAAGTTTACATATAAGAGCAATCAACTCTGATGGCAATAGGCTGAATATCAGTTTCTGAAAATAAACTTTATATGAATCTTTTCTCCAGGTAATTTGACTTTTAAATTCTTTTAACTATGACATTTTTATATAAGTGAATATAGATTGAAGAAGCAGCTATAAAACCGGAAATTTCCATGTTTCAATTATTTTTTACCGTGCTTGTTAACAGGATATAGTTAGATATTATGCACACTTCATTGGTTTACTCCACAATAAATTACTACCTCCCTGACCACTAAATAGACAACCATTACCATGAGTTAGAAATGTTAGGCATTTGGCTATATACCAGAATACAATTCATGGTTTTTAAATATTGTGTGTGTAGAAGTTTTTTTAAGTGATCATTTGACAAGCTACACCATTCTATTTCATAAGCCATATTTGAGGGTATTGATTTATAACTATAGTCTTGCTCTAGAGTCTGCTGTTTGGTGAACACGATATTTTTCTGCTGATTACTCAAGGATTCCTCCTGAATGCCATGCTAAGAGCTTGAACTTTGGAGCTTGGGTTCCTACACAGTAAGCACTCCCACTTTCTGTGACCTTGAACAAGTTATATAACATCAGCCTCAATTTCCTCATCAGCAAAATGGGGCAAATGTAATTGGCATAACTCATAGGGCATCTGGTAGAATTGAGCGAGTTAGTAAATATTAAAGAAATAGAACTGTACCTCACGTGCAGTGAGTACTAATATAACAGCCTTCGGATTGTTATCATTGTTATTGTTATAATTGATTTTTAGAGATTGTAAAATGGATTCGGGTGAAAACCAAAAATATCATCTGTTTGGGAAGGCCCTTGTGTTTATTCATCTTTTGTGCTTTCCTTTGTCCATTCTGTATTTCCTCTATGGCTGTAATTCTCAACCAGGGTCAGTGTTTATCCCTAGGGGAAATTCTGCAAAGTCTGCAGATATTTTTCATTGTTAAAATTGGGTGTTGCACCCTAGCCAGTTTGGCTCAGTGGATAGAGCATCGGCCCATGGACTGAAGGGTCTCGGGTTCAATTCTGGTCAAGGGTGAGTACCTCGGTTGCAGGCCCATTCCCTGGCCCTGGTCGGAGCTTGTGTGGGAGGCAACCAATTGATGTGTCTTTCTCACATCAAAGTTTCTTTCTGTGTCTCTCCCTCTCCCTTCCACTCTCTAAAAATCAATGAAAAAATATCCTTGGGTGAGGATTAACAAAACAAAACAAAATTTGGGGTGTTACTACTGTCATCTAGCAGGTAGAGGTCATGGATGTTGCTAAATATCCTACAGTGTACAGGGCAGTCCACACAACGAAGAATCATCTTGTCCAAGTGTCAGGAGGCCACCTGGAGAAGCCTTGCTCTCTGGAGTGCTGACCTGATCTGGGAGCTTGAACAGCAAGTCCATGTCTGCACGGAAAGATAGAAGGAACTGAAGTCCCCTATGGCAGTGTGGCAGTGTAACAGTCCTAGACTCTGCTTCCAGATGCCTCATTGCAAGAAAAAGAAAACACCTAATCTGTTTAAGCTAATGGATTTCTCTCCCCTTACACATTTTATAATGGATATTTATTTAGAAATAGTCATTAAAATAAGGTTAGCTAAAATATAAAATAGTCATAAGAGGTCTGAGGCATTGAAAAGAATAAGGAAAAGCTCACAGTGATATACATCTGCACAAAGTGGCATTTGGAAGAAAGAGTATTTGATGTGTAGAGGAGGATAAAATCTGACAGAACATGAGAATTGCTTGGCTACTGTCATACATTTGCCTGTGTTGAAAGACTAGGGATATCTTTAAAGGAGTTGTACCATTCTGTGGTTTCTTCAATGAGGCACTTTTCTGTGTCTGCTGTAATGTATTTCATTCTGGTGCCAAAATTTGGTCACTTCATCTTCCACTAGATCTGCAACTTTCTTCGATCACATAGGGACCTAACTGCCTTAGTCTCTATTACCTGGTATTGCAGGTCCACTAAAGGGAAGTGCTGAGGTAAGCAGTGTGTACACTGAAAGAATAACAATGTTGTTTGAGCTCTTTGGGCTCCTTTTCTGATTATGGGGACATCAAAGCTAAAATGATGTCTCCACTCTTGGAACTCAATTAAAATGATGCTGTCATCTGAGATTATGTCACACTATGATCTAAGGAACTAAAGCTATTTGTTCTGATCTAACAGGGTAGGGGTATAGCAATAATTGATGGGAATAAAAAATGAAAAAATCAACATAAAAAATTCCCTAACCATGAAATTGCCTTATGCTCTCCAGAAAGTGGTTCTAGCTGTCACAGAGCAATGTCATATTCACCTAAATAATAGAGACCGCACAAGTAGGCATTTATGGAATATAAGAGTCTTAGTGTACCTGTAAATTTGCACCTTTGACAGCCTGATTATCAGTGCAGAATTTTAGGGGTGAAAAGCACTCCCAAGTCTTCTAACCCATTCTTTTACTATTAAAGGAAATCATATATTAATAAAAGATATAGATTTTACCCTATAAAAAACCCTGAAGGGTTTCATTATATTGAAGCTAACAGCAAACACACTTGATCTGTCCACTAACATCTCAGATTTAGCTTGACTAAAATTAAACTTTTGATTCCCTTCTGAACCTGTAACTAACCGCCCCCCCCCATCTATTCAGCTCAATATATGGCACTCCCATTCTTCATATTTCCTAGGAAACAATATTTAAAGTCATAATTGACATGTCTTTTTCTCTTTCACCCCAGCCCATTCCTCCTCCTAAATATATCCCAAGTCCTCCCATTTCTTACCTTAGTCCTCACTGCTCCCACCTTAGTCCAGGTGCACTTTTCACCTGGATTACTGCCTACATTTCTACCCAAGTGAAATGTAAATCTGTATTCACATGAAAATCTATAGTTGAGAATATTCGCAGTGGCTTCATTCATATTCACTAAGAACTGTAAATAATCCAAATGGCCTTACTTTGCAAAAAAAAGAACAAACTATTGATATGCACACTACATACATGAATCTCAAATGCATTCTGCTAAATGAAAGAATCAGACTCAAAAGCTTACATGCTATATGAGTCTATTCATATGACATTCCTGAAGAGAAAAACTACAAAGACAGAAACAAATCAAGGGCAAAGGTTGGAGGAGAGGTTGAACACAAAGTATGGGAAATTTTTTCAGTATGATGAAACTACCTCGATATTATGGTGATTACCTGACTCTAGTCAAAATTTCTCACCCAGCTGGTGTGGCTCAATGGTTGAGCGTTGACATATGAACCAGGAGGTCATGGTTCGATTCCTGTTCTGGGCACATGTCTGAGTTGCAGTCTCAATCCCCAGTAGGGGGTGTGCAGGAGGCAGCTGATAAATGATTCTCATCATTGATGTTTCTATCTCTCCTTCCCTTCTTTGAAATCAATAAAAATATATTTTTAAGAATTAAAAATGGAACTGCCTAATAACCTAGCTATTCCTCTTGTGGGAATATACCAGAAAAAACTCGAAACATTAATTCAAAAGAATATATGCATCCCTATGTTCATTGCAGAGTTGTTTACAATAGCCAAGATTTGAAAGCAGCCCAAGTACCCGTCAGTTGATGAGTGGATAAAAAGCTGTGATACATTGACACAATGAAATACTACTTAGCCGTTAAAAAAAAAAAAAAGGATCTTACCCTTTGTGACAGCATGAATAGATCTGGAGAACATTATGCTAAGAAATAAGCCAGTCACAGAAAGACAAGTGTCACTTGACCTTACTCATATGTAGAATCTAATGAACAAAATAAACAAAATAGAAACAGACTGACAGTTGTCAGAGGTGAGTGGGGGTTGGAGGGTTGGATGAAAAATGGTGAAGGGATTAAGCAAAAAATAAAAGAAGAAGAAAACTCATAGACACAGACAACACTATGGAGATTACCATAGGAGAAAAGGGTGGGGGGAGGTAGATGACGGTAAATGGGGACAAATTGTGATAGAAGTAGACTTGACTTGTGGTGGTGAACACACAATACAATCCTATCTAATAAAAGAGAAACATGGTAATTGGCGTATGACCACTACCCTTCCCATTGGCTAATCAGGGCGATATGCAAATTAACTGCCAGCCAAGATGGCGGCGAGCAGCCAGGCAGCTTGAAACTAACATGAGGCTTGCTTGCT
>NW_006292687.1:6430075-6436925 GCF_000327345.1 Myotis davidii | reverse complement strand
GCCCTGCCCTCCAGGGGGCAGACACTCAACATAGGAGCTGCCCCCTGGTGGTCTGTGTGCTCCCATGGCCAGCCAACCTCCCGCCGTCCCTCCCCTGTCCTTCCCTATCAGGCCTGGGCAAGAAGGCCCCAATAAGCCCCGATCACCAGCCAGGCCAAAGGACCCCATCCATACACGCATTTCTTGCACCAGGCCTCTAGTCTATCTATATAAAAGCCTAAGCCATTGAATGGCTAGTCGGTCACTATGACGTGCACTGACCACCAGGGGGCAGATGCTCAATGCAGGAGCTGCCCCCTGGTGGTCAGTGCACTCCCACAGCAGGAGCGCCGCTTAGCCAGAAGCCGGGCTCATGGCTGGCAAGCGCAGCTGCAACGGTGCAAGACTCCTGCCTCCGCAGCAGCACTACCGAACAGCAGCGGCAGGCGCAGCAGGGCCAGGATGGGTGAGAGCAGCGCCCAGCCCTGGCTTGCACTCCTCCCCAACCGCCTGCTGCTTTGCTCACTGCTACATTCCCTGAGGAATCCCGGATTGCAAGAGGGTGCAGGCCAGGCTGAGGGACCCCACGGTGCATGAATCTGTGCTCCAGGCCTCTAGTATACAGATGAAGTACTATAGAATGGTACACCTGGCTCGGCCGCCATGGCTCAGTTGTTGGTTGAGCATTGACCTATGAACTAGGAGGTCCCAGTTCGATTCCCAGTCAGGGCACATGCCCACATTGCCAGCTCAGTCCCCAGTGTGGGGCATGCAGCAGACAGCCAGTTAATGATTCTCTCTCATCATTGATGTTTCTATCTCCTCTTCTCCCTTGCTCTCTGAAATAATAAAAATAGATTTTAAAAAAAGAATTGTACACCTGAAACCTACATAAATTTATTAACTAATGTAACTCCAATAAATTCAATAAAATATGAAGGATGAATCTTATTGTATGTAATGTAATTTAGGGGGAAAGTGAGTATCTTGTTAGTAATAGCAAAAGACTGTTTCAGTATAGGGAACAGAAACCACTCAAGGTATTTTAAGCAGGATGAATTTAATACTAGGAATAAACAGTTTGAAAGGGTGAAGAAACAAGTTTTATGTTGTTTTCTCCAGAGAGAATTCTCATGTTTTCACTTTTGTCCTTGCCAGCAGAGACAAACTCATTGAAATAAGCAGAACGTAATTGACACCCAGATCCCTGCCTGCAGGGGAGTCTAGTGATTTGTAGCGTCTCAGATTTTACAGGTAAATGGAGGGTGGAGTGAGCCATTTCTCAACAGTCAGCACAGTATCTAAATCCCCATCAATAAGGGACTTTAATAAATTACGGTATGTTATACAGTAGATGAAGGGTTGGCCCAAGCAGTAGGTATTCCATAAAATACAAGCTTGAATGATGGTTAGTAAATTCTGGTAATTTAACTTTAACTTAAATCTTGCCTATACTAAAGCCAGTATTTATATTGCAGTTTCTGTAATACTGCTTTCAAATTAGTGCTGTAAAATACCGCTATTCTTGAAAATAGTTAAATAACTTATCTTTTTCAAAATTAATTTGAAAGATGACAGCACAGATTAGACGTTCTAATATCCAGAATGCCATACATAAGAGACAAACTCATTGAAATAAGCAGAACGTAATTGACACCCAGATCCCTGCCTGCAGGGGAGTCTAGTGATTTGTAGCGTCTCAGATTTTACAGGTAAATGGAGGGTGGAGTGAGCCATTTCTCAACAGTCAGCACAGTATCTAAATCCCCATCAATAAGGGACTTTAATAAATTACGGTATGTTATACAGTAGAGGAAGGGTTGGCCCAAGCAGTAGGTATTCCATAAGATACAAGCTTGAGTGTTGGTTAGTAAATTCTGGAATTTAACTTTAACTTAAATCTTGCCTATACTAAAGCCAGTATTTATATTGCAGTTTCTGTAATACTGCTTTCAAATTAGTGCTGTAAAATACCGCTATTCTTGAAAATAGTTAAATAACTTATCTTTTTCAAAATTAATTTGAAAGATGACAGCACAGATTAGACGTTCTAATATCCAGAATGCCATACATAAATTTAGAGAACAAGAAATTCTCAGTAAGCCAGTCTGAGAAAGGCAAGTATCGCATGATCTCACTTGTATGTGAACTAATATAATAGATCTTTGACAGCTTTCTATGTGAGGGAAATCAGCTACAGATCAATCAAGTTGATATAGAATCAATTGCAAATATCTCGGAGGGGCAGGGAGGTGGACATAACCTTCTCTCTTGTCTGTGAAGTCGAAATGTTGGCGTTCAGATAGTGTATGGATCACTTTTCCTTGAGGAATGGCTGATGACATCCTCTCAGATAGAACCTGCTAGCAATAGTCTGTGTTCATGCTCATACACACAGGGATGGGTTTGAATAGCCTAGCTGAAAACTATAAAGCTTTAAGGACAAGTTTTTAGTTTGTGAACACAACTCTTGTGTTAACTTCTGCCCACGGTAACCCCCACAAAATCAAGTTCAACTTATGAAGTATTTTTAAACAAAAAAATAAGCTATTTTAAAGTATGCAAGCAATGAGATTAGAGTGAATTGTCTCAGAAGCTAAATGGCCAAACTTTCTCCAACAGATTTTAATTATTTTGATAGTTTTCCCCAAATGAAGACTTGCAGTAGCCATTTTAAGTAAACTAGAGCAGCTCTTTTATCTTCATTGTAAGCTTCAGACCCTAAATAAAGCATGAAGTTGGGCAGTGCAGTGTTTAATTTTCAAATTGGATTTTTCATTATGTCTTGTGATAACTTTTTATTTTTATCAAGTTGCATCTCAGCCTTCTGCTTAGACTCAAGAAGATTTATGGCAAATGATCAGGTTGCTTATTTGGACAAACAAATGCAATAAATCAGTTTACTATTTCAATATGATGTTATTAATAGAACACATTATTCTGTTCAATATTATGATATCTTTAAAATTAAGCGGAACATTAGTGGCAATGAAACTAGTTTCAATCAATACATTCCTGTAATGAAACCTATTGTATAAGAAACTTTTCTTTTTAAGAATTAAAAATGTCCTTAGCACAATTAACAAGTTCTGACTCTAGACATGGCAATTCACAACTTTTAAAGGCTGCTTGTGCCCTAGCCGGTTTGGCCGCTGACTGTAGGGTCCTGGATTTGATTCAGGTCAATGGCACATACCTTGATTGCAGGCTCGATCTCCAGCTGGTCGGGCACATAAGCGAGGCAGCCAACGTGTCTCTCTCACATCGATGTTTCTCTCTGTCTCTCCCCCTCCCTTCCACTCTAAAAATCAATGGAAAAATATCCTCAGGTGAGGATTAACAACAACACAACAAAAGACTATTTGGTAAGATTCTTTTTTTCTGTTTCAGTATTAAGGTAGTTCCTTGAAAGCTCCTCACAGAAGTTAGAACATGATTGAAGAATTTAGACACCACTTGCCCTGGCAGGGCCCCAAACGTGCTTCCGTGAAATCGAGATCAGAGAGGATTTTTAAGAAAGGGAGAGCTGGTGACACTCAAAAGCAGAAAAAATTTATCAAGAGTATTAAGAAATTTATGGATGAAAATGAGTAATGAATGAAAAATGAGTAATATTCAGATTAGATACTTTGAAACTCATGTAATAATCAGAACTTCCTGGTATTAGAATCCTGATTTAGACCCTCAGCCACCCACTATATTTCCAATTGAGATTTTTTAGAATGAAGGTCTTAACATTAAAGGTGGCTGAAGTCTCAGGATGATATTACAGGCTTAGAGGCCTACACTGAACAGCCTGGAAGGCTGTTTCAGTTGCAGTTTGTTAGTTTTTGTTGTTAATCCTCACCTGAGAATATTTTACCATTTATTTTTAGAGAGACTGGAAGGGAGAGGGAGAGACAGAGAGAGACAAACATCTGTATGGGAGAGACACATTGATTAGTTGCCTTCCGCAAGCACCCCAATCTGGAGTGGGGATCGAGCCTGCAACAGGTACGTGCCCTTGACTGGAATCAAACCCAGAACCCTTCAATCCGCAGGCCAACTCTCTATCTACTAAGGCAAACCTGCTACAGCTCAGTTGCAATTTAGATAGCAAAGTGCTTATTGAAAAAGGCTGCTATTCAATAATACAATGTGGAAATAAAATACTTTTAGATGCTAATTTGCATACATTGTCCAATAGAAAACTCTTTAAAAGTACGTTATGGGTACTTTTGCTTGATACATGGTCACATGGCAGTTTAAGAAATCTGGAGACTTGTCAAAGTCCCAAGTTCACACAATCGCTACTGCCATTTTATATGTTTAACTGAATGTAACAAATAGAGATGTTATCGTACTATGGCTTTGTTCTCATTAAGTTGTTGAGAAATTGTTGTTTTGGGAGATGAGAGTTATGTTAAAATGAAAAAATATTTATGAAAATCTAAGCCATCATACGTATTCTGTTGACATAGGATAAAGTTTCCTAGCCCATCTGGCAAATAATTTCAGCATATTGCCAAACAACTCTAATAGCAAACAAGTGAGCTCTGCATTCACAGAGTGCCACTGTTAGCATTCTCTAAAGTCACACGTTCCTCCTCCAGAAACTTAAGTGCAAATGATTGTCATATTTTCCATACCCGTGGTAGACTTCCTAAAATTGGAATCTGCATTGGAGTAAAGAATACTAGTAAGATAGCAGTAAACCTAAGAATAGTTTTTATCTTTCTTAGTTCCACCTCAAAGCTTTTATGTGTTACATTTCTAAAGGAAGATTCATTTTTGTATTATGTCTATGAACACCTGTGAACTATTGAGTGTAGTTGGTCGACAGCTAATAATGATTGTGTTTGGAGACTTTGGCAGTGGGTGGCAAGGAGCAATGACCATTTGGTTATTTTTGCAATGTCTTTATTTTTCTTCTTTTCCCTAACATTTTAATATAATCCAATGTCTGGTTTTGATATAAGATAATACAGTGGGGCCTTGACTTACAAGTGTCCCGACTAATGAGTTCTTCGAGATACGAGCCGTCTCTCAGCCGAATTTTGCTTTGAGTTGCAAGCTAAAATTTGGGTTACGAGCCAGCTTCAGATACCCCACCGCTAGTTGGCACAGCAAACGTGTCTCACTCGTTCACTTTAATGATTTGACGTACGAGTAATTTGAGTTAGGAGCTCCGTCACGGAACGAATTAAACTCATAAGTCAGGGCCCCACTGTACTGGTATTTCTGGCTTCATTAAATGAATTGGAAATTCTTCCTTTTTCTGTTTATTATTATTATTACTATTATATGATTTATAGACTTTACCACTGAAGCCATCATAGATGGAGTGTTCTTTGTGGTAATGTTATTATTACTACTTCAATTTCTTTCATTGACATGGAGGTATTAAGATTTACTCTGGTTGTCTTCAGTTTTGATAATTTCTTTCTATCAAGGAATTTGTCCATTTCACTTAAGTTGTCATATATAGTAACAGGAAGTTGTTCATATTATTACTTTATTAACTCAATAGTGTCTGTGGCATCTGTATTTGTGTGCTCTTTTATTTCCTTATATGAATTAGATTTAACTCTTAATAAAAATAAACATTGACTTCACACAATAAAAGATGCTCTTATCAGATACAACTTATGTGCCTTCTTTATGATACATTGCTTTGTGAAAAGTCCATTAATACCCTGAAAGGACAGAGAAAGGAAATGTATTTAGTGATAGATTAATAATTCTCTGCATCTCAAAAGTTTATGTGAGCTTTTGTCATAAATACATTTAGACTTGAAATAAAAGCAATTTCAGATAAACTGAGAAGTAGAAAATTAATCAACCCTTTTAACAAAAGAGCTGAATGAGGTACACCTGGTACTGTGCAGAATTAAAAGATACGATGAAAAGTAATGGGTATAAAATATGAAAAAGGGGAGAGGTGGAAAAATGAAAAGAACTCCAAATGTATTTTTCTTGTATTAGTTACATATAGACCACAGTCAGAGACCTTTAAGAAAAAGATAACTTATGGACAGAAGGTACTTATTTTAATGGGAAAGAATTATTTGTTCCACAGAAGGAGGAAGAGTGATAGATGTTTAGGGATAGGCCAGTCATACCGAAGGGAGGCCAGAGCACGAGTGGAAATTGTGTGCAGCCTATTGTATGAAGTAAGGAAACAAAAACATCCAAACTGGACATTGACATCCCACAGCCCGATGGAGTCCACCCATGAAGTCAGGAGGCACGTGCCAGTGCAACGGTTCTCTAAATGTGCCCCCAGAGCAGGAGCGTCAGCATCACTGGGCACTGCTTAAGCAAATGCATATCCTCAGGCCCAACCCACCTGCTGAGTTAGAAACTCGAGCATTTTAATAAGCCCTCCGGGTGATTCTCATGAACACTGAAGTGAGAACCTTATGTTAGTGTAATGGAAATAAGTGTCATCATCTGTTGATCAGACTACTGGCGAGTCCTATTACCTGCAGTTTTATAAGTAAACTAGAGGCCTGTTGCAGGAAGATTCCTGCAAGAATAGGGCTTCCAGTGGCTGGAGCCAAGCAGAGAGGGGAGCGAAACCAGCTGAGGCAGCCTTCTCTCCCACTCCGAGCTGCTCCTGCTGGGTTTCCCCTCCCACTCCCAGGCGCTATGGCAGGTTTCCTCTCCAGCTCCCAGGCGCTGTGGCGGGTTTCCTCTCCAGCTCCCAGGCGCTATGGCAGGTTTCCTCTCCCACTCCCAGGCGCTATGGCGGGTTTCCTCTCCCACTCCCAGGTGCTGCAGGCGGGGAACTTTGTAGTCCTCTGTCACTGAAGCAAGCAAGCTTCCCTGTTCGCATCAGCTGCCTGGCTGCCTGCCGCCATCTTGGCTGCCAGGTAATTTGCATATCTTG
>NW_006292687.1:6428173-6429033 GCF_000327345.1 Myotis davidii | reverse complement strand
CTATAATCGAAACTCTGTATCAACTCCAGCTCTGAGATCCCGGGTTCGCTGAAAGCAGGTTTCTGGTTTTTTGTTTAGCTTCTATATTTGTAACTATGTTTCAAACTGCAGGCTCAGAAGTCTGCAGCGGCAGGCAGGGAACATTGTAGTCCTCCGTCACTGAAGCAAGCAAGCCTCCCTGTTCGCATCAGCTGCCTGGCTGCCTGCCGCCATCTTGGCTGCCAGTTAATTTGCATATCTTGCTGATTAGCCACTGAAAAGGGTATCGGTTGTACGCCAATTACCATTTTTGTCTTTTATTAGATAGGATTTCCTCAAATTATCTTCTTGGTACAGATCTGTTAACAATAGTTTCTATCTAAAGAAATGATCGATGCGCTTAAGCACACCAGTGCTAGGAAACCAGGAGCATCTATGACAGTGATGGCAACCTATGACACGCTTGTCAGAGGTGACACGCGAACTCATTTTTTTTGTTTGATTTTTCTTTGTTAAATGGCATTTAAATATATAAAATAAATATCAAAAATGTAAGTCTTTGTTTACTATGGTTGCAAATATCAAAAAATTTCTATATGTGACACGGCACCAGAGTTAAGTTAGGGTTTTTCAAAATGCTGACACGCCGAGCTCAAAAGGTTCGCCATCACTGATCTATGAGGTAGAAAATGACCCGAATTCATCTTGTCCAGGTCTCTCCGTTTGTCATTGAAAGGGCGAGGACTACGCCCTCCACCTTGCCCCAGGGTAAGGGCTACGCCCTCCACCTTGCCCCAGGGTAAGGGTTATGCCCTCCATCTTACCTTGGCCATGTGCTCAGCAAGGCTTCTTCCCGGAAGCCAAGCCACTGCTGGCCACGA
>NW_006292687.1:6424978-6427111 GCF_000327345.1 Myotis davidii | reverse complement strand
GAATGGATGAAAAAATAATACTGAAAGGGCGAGGAATACGCCCTCCACCTTGCCCCAGGGTAAGGGCTATGCTCTCCATCTTACCTTGGCCATGTGCTAAGCAAGGCTTCTTCCTGGTAGCCAAGCTGCTGCTGGCCACACCCAGGACTTCTTTGAACTGGCCAATGACAATCAAGAAAAGTCGCCATAGATATGACCACATCCTGTGTGACAAGACACCGACTTGCGCCTGGCCAATCGGCAGGGCCCACAGTCCTTTCTCCTCCCCTTGCCCCAACCCCCTATAAAGCCTCTCTCCACACAGAGTTTGCTCTCTCTCTGCCACTTGCTGCTGTGCCAGTAAGGAGGGCAGGGGAGCCAAACCTAGGTTTGAAATAAATGACTCTTTGCTTTTGCATCGGACTCGCTGGCTCCCTGGTGGGCCCTTGGGAATCTTGAAATCTGGGCACAACAGTCATCACTTTTACCCATTCTTATATTATGTGCTTCTTCTGATTTTGTGTGTTGATAAAAGGATTTAAACTAATATCGGTTTAGAGCGAGATCATCAAATAAGCTATTTTAACACAAAAATGAGTCCTTTAAGTGTAAAATCCTTTTTAAAGAAATGAGTTTGAAATGTACTAAAGTGATTTTTTTAATATAGCTTTTCCTGGCTTAAGAGTTGCTCTTTATTCTCTCTCCCCTCCTCCTCACTGCTTCCCTCTCAACTTCTTTGTGACACTTAGCTATTCCCTGCCTTTTCCTCACAGTGTGCCTGAGAAGAGAGATCCTTTGTTTAGAGTCAGGTTTGGGTTTACAAATATCAGGAAGGTCTTATTTTAATGGCTGCTTCTGTTTACCCAGTAATGCCAAAAAAAAAAAAAAGTGTCACCTATTTTGTAAGTATTTGATTTCCGGTGTGCTTAGTGCTGCCTAGAAACTTTGTTCAGAGTAGTTTCTGGAGAGTGTTGAAAGATAACATTGTTTGTAACAATTAAGGACAGTTCCTTCCTGCGCCCTGAAGTACGCTGATTTAGCGGTCTTTCATAGCCAAGTTAGTCAGCATTTACAATTGTTTATTTATAGTTTCAAGAAGTATGTCAAATCTCTTATGTATTAGCAGCCGTACTGTACACCAGACACCCATTACACCAGCCTGAAAAGTATTGACTGGGTGGAACTCTAATACTGATTATGGAGGTAATTTATATGTGAGGCAGAACCTCAGTGGTTCTCAACCTTTGATCCCTTTAAATACAGTTACTCATGTTGTGACCCAACCATAAAATTATTTTCGTTGCTACTTCATAACTGTAATGTTGCTACTGCTATGAATCATAATGTAAATATCTGATATGCAGGATGGTCTTAGGCGACCCCTGTGAAAGGTTCATTCAACCGCCAAAGGGGTCGAGACCCACAGGTTGAGAACCGCTGCCTAGGTCCAAGCTCTCCTCAGGAGGAAGCAGCTTGCCCTGTCCTTCTTCCTATAAGAGAAAGGTTTTGTCTGCAGATTAATCAAAAGCACACTGATTGTGGTGCCATTTAAATCACTAGATGAGTAGAACTTCGCTAATAAGCCTGATAGACCCGGAATGCTGTCTTTGACTATTGAAGTTGTGTCAATCTTTGTAGGTGACACTGATTTGTGGAAGCCCTTTACATAGAATTCGTTTGGACACATCAACTGTGCTGAACAGATGTTGGCATTTTGGCATATACAGATATCCCATACAATTAGAGCTGATTAGTTCTTGTTGAGACATGCAGAAACATGAAGACTGTGCTCACAGGCACCTGCTCTTCTGTTTGGAGTCATTGCCTGGGCTGGCCTCCTGCTTTAAACGCCTGAGTCCGCTCTCTTCCTTCCCACATGAAAAGTGCCATTTGTGTTGTTTCCCCTCCACTGCAGTGTTCTAGGACAGTCTTCTGTGAACCAGGGCTTCTCTTAATTCCTAGACTTAGTCTAGATCAGTGATGGCGAACCTATGACACGTGTCAGAGGTGACACATGAACTCATTTTTTTGGTTGATTTTTCTTTGTTAAATGGCATTTAAATATATAAAATAAATATCAAAAATATAAGTCTTTGTTATACTATGGTTACAAATATCAAAAAATTTCTATATGTGACACGGCACCAGAGTTAA
>NW_006292687.1:6423279-6424734 GCF_000327345.1 Myotis davidii | reverse complement strand
AATGGGTTGGCTATTTTTAGCTTTGATTATATATATATTAGAGGCCCAATGCACGAAGATTCATGCAAGAGTAGGCCTTCCTTCCCCTGGCTGCTGGCACCAGCTTTGCTAGGGCCCGGAGCCACCTTTCTGCCTTTCCACACTGCCCAGAGGCCCAGAGCGGCTGGGGCGGTGTGGGACACCTGCATCATCGCTATGGTGAAGATGCATCCTGCCCCACCCCCGGCTGCTTGACACCTGTGTATGCAAATTAACCTGCCATCTTTGTTAGGTTAATTTGCATACTCATTCCTGACTGACTGGTGGGTGTCGTGAAGGTACACTCAATTTGCATCTTTCTCTTTTATTAGTGTAGATTAGAGGCCCGATTCATGAATATTTGTGCAAGAATAGGCCTTCCTTCCCCTGGCTGTTGGCACCCCTTCACTCTGGCCAGAACTGCCTTTCCGCCTACACTCTGGCCCGAAGCCGCCTTCCCACACTACCCAGAGGCCCGGAGAGGCTGGAAAGGGATGGAACGCCTACATCCCGCCCCGTGCCCAACCACTCAGTGCCTGCGCACATGTGCGCTGCCCACAGGCCCGCTATCTTTGATGGGTTAATTTGCATATTCACTCCTAATTGGCTGTGGGTGTAGCGGAGGGATGGTCAATTTATGTATTTGTCTATTATTAGTATAGATAAGTATATAGGGCTCTCTGCAATAAATCTCTCCTTATGTCAAATTAATTTTCAGCCAGTAGGCTCTAAAGGCCCAGTGAAACAAGATAAAGTTGAAGTGTGGATCTCCCATATGAATGACACTTGCCTATCAGAACAGAAGGGGTCTTGTAAAGATGGCGGGAATCCTGAGGCAAATAAAAGAGGTGGAAAGGGTTCATTTAGCCTCTATCATCCAACCCAATTATTCACTAAACAGCTGTACTTTTATTGTCTTATACCACTTACAAATGACCTCATAACTAATTTGTTTGTTTGTTTGTCTCTTTCCACTAGAATATGAGTTTTCATTAAAGCAGGCTCTTTATATTCACTAATGATTCCATAGTACCTAGAATAGTACTTTACACATGGTGTGCATTCTATAAGTGTTAGTGAATGAATGTTGTCTTCTTTGTTATAAAATTCACCCATTTTAAGTGTATAGCTCAGTGATTTTTGGTAGATCTACAGAGTTCTGCAATCATTACTAAGTAAGTTTTGTAACATTTTTGAACAGTGTTGATCCATTAAAGACTGTGTCTGCTGAAGGATTCTGCTGGGAGCCGGTCCATCCTTGCTGTTTCAAGGGACCTGGCATATATGGCATACTGTTCTTAATATGTTTGCTCACTTTCTTGGCACTATGTGTTTTAACCAAAGTCACCTCTCCGAGAAAGGTTATTTCCCCAGGTAGAGATTTTCCCCTGAAGTTAGGGAGGGAATAAAACCCCTTCACTAAGTGCCAGGCGGGTA
>NW_006292687.1:6394080-6423162 GCF_000327345.1 Myotis davidii | reverse complement strand
CTGGCTGGAGAACCTATCAAGAGAACATGGACACAGAACTTGGCTGGAGATTGTGGCCAGAGATCCTGGCAAGGCTGCTGATCAACTGAACGCTGTCTCCATGTCATTCCTTCTTCGCCAACTCCATCCACACCTTTGGGGACCCCTGGACCTGCTGGGGTTGGACCCCAGCAGGATTCCTCGTGCCAAATTACATTCATTCCTATTACTACCCTCAGCCGTAGGCAACCACTAATATGCTTTCTGTCTCTATAGACTTGCCTTTTCTGGGCCTTTCCTATGTATGGAGTCATACAGTAGATAGCCATTTGGTTTTGACCCACTTACTCCCTCAGGACTGGAAGCAAAAATCTTTCACTTTCTTTTTCAATAAATAGTTTCACTAGGTAATAGAATTATTTTTTATTGAAAAGTTATTTGTAAGTCTTATTATTGTCTCCTTGAAGGTAATAATGTTGGCATTTGAGAAATTTTTATTTGTCCTTGGTTTTGGCAATTTTACTATGATTTGCTCTAGGTGTAACTATATTTATATTTATCCTTCTTTGTATTCACACAACCTATTAAATTTGTGGCTTGATATAGTTTTGAAAAATTCTCTGCATTATCTCTTTATTACTTCTTCCTCATTCTCTCTTTTTCCCTTCTCTGGCACTGTAATTACATGTATTTTAGGCTTTTGTCATCATGTCCCTATATCTTTTATATATTTCCATTCTTTTACATCCATCTTTTCATGTTAGTCTTGATATTCTCTGCTGACATTTATTTCATTCACCAATTGTCTCCTCAGATTTATGTTACCTACTAAGTTTTTTATTTTATTTATTGTATCTTCATTCTTAACATTTCCATTTGATTTTTTCTAGTTTTTTCTCTGCAGTATTCTTTATAATACCATTTAATTTCTTAATCATATAAATAATAATTAATTTAAAGTCCATGTTTGAAAGAATGACAGTATCTAAATCTCATGGCTCTATTTCTATTATCTCTTTTCCCTCTTAACTCTACTCTTACTTTTTTGTTTGCTCTCATATTTTTCATTGAATGTTAGGCATTGTCTATGGGGAAACAAAACAAAACTGGATATAATATGGATCTCTGTTTGATGTTAACTTTCCCCGGAGAAAATTTGCTTTTTCCCTGTGCAGGCTGTTAGCATTGATTCATATGCCCTTAATCCAGTCCAGGACTGAGTGGAGTTGAAGTTCAGCTTTAATATGTACTGGGCTTTTCTATTTTTATTTCATTTTTTACTGCTTACTTTTCAGGGGTCTTAATTGAGAGCCTGCGGTTTTTGACAGGACCTCTCTTTCTTGGCAGGCTCTGAAATTCGAATTTTGTTTCTAGCGTTATGAGATAACTTAAAGTTCTCAGCCAGCACTTCCTAATTTAGAATGTCTTGAACAGAAACATGACAACTAATGTCAAGCTGTCTTTTCTTGTCTTCCTTCTATCTGGGATCTTGGCCTCTTCATGTTCTCGCTACCTTAGTAACATTTCAGTGCTTTCAAGCAGATTTTTAAAAATATTTTGTCCTCATAATTATTCATAAAGAGAGGTTGACAGAAACACTAATCCTCAATGGATTCTGACCAGCCTTTTTGAGAATGGAGGCACTGGCCCTTGAAGAAATTCTGGAGTACTTACTAGTAATCAATGAATTCTAGAAAGGTTGTTAGTGTCTGCCTTCTTCTGTAGTTCCTTTTATGCCTCGGCCAGGCATCTATCCTCTACCTAGTTCCCTTGCTTTCCAAAGATCATTCAACATAATGTGTAGATGTGAACACTTCAATTTTAATTGTCATTTTAGTTTGTTAGTATTTTGGCCTGTTGTACTTCTTTCTTATTTGTCTTTTATAATTTCCCCATATAAATTTCATGTCTGGATTCCTTCAGATACTGAGTACAGATTCTCTTGCCTTTGATTATTTTATTTTCTTCCACTGCCCACCCTTTGGCTCATTGGCCATCTCCTGTATTAGGTAGGCATAAAAAATTGAAAGTTAAACATCTTTTTTTTTCTCTCATTGATTTTAGAGAGAGAGAGGAATTGGGGGGGGGGGGCGTGCGGGAGGGCACGGTAGAGAAAGAGAAATATCATGTACGGTTGTCTCCCACACATGCCCCGACTGGGATGAAACCTGCCACCTTCTGGTGTATGGGACGACACTCCAACCAACTGAGCCACACCGGCCAGGGCTAAAGTGAAACTTCTTTAACATAGCATTTACACCATTTGTTCTATGGTACCTACCTAGCATTGTGGCTTTATCCATTTCTCATCACACTGTTCACAATGCTTTGGACTACTTAGAGGTCACCATACATACTCATTTTCACAATCTCTATTCTCTACCCATATTTCCCCTCCTACCTGAAATGTCTTACCCAGCACATGCAACACATCCTCACACATAACTTTATTATTAATAAACTCCAATCTGCCTTCCAGAATTTAGTTTAAATTTCTCCTCTCCTATGAAAACTTCCCCGCTTTTCCCCTACCCTGCTAAAGGCAAAACTAATCTCACTAATACTTCTCAACTTTTTGTAGACCTTATCACATAAAATGTTTTTCCCCTTAGCCAAAATCTGAGGGTCATAGACCTTATCACATAAAATGGATCCCTGGCAGCTGGCACAGTATCTGTCAGATACTTCCAGATCTTCATCCTGCCTGCCCTCCCCAAGTTGGCAACCTATACTTCTAGGTAAAATGATAGAGTGGAAAGATATACTGAATGTGTTTATTCATAGTATTTTGTTTATATGTACTTTTCCCTTCTATTGTTAGACAAATATACAAGACTTGCCTTTTAGTTATAGAAGATGTGTCCATTTCTATATTTTTCCATATAATGACTTAAGAAAAAGTAATTATTCCTCCCAAAATGTCGGTCATCCTAACCTTTTCTTCTCACATTTAGCACCAGAGCAGCTCCTTAAAGTATGGAACAGAGGGAAACAAGTTTATTTTAAGCATTTTTAAAATAATTCTAGGACTGTATTTGTTTTGGAGTATCATTTTACACATTGAATGACACTATTAACTGAAAAAGGATTTATGGGGAAACTGCCCAAGAGACCTAACATGACTCGCCAAAAATAATAGGACTCCTAAGTAGCAGCAGTACTGGAATTCTAATCAAGGTCTTTTGACCTGGCCCTGGCCAATTTGGCCCGGTGGATAGAGTGTCGGCCTGTGGACTGAAATCAATAAAAATAATTTCTTTTTTTTTTAAAAAGGTCTTTTGACCTGAATTCAAGCTTATGGTCAGTGATTCTATGCTTTCTTTTCATTTTTATAGCAACTCAACAAATTCCAACTTTCAGGAAATGTAGTAATTGATTGAAGAATATGTTTTTCTCTTTTACTGATGGCCCACAGCTTCAGCTGAGACGTAGAGAAGCTTAAACCTCTAGGGCCCATTAGATTTAACTTGTTTACTGCATTGATATCTATATGTTAAATGACAAGAGAGTTCGGGTTATTGAATAATTTAAAATTCAGCTCTAATTGGTGTCATGTGACCTAGAAAAGGCCATGGATGACGCCAGGAGCATGCTGTGAATTTCTTATAAATAATTCATAAATTAGATGATTCATTTGCCTGGTTGTGTTGGTAAATGCAAAAGTTTGTAAGTTATAACTGATGATATAACACCTGTAAGTATTTAGTTCATAACACTGGAAGGTAATCTACCTTGATGATCTTCTAGCAAAATCTGCCAGTATCGGAGAGTTAATTGCACTGGGGAGAATGAACATTTATTCAGGATGAGACTTTGGCAAAACATACAGTGCAGCTGTTGCATTACGTAGCTCTGTCAGCTTGATAACTGGTTCATGTAAGCCTGACTTTATAGAATGCGGGAGCACGTCGTTCAGGCCTTATTTCCCATTAATTCCAAATGTTCTGCAGCCAGTGCAGTGACCTGCCCCACACAGTCATTCAGGTTTAGAAATACAGGGTGTCCCAGAAAAGTATATACACACTGTCTGTAGATTTTATTACATTTTGGAAATTAAATGTATTTTAATAAACACTGCCTTTATAGTTATTCAACGTGTGTATACATTTTGGGGGGGGGACACCTGATATTTATTTAGGTCTTGAATTTCTGACCTCTCAATAAAATGAAGAGCACAGGGGAAATTTTTGAAGTTACAGAATTGAGATTTTCATTCTTATAATGTTCAGTGCGAGTATAAGGATTGTTAGCAAGGTGCTTGCCATGATAGTAAATTATTATTTGTTGTCAAAGGAATTACCAATAAGAACTATTGGTACTATTGACTAATCCTGTGATTAACAACTCATAAGTACATTGTAAGTAATCACTTCTTCATTGTGCAAAGGAAATAACCTGTCGCAAGAAATAATAACTGCAGTTTAGTTCACACCTCTCCTTTTGGCTCTAAAGCAGAGATTGGTCTGTAAAAATGATTTTCAGAAACTTATAAAACATGTTGATGGTATTTCACAAAGCAGCACTGCAGTCGTTATTTATAGAATGCGAGAGCATGGGAAAACCCTGGATTACCATAGGAATAGTATGTGATTTTGTGTGTGCGTGTATATGCTTACACCCCTGCGTGTACATGCATATATGTATACAGGGTCATATCATATATGTTTATCAACATCTTTACTTCCTATGCAGTCTATTTAAAAATATGCCATATTTTAGAAAGTAGGGGGTGTGCAGGAGGCAGTCGATTGATGTTTCTCTTTCATTGATGTTTCTATCCCTCTTCCGCTTTCTCTCTAAAATCAGTAAAAACATATTTTTTATCTGTGTTCCTGGATTATGCATACATGCATACAAGTTCTTTGGTTGATCTCTTCCCTCCCATCCCCACCTTCTTTCTGAGATTTGACAGCCTGTTCCATGCTTTTATGTCTCTGGATCTATTTTGTGCATCAGTTTACTTTGTTCATTAGATTACACATATGAATGAGATCTGAAAGCCAGTGGGGAGGTTGGGAGAGGGCCTAAAAAAGGGTCAATGGGGAAAATAGCAGACATATATAATACTCTCAACAATAAAGATTTTATAAAACAAAAAATAAATAAAGCTAATAATCATGAAAAAACATTTTTAAAAATGCACATATGTAAATAAGGTTAAGGAATAAAAGTCAATATAAAAGAATACATACATGCTATCTATTGTTATGTTAATCATACATGTATTAGAAAATATGTGATAATGTAAAATAGTTGATTTAACTTTCTGGAACAGTAAAAAATGTATCTGTCATTTAAAAAATATAATACTGCTATAAAAAGATAGTTTTCCATACAAAATAGCAGGCGATAAATGTTAAATATTTGTGTTGACAGTAAGTGCTACCGAAGTCCACAATAGGAAAGCTTAATGTGGACTAGAGCTTCCTTTTCGGTGTAAAGTAAGGTTAATTTTTTTTTGAGGTAGTTTGTCATCAGTTTCACCAAACGCCTCGCTCCTTTTCTGCAGCTGTAATCTGCTTAGTGGGGGTGTACAGGATGTAATCTGGGGGTGTACAGGATGGCCTGTCTTCCTGAAGAGAACCAGGTCCCCTCCCCAGATGCCACTCATTCTCATTTTAATAGAATTCCTTTTGAATTGCTTTAGAAACTCAAAATCTTAAGAATCATTGTAATAGCAATCTTTTATCCTAGAATAGGAAACATAGTATTGCTGTATATCTTTGTTATTTGGCATTTTTTACCCATCAGTCATGATTTTCAACTATTCCTAAGTAAACTGGTGAGATTTTATTCCCCTCCTACTAGGGATTTCAATTATTTGTTCCTTCTGTGTCTCTAGAATAGATGAACATCTCAACTATTTATGAATTATTTACAAAGAAGTTTTGGTAAACTGAATAATGCCCCACCCGAAATATGTCCATGTCCCAATTCCTGAAACCTGTCAGTGTCATTTTATATGGTGTAAAGTGCGTTGTATGAAAAGAGACTTTACAGATGTGATTCCTTTAAAGATCTTGAGATGAGAAAATTGTTCAGGATTACCTGAGTGAACCAATTTAATCAGAACAGTCCTTAGAAGAGAGATACAGAAACCAGACATTCCATGATACAGAACAGTAGTTCTCAAAGTGGGTCCCAGAGCCGCAGTGGCAACAGCAGCACCTGTGACTTCTTACAAATGCAGATTCTTCAGTTCTGTCCTAAACCTCCCGAAAGGGAAACTCTGGGCATGAAAGCCAGGACTGACATTTAACAAGCCCTCCAGGTGATTCTGATATTTGTTAAAGTTTGAGAATCACGATCTACACCAAGTTTTGTTCTCCCTGATAGAACGAGCTTGAGGCTAAAACTGCTGGGAAACCTCACTGTGCTCGACTGTCAAAGGTAATTTGCAGCTGCTTCCTTTCTGCCTGGGTTTTATCAGACTATAATCACTTGAACAGCTTAATTGAAAAATCACTTATGTTTATAGCTGGAATTAAATGTTTTGTATTTAAATAACCACTTTTGATTAGAATCATATTTTGTTGAAAGTGTTGGTTTTATCTGTGTTCTATAAAAATACTTATAAAAACTCATCCAATTTCTAGCGGTAACTTACATTCTATTAGTATAAGGTGAAAGGTTTTACATCAAATCTCATGCTGTGTAATGGCCAATCAAAGAGTATTTCAAAGAGTATTTAAGGTGGCTCAATGGATTTCCTGGCTTAGTATTCAAAACTAAACCTTTTAAGATATTAATATTTAATGCTATATTTTTTTTGCCTCTTCTCAAAGTTGATTTTATGTAGCCCTCATTATTTGCAACTCCTGAAATCTTGCTTAAGCAGCAAGTAGCAACATTTCTTCTTCTCATCCTTACGGATTTACTGAAATCTTGATTGTTTGAAAGTGGATTTAGCTCTGTGGCACGTGTTACTTTACTAGTAGCTGTGTAAAAACTAGCATTTGTTATTTAAGAAGATAAAACAGCTTTATTTTGGTGAAAATATATAATTAATTTCTGAAAAGCCAAAAGAAATAACTTGTTTCATTGTGCTCCTGTTTGACAACTGGTCTTGTGGTTCCTTTTAGGTGCTCAATAGGAAGAGCACTCTCCCGTCTTCATCTGTGGAACTGGATGGTTCCTACTTGAGTGTAGCCAAACCACAAACCTACTATCAAACCAAGCAAAGGCCTAAAAACCTGGACTCAGCTTCGGAACCCCTTGTGGAGTTCAGAAATAATTCTTTGAAACCATCAGCTCTTCATTATCCCAAAGAGGATCCTGACATGATGCCATCGGAAACCAGAACACATGATTATGGATCCCCAGGGAAAAAACTAGCAGATGTAGTCCCTACAGAGAAAGTTCCTTCAGAGGCATTGAAGATGAAGGAATGCCAGCACCTTCAGCCCACTCCGTCTAGACTGTGTTGTGCTGATAGACTTCCTGAAAATGCAGATCATGTTCCCGTTAGCCATCCTACAGACATGGCCCCTCAATATTCCAAGACACACTCGGAATCATGCCATTATTGTGGGCGTTCCTGGGCATCTCTGATGCATGGCCAAGAGGTACTGCAGCCCAGTGAAATTGATTTCAAAAAGCAGCTATCAGAAGATAGAAGGCAGCAACTTATGCTTCAAAAAATGGAGCTGGAAATTGAAAAGGAGCGCCTTCAGCATCTGCTGGCCAAGCAGGAGACAAAGCTTCTCCTAAAACAGCAGCAGCTTCATCAGTCTCGCCTGGACTACAATTGGTGAGTACTACCTGTTCTTTCAGCAGCGTCTGTAGCTTGGAGAGCACAGGATAAAATGACTCTGCATTGCTGTAACAAATGTGTAGGAACAGGTTCCTTGGGGTCTTGGCTTTCTCAGGATGAGGACAGATTATGACTACTAAGTAAATTCCACTATCATCTTTGGAAGACTTGAAAGATTACCTTGTCTTCCAATATGTTAGCTTAGAATATTTACTACTAAGGAGTCCAGTGTAATTTTTGCCAGATTCCAACAACAATATTTTTTAATGATACCACCATTACACAAAATCCTTCATTGTTTGATGTCATTGTAAAGAACATTAGGCATTAAGTAAAAGCTTGAGATTTCAGGGTGTGGAATCCGATTGTAAAGAAGTATGATTAGCTGTCATCATTCCATATTTATGTCGCTCCACTATAACATCCTATGTAATCGAAGGCTAATATGCAAATAGTCCCCTTGGGAGTTCAAACGGGAGACCGGGAGTTCGATTGCTCGATATAGTGTGCACTGACCACCAGGGGGCGGCACGGAACATGGTGGGAGACCAGTGGCAGTGGTGGGGGACTGAGAGAGCTAAGGAAGGAGGTGGTGGGGAGGCCAGGAGGTAAACCACGCGGTAGTGCTGTGTGGGCAGTGAGGGAAGGAAGAGGCAGGAGGGGGGAACCTGATCAGCCCTGATTGCCAGCCAGGCCTAGGGACCATTCCCGCACATGAATTTCATGCACCGGGCCTCTAGTAAAATATAACAAACTAGAGGTCTGGTGCACAAATTTGTGCACAGGTGTCGTCCGGCCACCTGCCCCAATGGAGGTTGATCAGGGCTGGGCCCGCAGGAGAAAGGGGATGCAGGAGGTTGGCTGCCGGCCCTGCTCCCGCTCAGGATGGGAGGACTGGGCTGGTCAGGGGGAGGGGCCATGGGTGGTTGGCCAACCAGCCCCGCCCCCAATCAGGGTGGGGGGGCTGATCAGGGGCCAGGCCGGCCAGGAGGGTGCTGCAGGAGGTTAGCTGGCCGGCCCCACCCTCGATTGGGCTGAAGGGCTGATTGGGGGTGGGACCGGCCGTGGGAAGGGGCCGCAGGAGGTTGAGGGGGTGCTGATAGGGGCTCCGATGTGGCCAGTTGGCTGCTGCAGTGCGTATCATAGCAACCGGTTGTTTCGGTTGTTCCGTCATTCCAGTTGCTTGGCTTTTCTATATATAGATGATGGGACCTTCAAAATTCAATCTTTTCCTGTTCAGTAACCAATTCTTTTAAACTTACCAACATTTAAATTGTTCTTCCCATCTGGCCAGTGTGTCTCAGTAGTTGAGCATTGACTCATGAACCAGGGGGGTCGTGGTTTGATTCCTGGTCAGGGCACATGCCCAGGTTGCGGGCTCATTCCCCAGTGTGCTGCATGCAAGAGGCAGCCCATTGATGATTCTCTCTCATCATTAATGTTTCTCTCTCTCTCTCTCCCTCTTCTTTCCTCTCACTGAAATCAATAAAAACGTATGTATATATATAAAAGCCTGTCACTATTCACGACTAAATGACTGGAACTACCGGCCGACCAATCGCTTTTACAGGCACTGACCACCAGGAGGCTGACACTCAATGCAGGAGCTGCCCCCTGGTGGTCAGTGCGCTCCCACAAGGGGCGTGCTGCGCAGCCAGAAGCCAGACTCATGACTGGCAAGCACAGCTGTGGCGGTGGGAGCCCCTCCTGACTCTGCAGCAGTGCTACCAAGTAGTGGTGGCATGTGCAGTGGGCATAGATGAATGCGAGTGGTGAAGCACCCAGCCCTGGCTCAGGCTGCCTGCCGCTTGGTGCACTTCTACATCCCTCAGGGGATGTCCAACTGCCGGTTTAGATCAGGCCTAAACCAGCAGTTGGACATCCCCTGAGGGGGTTCCAGATTGCAAGAGGGCGCAGGCCAGGCTGAGGGACCCCACCCCTGTGCACAAATCCGTGCACCAGGCCTCTAGTTTAAAAAATAAACAAGTAAATAAACTGTTCTTCCCTTAACAATTCTAACAGTTTTTGGTAATGTCAAGGTTTCTAAATATAAGATTGTGTCGTCTGCAAATAGACAATTTTACTTTTTCCTTTCCAACAGGGATACCTTTTGTTATTCTTGTCTAATTGCTTTGGCTAGTATTTTCAGTGTTATGTTGAATTGAAATGGCAGCTATAGATATGATGGTCAGGGTCATTTTAATTAGTGTTATTAGAATTCCCACTTTAGACTCTGGTGACCAAAATACACTGCTTAAAAATGGATATGGAAAAGCTTTAAGTTTGTAGAGAAGAGATTTAAAGTGCTCTTAAAACATCTATAATGTTGAGTTTTTAAATTATATTCTGACCAACTCAGCCTTCCCCCACTCCTCTATAAGTAAAAAAATTTAAATTATTATGAAACTGCTTTGTCTTTATTAATGTGTATTTAGTATTTTTATAGTTTTTAATTTGAAAATAATTGCTGGATAATATAGCTATAAGAAAATGATCTTTCAAGGATTAGCATTCAGTTTCTTAGGTTCCACAGGAGAAAACTTTCTCTGAATTTATTTTTACAGGTTAAGAACTCAAGCTGTGTTTAATTCAAAAGAACTGAGTGCTGATAACAAGCTTACTAAGCCCCGAGAACTCAACCTGGATATGAATGGGAGTGACTCTGGACCAAGGTAAACTCGGGCAATTGGTCAAGGCAAGAATATGTAGGACATAGATATGAAGGATATGTTTGGTTTATAGTTAAATCTTCATATTGGTGAATCCAGCCTTCTGATCGTATGAATAAATACATTCTCATTATAAAATTTTGAATACATATAATAAAGTATAAAGAAGAGAATAAAAATTATTCATATTCCTACCATTCAGAAACAATCTTTTCAGCTCTTTTTCTGTTTTAATCTTTCTTTTATAATTACATATCCTATAGTTAGTAATAAGGAATATGCTTATATAGAATTTTGTTTGCTTTTTTCACTATATCATATTTTCTTATGCCATTACATTTTTATGAAAACACAGTAATTTATTCACTCAACAAATATTTATGTGTGACATCTATTATTCAGTATCTATAAGCCTGTTGTTGTATAATACAGGATTTTGCTATTATAAATTATGCTTTGAAGACCCTCTCTGATAATTTAATTTATCACAACCTATTTCCTTGGTGTACTGCTAGCTCAGAGTATATATGCATCTTTTAAGATTCCTTTTTTTAAAAAAATATGTTTCTTTATGGATTTCAGAGAGGGAGGGAGAGGGAAAGATAGAAACATCAATGATGAGAGAGACTCATTGATTGGCTGCCTCCTTTACCCACCCCCCATCCTCCACTGGGGATCCAGCCCGCAGTCCAAGCTTGTGCCCTGACCACAAATTGAACCAGTGACCTCCTGGTTCATAGGTCGATGCTCAACCACTGAGTCACGCTGGCCGAGCATGAGCTGGGTTTTTATATTATACACTAGAGGCCCGGTGCACAACAATTTGTGCACTCGGGGAGGGGGGAGTCTCTCAGGCCAGCCAGTGCCCTCTCGCAGTCTGCGACCCCTCGGGGGATGTCCGGCTTGTTTTGTTCCCACCTCCCTCACCCGCCGGCCCAGGTTGTTGGTTTCCGCCTCCCTCAGCCCCTGGCCCAGGTTGTTGGTTCCACCCACTGAGTCACGCTGGCCGAGCATGAGCTGGGTTTTTATATTATACACTAGAGGCCCGGTGCACAACAATTTGTGCACTCGGGGAGGGGGGAGTCTCTCAGGCCAGCCAGTGCCCTCTCGCAGTCTGCGACCCCTCGGGGGATGTCCGGCTTGTTTTGTTCCCACCTCCCTCACCCCCCGGCCCAGGTTGTTCGTTCCCGCCTCCCTCACCCCCCGGCCCAGGTTGTTCGTTCCCACCTCCCTCAGCCCCCAGCCCAGGTTGTTCGTTCCCGCCTCCCTCAGCCGCCTGGCCGGCTTGTTTTGCTCCCGCCTCTGCCGCCCAGCTTGTTTTCAGCTGCCTGGCTTGCTACGCTCCCAACAGATATAGCAGATATATGCAAATCAACTGCCATCTTAGTTGGCAGTTAATTTGCATATCACCCTGATTAGCCAAAGGGAAGGGTAGCGAAGTTACGGTTAATTACCATGTTTGTCTATTATTAGATAGGATTTTGTTTCATATTTCTCCTTTTTTTTAATGAGTTTATTTAAACCAAGCTAATAACAGTGCTTGGAAGCTAGGTCTCAAGTGCTTTTCCATATTCCATTTTATTTTTAATCAAACTTTGCTAAATTTCAAAAGAAATTTATTATAAAAAGTAGATTTATTATAAAAAGTAGAACATCCAAAAACACATCAAGAAATGACCTGTCATATTTCATTCCTCATTCTATTCCCTATTCTGATTGTCTTTGTTGAATTCATGTTAGTATCCTTCTATACCTTTCTTTATGCCTCTATATATGTACAATATCTATAAATATTTGAGATCAAACTGAACACATTACTTGTTAATCCCCGCCCCCATCCCCCACTCAACAGTATTTCATGGTCATCTATCAGATTTTTAGATGTAGAACTATGGTAAGCAGAATAATTGCCCCCAAAGGTGTCTGTGTCCTAATCCCGGGAACCTCTCAGTATGTTACCTTACATGGTAAAGGGACTATTTAGATATAATGAAGGGATTAGACCTTGAGATGGGATATTATCCTGGATTATCTGGGGAGTCTCAGTCTAATCACATGAGTCCTGGAAACTGGGGAGTCTTTTCTTGCTGGGTTAGAGAAATGAGATGGAGAGAGGAAGATTCCAAGCATGAGAATGACTTCACTTGCCATTGCCGGCACTGAATATGGAGAAGGAGGTCACAAGCCAAGGAGTGCAGGCAGCCTTTAGAAGCTCAGAGCAGTCGTCAGCTGGCAGCCAGCAAGGATATGGGGAGCTCAGTTGTACAATCGCAAGGAACTGAATTCTGCCAACAACCCGAATAAGCAAGGGAATTGCCTTCAGAAAGGAACATAACCTAGCCAATACCCAGTATTAGCCCATGAGACCTGTGTCAGACTTCTGATCTACAGAAGTATAGAATAATAAATTCGTGTTGCTTAAGCCACTAAACTTGTGATAATTTGTTATAGCAGCAATAGAAAACTAATTCAAATGCTAACTCGTTTCTTATAAATGCGTAACAGTCCATGGTTTCTCTGAACACTGTTAACATATCCAGCACTTCCATTGTTGGACATCCAAATTATTTCAAGTTTTTACCACTACACAATGCTATAACAAGCATGACTGTACTTATTCTTGTATTCTGCTACATCTGTTTATTAGGATAAATTCCTCATAATAGAATTGTTACTTCTACATACATATATTTCTATATAATTTATAATTATAAATTACAAGATTCAATACCAATTTTCTTTAGCAAAAAGTTGCAGCAATTCATACTCCCACTTGCAGTTTATGAAAGTTTTCATTACTGCTGTTCAGTAAATGTAGTGAATGCTTTAGAAGCTAGTGCTTTAGTCTAAGAGATGGACTTGCTTTAAAAATTCAGGTACACTTGGGCATCCATGTCCTACATTCAGATAATTATGACAAAAATAAGATAGAACCATGCACTACTTTCAAATAAGTATTTCCTAATGTGTATTTGATAAAGGCATTTTAAAATGTTAACTGCAGCCCTAGCTGGTTTGGCTCAGTGGATAGAGTGTTAGCCTGTGGACTGAAGGGTCCTGGGTTCGATTCCAGTCAAGGGCACATGCCCAGGTTGCGGGCTCCATCCCCAGTAGGGAGTGTGCAAGAGACAGCCGCTCAATGATTCCCCCTCATCATTGATGTCTCTCTCTCGCTGGAGGCAGCCAGTCAATGATTCTCTCTCATCATTGATGTTTCTGTCTCTCTCTCCTCCCTTCCTCTCCAAAGTCAATAAAAATATATATATTTAAAAAATTTTTAAATGTTAACTGCATCTAAGTGTTTGAGAATCATTTGCCAGTAGAACTCCCCAGATAAAATTTAATTTTAAGCTAAGTTTTGTTTATTTGGAAATTTAAATTATCTTAGTATTAAAAATATTATGTATTTAAAATATTAAACTGACTCGAGTGAGGCATTAAGAATTTGGAACTAAAATAAATGAGATAACGAGGAAGTAAAAAACATATTTTTTATAATTAACAGCTCATTTTGAGTTAATTATATACAATTACCAAAATCTAATTGCAATTTATTTTCTATTATCTGTGGGAAGAATCACAGGCAAGGGAGCTTACATTGCTGCCTTCCTGCATAAATGCTATAGAATGAGAATGAATAATATGTGAGGCCTTAATGACAAGTAGGAGCAAATAGTGGGGCACAGCTGAGCCAACCATTGGAAGATAATTATCACATGAGAGATGGTAATGACTTAAAAATTCACGAGTAACTCTTATTGCTTATAGGTTCTCTAGTTTGTTTTTTGCTTAGTTTGCTTGAGATTTGTTTGTTGGCTATGCAAAGATGACCTTTATTTCAAAACAAAACAAAACAAAACCTGGCTTGCTAAGTACTACAGGAGATGTAAAAAAAAAACAAACCCTAGTTCAAGTACTCTAATAGTGGAGTAAGACACATATATAAATATTGATCATCTATAGACTACAAGGGCTATAAAAGAATACAAATAAACTAAGAAGAGGTTTGTAGCAAAGGTAATATTTGAGATTAAGTACTAGAATTTTGATAGGTAGATGTATCAATAGGTGTGTGTATGTGTGTGTCAGGTGGGAGAAAACATGAAAGAGTAGACATAAAGGAAGAAAATCACACAGCATATATGGGGCATGTAGAATAAAGGCTGAACTCCTTGACTGGCATGGTGTTCTGCATGAACTCTGGCTTACCTCATCTCATACCACTCCCCTTCTAAACATTTAGTGACCCCTACTCCCATTTTACTTAAAATTCTAATTTCTTACCACGGCCTTTATGTTCTCCTATCTTGACTCTGCACTTTTTTCCTTGTATCCTGTGTTCCATCTTCATTTGGTCTTGGTTGTCATTTCAGTTTCTAGTACATGCTGCACCATACCTATAGCTGCCCTTAACACTTTAATCCTGTCCTTCCTCATGTTAACTTCTTTAGATGAAAGCTTAAACATCATCTCCTGAGTGGCTATTTCTCTGATTACCCCATTGTTCCCTGTGTCAGTACTCTTAGGTCCCATATACTACCACCCAATTGTAAGCTTCGTGAGTGCAAGGATTATAATTGTCTTGTTGCATATGATATGTTATACCAGCCGTGGGCAAACTATGGCCAGCGGGACGGATCCGGCCCGGTTGAAATGAATAAAACTAAAAAAAAAAAAAAAAAAAAAAAGACCGTACCCTTTTATGTAATGATGTTTACTTTGAATTTATATTAATTCACACAAACACTCCATCCATGCTTTTGTTCTGGCCCTCCGGTCCAGTTTAAGAACCCATTTTGGCCCTCGAGTCAAAAAGTTTGCCCACCCCTGTTTATACCATCTATGTTATAAAGATGGTATCTTCAGTAGATAGTAGGTACTCATGAAATATTTGTGGAATGGATTTTTAAAAATCTTAATTTCCTCATTATAGCATCAACTAAGAAAGGTGACAGAGTAACATCTAGGAGAGTGATGGAGATACTTGGATAGCCTCAAGGGAAGGTATAATAAGTTACCAAAAGTTGATCAATAAAAAGTATTGCATTCATAATATAGAAATTTATTAGAATTGATAAGATAAACTACCTCAAATAGGCAACTCTTGGAAGAGTAAATCCAAATAACCAGTACATATATAAAATCATCTTATAAGTAATCCTGGAAAGATGAAAATTAAAAACAACAAAAACATAACATTGAAAAGTCTAGTAATATCACGTGTTAACAAAGGTGTGGAGAAACAGGTACTTTGATACACTGCTTGTAGGCATGCAAGTTGCTAGAGCTACTTTGGTGGTCAATTTTGGAATATCATTTTACAGTTATTTTTAATTATCCTTGATCATTGGCACACCAATTATCTTACATTCTGTACTGTATTCTTACATTCTATACTGAGGCACTTCCATCCTCTACCCTTGTCACAACCAGTGGTTTTTAAATGATGGCTAAAACACTGAAGCACAAGACTGCTCAGGGTTCTTCCACATAATTATCTGCATGTGCTGAACTGTGCAGGTTGATAGCGTTCAAATAGGAAAAGACAAACCCACTGCCCCCTTGTATGTGGTGTCCTTCGAATTAGCTTCCACATGAAGAAGCTAATAATTTAGCTCTGGATAATTTTTGACTCTGTATAATTTTTAATCACATTTGTTGTCTCAGTATATATTGAATTTGTGAGATAAATATTTTCTAAAATAGCAATTCATGGATTTTCAGAATGTTAAATTCTTTAGCTGCATAGCATTTTTCCATGTAGATAAGTCTCAGAGGTAGAGAGCATCATCTATAGGAATTCGAGAAATTTCCTGAAGAATATTGGTGCTACCACTGGTTAAATACAAGGAGTTGGACAATAAATTATAGATACACTTACACTTTATCTGCTGTACACAAACAGCAAAAAGATTGAATAGTGGTAGTTTTCACCCTTCGCTCTATGTACTTACACAAATCTTTGGGAAAGTACTTTTCTTCAGTAATGTTAGTGGGATTGGGGAGTTGGACGTTTCATTGCCACTTGAGTCAGTTTGCTTCGATAACCTCATTTCCAGGTTTATTTGGAATGAGAGCAGTTTGATTTCTTTTTAGACAGTGACTGCCTAGCCTGTTCCAGTCTGCAACATATGGGTTCTTGTCACAATATGGAGCAGAGGTGGCATCTTGGATAGTGAACATTGTTTCCCAGGAGATAGAGAAAGACAGTAGTCTTGGAGGTATCAGCTGGTTAAAAGTATCACTTATTTTTTAGCATTTTTTTTCTTGCAATAAATATAGATTAGCCTGAAGCCTACAACTGCAGATTTAGTTGTCATGTCAAATCTTTGGTAGAATTCAATGGACTGTTTTTGGATATTATGACCTAATTGATAAAATATATCCAGGTCTTGATTCTTTTTTTCATTCTACAACTATGTAAGATATTTCTATAAAAGCAATCTATAAACATACGGCTGTGTTTCATTTATACATCTAAGTATTGCTTCTCAGTGGGAAGAGGGAGTGAGAGCTAAGACAAAATGGATGGAAGCCAAAAGCATTTTACCAAAACATCACATTGATGTATAAGGCTTTTATATGTAAAAGAGTGGAGAGAGCAAGGTTAAGACTAGTAATTATTAATTTGATTTATTTATTCTTGTTTTCAGACATCCCAAGAGTTCTCTTTGAAAAGACATAAAATGTTTAGATGCTGTAAAAGGTTTTTATTTTTAATTAGCAATAGCTTTCAAACTACCTGAGTATACTTTAAAAATTTATTTTTGGATTCGGGACAATTGAATACACACAGGACAAACATAAAAACACAGAAGTTTGGAAAACAAGTGCATTCTTTTATTTGTAGTAGTCTATATGGAGGGATTCCTGGGTAGATAGGGTAACTGGAGGTTTGTTTGAAGATAAGATGAAAAGAAATAATGACTGTATTTCTGAGAGTATTTTTTGATCATAAAGTGTCTGAGGATGTGGTTGTGATCCTGATTGGCCCATGGTGGTTTGTTGTAGGTGGATGCCTGTCTCAGAAGAACTGAATATTACATATGAAACAGTGCTAATTTTTTTTAATCCCACAGAGAAAATTTTATATTGAACTCAACTCATTTGCTTTTCATATTGCTCCTGTGGTGCAGAGGATTGATTTTTGTGCTGCTTTTGCTATTTGGCATTTTCTTCTTTGGTAAACAGTGTATGCAAGCCTTAATCCTTTAACCTTGAATCTGAGCCCTGGGCTATTTGATGGGGAAAGAATTTTTCTTTGTTCTATGATGTGGCATGGTGAAGGATTGTATTAGTCAGGGTCAACCAGAGAAACAGAACCAATAGGAGATATATATTAGGAGACCTATTGCAAGGAATCAGCTTAGGCCAGGCCAACCTGAAATTCATGGCTGGCTGCAGGAAGAACGGGCAGAAAGCTCAGGGACAGGCTGAAGCTGCGTTTTCAGGGAAGCCTCAGCTCTGCTTTAAAGACTTCTCAAGAAATTGAATGAGGCCCATCCAGATTGCCTAAGATTTGGGGGATTGTAATCACATCTGCAAAATAACCTTCACCTAGTTTCGTGCTTGGTTAGCTGGGAACTGTCTGTAGCCTAGCCAAGTTGGCGTATCAAAAAGACCATCATAGCCCACCCCTTGTCAACTTAGCACCAGGTACATTTCCTTAAACCATATTTAACCTCCAAATAAACAAGACAAAAGGCATTCTAACATAGTACAACTTCTCCCACATACACCTGAAACATGCTAACCCATTCTCCACAAGAGAATGTGCAGTCCTGGGTGATGGTCACTCTTCTCATTGAGGACCTATGATGTCAGTGCTGTGGTATAAAGGTAATTATTACTTGTGCATCTTAAGTTAGGTGATAAAGGGGTAAGAGAGAAAAGAAAAAATAATTAATTAATATACATATACAAACATACCCATAACAGAGTAAGGAAGAAATATTCATATTTTTGCAGTTCTCATCTCTGCAACTGGCCACATGGCTGTAGTTGGGATTTATAACCACTGCCTTCCACGTCCCATCTCACTACACTTTGCTGGAGAAAGAAAGAGAAAGAGAGAGAGGGAGAGAGATATGACAAGGAAAACACAGAAAAGACACTTGTGGCACTGCATGTCTAACTGACTTTAGAAACATTGAATTTGTACTGCCTTTTTGAAAAGTAGATTTCCTAGGACACGAAGTAATGATGTATGTCAGGAAAATATGCACAAGCGTGGAATTCCATACTCCTGGGAATGGATCATTACAAGACAATGCAGTGCAGTGATTTCATAGCCCAAGCACTGCAATGAGACCGGGATCGAATCTCAGCTCTGCCACTCACATTAGTTGTATGAACTTGGATAAATAATTTACCCTTGCTAAGCCTCAGTTTCCCTAGCCTTTCTTAAGAAAACTTCATTGGATGGTTGTCAGACTTAAGGGAGACGCATTCTCACTTGCTGTTGTTTTACTGGAGAGCATTTTGGTAAAATCAGAGACAAAGGAAAGCTGGAAGTCTTACTCTGCTCTTAAGAATCCTTGAGTGCCTGCTGCTAGCATTAAATTCCCTGAAAGGAGATGAAGGCAGCCAATGAAGGTGTCATGTTCAGCCTCGTTCTGACAAATGAAAAAATTAGTCATAATTAGATGTGTAACCAAAACTTGAGAAAAGAGAAGCATGTATTTCTGATCTAAGACTCAAAAAGATAAGAGTCAAAAGAGCCGGGAAACTATCAAACATATAATTTCTGACCATGCAAACAAATCAGTTGACAAATTAAGGGAGGATTCTTTCAATTGTGACTGCAGAAATAAGAAGATACATCAAAGGGTATATATGAGAGAATTTCAAAGAACAGCAAGAATACTATCAAATATACTAAAGTCCAAAATAGGCTGAAGGTTTTAAAACATGCTGTGGATGACTGAAATAGCTTATCTGATTTTGTTTAAAGGCTAAGGGCAAATCAAGGATAGGCTTATTATTTAGGACCCAAGATGCGCGAGCGCATGGGCAAGGAGAATGAAACACTCCTCAGTTTTTTTCTTCTCAAGAAGAAGGATCTTTGGTCTAGTAAGAGTAGAACAACCATTTTTACGATAAAACAGAAGCAAAAGATAGGTGAAGAGTTTATTTAAAATGTGTATGGACACACATTCGTGTACATAGATATAGATATGCAAATTCGGTTCTTCCAGCTTGTTTATATACATCTCTGTGTCGAAACAGTTAGATATGCAAATTCGGTTCTTCCAGCTTGTTTATATACATCTCTGTGTCGAAACAGTTCCTATGGATAAGGCCGGAAAACCTTTACTGTTAGCCTTGAGGATTTGTAGACAACTGTGGAGGTGCCAGAAGGCTAAATGTAGACAAATTTCTTTTAAAATACAAAGGAAATGGATTCTGCATATTATATGCCAATGAACTAGACATTAATTCTGGACATGATTCTTAATTCTAAGATGATTTATGATCTGAGAAAGCAGATAGAACATATGGTTACCCTGCTCTCCTACAGAATACCTCTAAGCTGACAAAGAAAAGATGTTTGGAAAACCCAAACTTAGACCTTTCATCTTACCCATTTCAAATAGATTTGTGCCCTGTTGTTCAAGTAAAAAACTGCATAAATCATCTTCATTTATACCCCTCCTTCTTTCATGCCCCATATCCAGTTCATTAGTAAGTCCTATGGACTCTACTTTCAAAAATATTTGCTTTGTCATCTTCCCTCCCTCTCCATTGCTCCACTGTATCCAAACCACCATGTCCATTCATATTATTGTGTGGCCTGCCAACTGGTGTTCCTATTCCTGCCTATAGCACCAGCAACCCATCCTTGACACAGTAGTCAGAGTGGTCATTTTAAAAGGTATGTCAGAATCCATTTCCATCCTCTGCTTCAAGCTCTCTAATGGCTTCCAGTCACGTTTGACATACAAATCTAAACACTATCAATTTACCATGCCCTCCATGCTATGACCTGGCATTCTCTCCAGCCTTGTCGTATCTACTGTCGCCCTGCTCATAATATTCCAGCCACAGTGGCCTTTCGGATCCTCGAAAACTCTCAGCTTATTTTCAGCCCAACCCCTCTGTACTGGTATTGTCAGTTTCCTCTGTCTGGAAGGGTCTGTCCCTAAGTTCTTACATGATTGGCTTATTACTCGTTAAGGAAAAACAGTCAACTCTCATTTCTCCTTCATATTGGCAGAAATTAAAGAGTGAGAATACCCATGCTTGTCGGGCCACAAGGAAAATAGCAAAATGCATATCTGGTGAAATATGTAAGTAATTTGTAGAGCAAGCAGACTAAGGTTGAAATTGAAAATACAGAACTGAATGAAAATACAACATATAAAAACCTGTGGGATGCAGCTGAAATAGTGTTTAGGGGGAATCTTATAGATAGGTATTACTTAGTCCCTTCACGGAGCTATGGAAACTAAAATTTATGTTATAGGAGAAATAGTGGAAAAAACCAAGTACGTTAACCTCAGTCTATTGTATCACAATTTCTGTGAATGGGGCCTAGGGACCTGCATTTTCAGAAAGCTTTAAGGTGATATCTTCTTGGGACCAACTAGACAAGATTCTTTCTATGCTCAGATTGTGCTTGTTGTGTGAGTTCATTTATGTCTTACATATCCTGCTATGATGTAACTGGTGTTCAGTAAGCACTTTATTATGCTACTCTTGTCGTTACCTTTAGCAAATAATTTTTGCATATTTTTACTGTAGTATCGTAATTGTCCTTGCTCTGGAGCACATATGTGCCAAAGGTGGCTGAGTGGTGCCATCTGAAGCCAGTCTTTTGAACCATGGTTTCTGACTGCTTCATTCTGTCTGCAGAGCCTTTGAGCGATGTAAAAAAAAGAAGAAGAAAACGGAGCTTGTATCTGTAAATTAATGAGCTAAGAGATATAATATGCTGTCATGGTTTGCTTTTCATAGCCAGGTAGTTATTATATACTCACACTTAGCAACTCCCTGCTTCTGCCTCTCACCTTTCTCCACCAAGCAACCCAGTGCACCTCTCAGGGAGGTCTTTGATAAAACACACTTACTGCACAGAAGCCTTTTGCAAAGCAGCACAACTCAACGAGACCAATTTTAAATTGCAGAATTTGAAAACTATGGCTCATTTGGTAACTATACAGCAATGCCAATAGCAACAAACATTATATGAGAAAAACACGCAAAGGACTGTCTTTGTCTAAATTATATATAACTATTAACATTAAGTAGCATGATTGATTTCCTTCAAACTTGTCACAGTGGGGTAAGTAAGGCTTTCATTTTAGCCTTATGCTCTAGGGCTTTTCATCCTGTTGAAGGATTCTAGGTCAAATGGGTCCCCGGGCATGGCCCAAACTATAGGAAATCCACAGTTTTATAGCTCACACCTGGAACTTGGCTGCTCTAATTATGGGTCCTTTTAAAGTGTTTTCTTTGAAACCTTCTTAATGCTTTTTTTTTTTTTTTTTTTACTCAGCTTTCTATTACATCCTCATTTACTTCAGTGGATGATGGTTCTATGAATAGGACCTACTGGCCAAAAAAATGGATTTCAAAATTGCTATTCATATACCTAAAGCCGCCTGCTATGAACGGCTGTGAGCCAGTTCTGAAGCCCTGTAGTGGAGAACGCTGTGTATATACTTATGGTCATATGAGAGTGTGAAAACATAAAAGGTGTTGTAGCATGCTGGTGCACCCAGTATTTTTAAAGAAGGTTTATTGATTCTGAGTCGCAGGGTAGCAACTTAGTTGTGCCCTATATAGTAATCAAAGCCTTAGAGGGAGGTCCTCTGCTCTGTTGGGGCCAAGGAGACAGGGATGCCTGTTAATGTGGCCTCTTGCTAGTTTTACTCAGTAGTCAGAGCTCAAAACACTTGAGTCTGTAAATGCCAGAAAATGGGTTATTTTTGTGATGCTTGCTGATTAGGAGGGGTTAATGGAAGTCTCTTGAATGAGCAGAAGGGAAGGATGAATTGGAATTAGAACTCCTGATAAACTTTCAAGGAGTTTATTTGAAGGTAAGTAGACTTTCCTTCAGTAAACAGGCAGTAAGCATCCCCTTAGTGTAAACAACACAGTCTGATCTCTGCAACTTTGGATGGTATTTTTAAAGTTCGTCACAAAACTTCTGTTGAAAGTACAGAAACAGGACTCCTTTTTAAACATGGTTTTGTCAAGTGGTAAGAGCCAGAAGACTTACCCTCTTACTAAAGTTTAGGAGCTCCCTTTAGTTTCATGAAGTGTCATAGTAACTTATATTTGCAGTAGCCAAAACAAGGAAGCCACTCAAATTAAATGTCCTTTAGTGGATGAATGGATAAACTGGTAAATCAAAACAATGGAATGGAATGCAAAAATAAGAAGGCACAAGCTATTGTAGATGCAATAACTTAGATGACTTTCAAAGACATTGTGCTGAATGAAATCTATTATGATGTCACATATCATCATACTTCCTGGAAAATTTCACTGTACAGTCATGAGACAATGAGCATGAAAAGACAATAACATCCTAGTATAATTATAAAATACTACAGGCCTGATGCACAAAGATTCGTGCAAGAATGGGCCTTCCTTCCCCTTGCTGCCAGCACCGCCTTTGATCTGGCTGAAGCCACCTTTCTTCCTTCGTTCTGGCACGGAGCTGCCTTTCCGCCTTCCCACGCTGCCCAGAGGCCCCGAGCAGCTGGGGCGGTGCAGAATGCCTGCATCGTCACCATTGTGATGACACAAGCATCCCACCCTGCCCCTGGCTGCTCAGCGCCTGCATATGCAAATTAACCCACCATCTTTGTTGGGTTAATACTTACTCCTGATTGGCTGGTGGGCGTTGCAAAGATACAATCGATTTGCATATTTCTCTTTTATTGGTGTGGATTGTTTATATCTTTGAATAACACCTTGAGAACCACTGCTTTAGAAATAGCAGAAACATGGACTGGTCCTCACTTTGTATCTTCACTAACACCCTGGCGGTATGTTGATTCACCATTGGACTTTGGCTTTCTTTAGGGAGATTTTCCACCACAGTTCTTAACTGACCACCATAAGGTTTTCTGACATTTTCACTAAATTTACAGGTCTTTGATAGCTTGGTTTGGATTAGCCTGAGTTCTAAAATTTTATATTCATAGTTCATTTGCAAGATTTCTTGGGCATACTATAAACATGTCTTTTTGAAGCTTCATACATGCATGCTTTGATGAAACTAAAATGTGGATTATAGATCTAGGAATGACTGAATGATCCCACAGTGCAAAGAGGAGGTAACAGTTCACTAACTCAGAGTTCTGTTATATTAATCCCACAAATACCTTCCAAATCATAATTGTTTCTTCTGTAGATGTATCTTGGGCCTCTTTTGTGTTTGCATCTCCATGGAAGGCATTGCTGGGGATCAGAGAAGTGTAAGGCATGGCATCTGCCCTTAGAAAACTGTATATTCATACTTTTTTATGCTGGTTTTTCTTAGTTAATATTAAACTATCATTTTCATCATCTCAACTATTAACCTTCTCTTACATACTTTTACAAAGTTAAAAGGTATTCACTCTGCATGGAAATATATATTAATTGACCTTAAAGAGCTGTTTTCTTTATTTGAGACCACAGTGAAGTTCTGAGAGCAGCAGCTTGGTGATGGCTAATCAGTGTTTCCTTTAGTGCAGCGTCCTCACCACTGGCTTCTTAGCTCTCCCTCTGGTGCTGCTTCTGGGAAGAATTAAAATAAAGATATTATAGTTAATGAAATTCCAGCTACATTCCTTTGGTGAGGGAGCAAATTAAGATCTGGTGACATCTTCAAGTTTAGTGAGGTCACCCCTAATCCTTCATTAGATGGTGAAGGTCACATCTTTGAGTGAAGGAAGTGCTGACCTTTCTCCAGAGTTCATGTTTAAAGGCCTATCAAGCATCACCGCATAGACATCCCACAGAGATCACCAATCCGAATGTCTCCTCCATCAGCCTCCTTCACATTTCCCTCCTTTTCTCAACAATTTTAATGTATCAATACCTCTTCTCATATGTCTTCAGGCTCATTTTCTACGTGCTCAGAGATGCTTCTCCTTACACATACACTTTTATTGGCCTTGCCATTGACCACTGCCCTTTTTTATCAGACTTTTCTAGAGCATAGTCTTTTTTTCAATCCTCATCTTATTTGACTTCTCAATATGAAGTGACAAAGGTAACCTTTCTGATACATCTCTCATCTTCTTGGGGTTTGTTTGTGTGTTTTTTTTTGACACTATTCTTTATTCTGCTTATCGCCCTGTTGGCTTTTGCTTTCCCCTCCCCCCAAAGTATTTTACTGCTTCCTTTGCTCTGCCTACTGTTAAAATTTTGGACAATTCCATCCTTTTACCTCTTTTCAGTTGACTTCTGTCTATAGGAAATTTAATTTATTTCCATGGCTTTATATCATATCTCTATGCTGATAACTCTAAAATCTTTATCTTAGGTCTCAGCTTTTCCCTTCTGAGGTCCAAACCTGTCCTTATAACTGCATGATAATATTACCTAGCCCAAGTGGCGTACAGGTGCCCCAAGTTCAGGTCTTCAGATCCAATCCAGTTATCTCTGCTCCACCCCCACTGACCTCCTCTGTCTCTATAATTCTCAGCAACTATGCCATTCAGCTATTCAGCTAGTCTGTAATAACTTATGAATACCAACTATGTACTAGGTGTTCATAGACCTATTAAGTCTTTTAGATGTTTCCTCATTTAATGGTAATAGGAATAGTAATAAAAATAATGATGATAATAGAAGGAAGCTAACACATTTAGGTAGTGTTTATGTGCTGGGCACCCTTTTGAATATCTTACATATGTTAATTCATTTAATGGTAACCCTCACAACAACCCTATGAGTTACTTAATTATTAACCTTATTTTATAAATGAGGCTCAAAGGGGTTAAATAACCTGCTTAAGAAATCACATCTATCAGAACATCAAACTAGTTATATAGTCAGTAACCAGTTCTGTCTGACATCAAAGCTGATATTCTGCGCTACTAGGCTGCCCTAAGTACCCCTCAGGATCAGACTCCTCTCTTCCTGTGCCATGGAACCAAGGAACCAAGCAAGTGCCTTTTGCATAGCATATGCTAGTAAGTTATCATTATCATTCCTTTTTCTGACTTTCCTTGCCTCATTGTCTTCATGACCCTCCATTCTCCCAAGCTTCCTTTTACATGGGCCAGCTCCCTGTAGCACTTTGGTTATGCTGCTGTCATAACCAGCCTACCACATTGTGTATTCATTGTTGAGCTGTCTCTTCCTGTTTACCTGTAAATATTAAAGATAGTCACTTATTTCTTTGTGTATTCCCACAGAACTGACATAGAGAAGGTTATCAGATAAAATTCATTGGGTGTCTGGAAATAAAATTTGTACTGATGATATTGGGAGTGGGAAATAGGAAGATCTGATAGTATATGGACTACATCACTTTTGAAATTTTATTCTTTAAACTCCTTGGTCTTAAAATATTTCGTTCTGATTGACAGGCTCATCTCTGGGGAATATGAAGATTTAGTTGGGACGTTTAAGAAAATTATTTGTAAGAGTTCTAAGCAGTAGGGTCATGTGCCATCTGGCTGCACATTCATTGATAGCCAAGTGTGCACAGGATTGGTAACTAGATACTCTCCCACACAGGACACCATGGATTCTTTCTCTCAAAGTAGCAGGTGGAATTTAAATACTAGTTTATCGGGCCTCCTTTTCTTCTTGAATCACTTAGCACATCCGTGGATCCATAATACTCCATTTACAGACCAAGCAGGCCAATTTTACTAGATTGATTCATTGAGATGAACAGCTAAAACAAGTTAAAATCTATCACCACATTCTGCATAATTTCAAAATGAATCTAGTTTGTGTTAATGGACATTTGTTTTTATTGTCTCAAAAACTGATATATATATATGTATTTATATAGTGTTCTAGCCTTAACAGTACATAAAAATTAGTAAATAAGGCCCTATTAAAAATACTTATAATGTAAGTAACATGAGTCCCAATAGCATTTCTAATGTCCATTAATGCTTATTCTGAGGATCAGAGCTCATTTTACTGAGCCATTTAGTCAAATTGTGTGATTATTTAGAAAGTTAATTCATGCATACTAAAATCTAGCTTAAGTAATGCAGAGGGTAGGAGGTAAAACTCTATGGAGATGATAGTCCTTTTTGTTATTTAATGATCAGCCATAATTAACTTGCAAATTTGAAATAATTAGAACAAATTAAAGGTATTTAACTTTGCCTCCCTAAAGAAAAATTCAAATTGCACCAAATGCAGCTTTAAATTATTCAAATCTCAGAGGTCTAGGCTAGATTTTTTTTATAATGCCTTTTCTATGATGAGAATACCAATCTGCTTTTTGTCAGAAGGCATCCTATCAAGTAAGTGTTCTTTGTGTTTAATAAATGACAGCTATTCTTCTTTGTAAAAGTACTCCAGTCTCCCAAGACTATATCAGCATTTCCGTGGCATTTTAATTCAATAAAACAAAAGGTTAATGTTTTTCTACTTTTTAAAGAATGCAAATACAAGTGGTATTCAATTGGTCCTGAATGACATTTAAATTTTGCCATTCAAGCTCAGACAGACAGACTATCATGATATGAGATTTGGGCAAAATAGAAAGAGAAATTCATGGAAGTTTGGATTATTAGAATTTTTGGAACTTGAAGAACTGAAAATGTTTTTCTTTCTCCATCCTAAATCGAGGTTATTCAAAGTTTCTCATCTAGTATTTTATAATTTATATCCAATAAAATATGGAGATACCATTCAATAAAATCTTAGCAACTTAAGAGTGACTTATTAAGAGTCGCAGTCCTAAATGTCACGAGTTTAAAACTCTTTTCTTCTGCTATCTTGAATTTTAATCATTTTATCAGCACTTTAACAGTTCAAACAGATGCTGAATAAGAATAACAGAACTATAATAATTTCATCATATCAATGAATGATGTTGCCCCATATTAGTCATAGCTCTTCAGTGAATTTTGTACATGTTTTATCTGGACTGTATGAAGTGATAAGAAATACTGACAATTAGGTTTTAACTTTATGGTGCCTCACACAGTGAAGCAATGCTTACAAAGTATGTGGTCAGTGAATGTTTCTTCAGTTTACTATCTAGTTCTGTGTAGTTTTGGAAATAACATACAGGGTGTTTGAAAAAGTTCTAGTAAACACACTTTAATTGAGCTGATAGCTCAATTGATACTTCTTTCTTTTCAGATTTAACCCATTGGAATTAGTACTTATTCAAAGTGTGGGACACCCTGTAGTTATTAATTTTGATACATCACAGTATATCTTAAATTTTTTTGATAAAAATTTTTGTACTGTTTTATTCAACATTATTTTTCAGTCAAATTTATTGAAATTTACATTTAATAAAATGCACACATCAAGGTTGATGTGTTTTAACAAATGAATATACCCGTGTAACTGATACCCCAATTAGTACAGAATGTCATCACCCCAGAATGTCAATTTGCAGGAAGCCCACCCAACCACCACACCCGCTTCCCGCAAACCTTTGGCCAAGGCAACCACTGATCTGATTTCTCTCACATAAGATAGTTCTGCACGTTCTAAATCTTCAAATAAGTGTATATGTGTATCTGGTATCTTTTACTCACTATACATTTTAGAGATTTACCATGCTGCTCCATATTTCATTAGTCCATTACTTTTTTATTCTTGAGTAATAAATAGTTCTTGAGTAATAAATAGTTCATTGTATACTACAAGTTGTTTATCAGTTCATTTGTTGATGAACATTTAGAATGTTTCTACATTTGGGAAGGAAAAAAAAACTGAGCTGCTCTAAATATTCAAGTTCATGTTTTGGATACAAAACCTTCATCAGATATATGTATTGTGAATATTTTTTCTCAGTGTGCTACTTGCCATTGTATTTCCTTAGTGTTGTTTTTGAAGAACAGTACTTTTTATTGATGAAGGCTAAAAAGATATTCTCCTATGTTTTTTATAGGACTTGTAGACTTTTAACTTTTTCATTTAAGTCTGTGATTAATTTCAAATACATTTTTATAGTGTGAGGTAGGGCTCAAGGTTCCTTCTTTTACTCTCCAGATATACAGTTATTCTAGCACCATTTGTTGAAAAAACTACTTTTTCTTTATTGAATTGCCTGATGTATTTTCAAAAGGCACACACACTCACACATTTATGGATTTCTATTCCATTGATCTATATTTCCATTGTTATGTCAGTGTCACTTTAGCTTTGTAGTAAATATTGAAGTCAGATTGTATAAGTCATCCAACTTAATAAAAACTGTTTTAGGTATTCTAGGATTCAGTTTTACATTTTAAATTCAGTTTTCTAATTTCTTTTAAGGAAGCAAATTTATTATTAGATCAATTTTGGAAGAATTATTGTAAAAACTAGAGGCCCAGTGCACAAAAATTTGCCCAGCCTGTGCCCTCTTGCAGTCTGGGACCCCTCGGGGGATGTCCACCTGCTGGCTTAGGCCTGCTCCCTGGGGGATTGGGCCCAAGCTGGCAGTCAGACATCCCTCTGCCAGCCCGGGAGCCCTCGGGGGATGTCCACTTGCCAGCGGGGAGCAGGCCTGACATCCTTAGTACTGCTGAGGAGGCGGGAGGG
>NW_006292687.1:6388037-6393905 GCF_000327345.1 Myotis davidii | reverse complement strand
CTCCCAGTAGTGACCCTCACCCCATGAGGGTGTGGCCAGCCTGGGTGAGGGGCTGATGGCTGTTTGCAGGCTGGCCACAACCCCCAGCCACCCAAGCTTTCAGTGGAGCCTGGCTGGAAACAGGTATCTGGGATTTATTTGTCTTCTATAATTAAAACTTTGTTGCCTTGAGCGGAGGCCACAGCCAGCCAGGGCAGGTGGGAAACTTGGCTTCCTCCATCACCAGGGCAACCAAGCCTCCTGCCGGCCGCCATCTTGGTTGGGTTAATTTGCATATCGTCACTCTGATTGGCTGGTGGGCATGGGTTGGGGCGTAGCGGAGATGCGGTCAGTTTGCATATTTCTCTTTTATTAGATTAGATATTGTTTCCCAGTTCATGAACATGATATATCTCTACATTTATTTAGATCTTTTGAAATTTAACACAATAATACCATGTAGTTTTTCATGCAACAGTCTTGTACATTTTTTATGGAATTTGTTGGTAGCATAGAAAGACCATATTTTTAATGTTTTTAAATTTTTCATTTGTTGATTTGAGAGAGAAACATCGATTTGTTGTTCCACTTATTTGTGCATTCATTGGTTGATTCTTTTTTTAAAAAATATATAGTTATTGATTTCAGAGAGGAAGGGAGAGGGAGAGAGAGAGAGAGAAACATCAACAATGAGAGAGAATCATTGATCAGCTGCCTCCTGCACGCCTCCCACTAGGGACTGAGCCCACAACCTGGGCATGTGCCCTTGACTGGAATCAAACCCAGGACCCTTCAGTCTGCAGGCCGACACTCCATCCACTGAGCCAAATGGGCTAGGGCCATTGGTTGATTCTTATTGTGTATCCTGAGCAGGGATTAAACCCACAACCTTGGCATATTGGGACAATTCTCTAACAAACTGAGCTACCTGGCCAGGGCCAGATTTATTTATTTTTTATTGTTTACCTTGTGTACTACAACCTTGTTGAATGTACATATTCTAGCAGGATTTTGGTTCTTTTTCTGGTAGATGCTTTAGGATTTTTCAGGTTCATAGTTATGTTGTCTGTGAATAATAACTGCTTTATTTTTGCCTTTCCAAGTTTCTTATTCTTGATGTATTGCATTAGCTAGAACTTCCATTACAATAATGAATAGAAGTAAATATTGACCATTAAGACAACCTTGCTCTGTTCTCAGTGAAAAGGCATTCAATAATTTACCAATAAATATTATATTAAATGTAGATTTTTGTTAGATGCCCTTTGTCAGATTGAAGTAAGTTCCCTTTTATTTCTAGTTTGTTTAGAGTTTTTGTCGGAATTTTGTCAGATACTTTTTCTGCATTTGTTGATGTATTTATATGGTTTTCCCCCTTTATTCTTTTAATGTGAAGATTTACATGGATATATTTTTTAATGTGTAGCCACCATTACATTTTGGAAAAATACTCATTTGGCCATGAAGCAGTACCATTTTATGTATTACTGGATTTGATTTGCTAATATTTTGTTGAAACTTCATGTGTCTGTGTTCATGAGGGATACTAGTTTGTAATATTTTTATATTAGAATAACAAGATTTTGGTATCACAGTAACATAAAATGTGTTGAAGTGTTCCTTTCCATTTACTGAAAGCTTGTGTAAGATTAATAAAAATTCTATTTAAGTATCATAAAATGTATTGGTGATGCCATCTGATCATTTCTCTTTGTGGAAATATTTTGATTATGAATTCAATTTCTTTAGTAGATATAAGGATACACTTTCTGGTTCTTCTTGAGCCAGTTTAAAGAAGTTATATTTTTCAATAAGTGTGAACTTTTCTCCGGCACCTAAAGAAGAAATAATGTCAATCTTACCCAGACTTTCTCAGAGACTAGAGCGGGGTTTCTCAGCCTCGGCACTCAGTGACATTTTCCAGGTCATTCTTTTTTGAGGGAGCTGTTCTGTGCATTGTTGGATGTAGTTTATAAGAAGACATGCATTCCTGTCATCTACCCATAAAGGCTAATAGAACTAACCAATTATGATAACCAAGAACCTCTCCAGAGCCTGGCTGGTGTGGCTCAGTGGTTGAGCATCGACCTATGAACTGGGGGGTCAAGGTTTGATTCTCAGTCAGGGCACATGACCAGGTGGCAGGCGTAGAGAAGGTAGCCTATCAATGATTCTCTTTCATCATTGATGTTTCTATCTCTCTCTACCTCTTCCTTCTTCTCTGAAATCAACAAAAGTATATTTAAATTAAAAAACTCTCCAGATGTTGCTAAATGCCCCCTGTGTAGCAAAAATGCTCCCCTTCTACCCAACTTGAGAACCACTGGACTAGAGAAAGAAAGAACTTTTCCCAACTCCTTTTCTTTCTCATGAATACAAATGCAAAACAAAACATTTCCTAACAAAATATTAGCAAATTAAATCCAGGAATATCTAAAAAGGATCTAGCTTGACTAAATAAAGTTTATCCCAGGAATACAAAATTGGCTTAACATTTGAAAGTCAATTTGCCATATTAACATAATAAAGAAGAAAAACATCATCTCAAACAGATGCAGCAAAAGTATTTAACCTAACTTTTCCAATCCTCATTTTCCAAAATAGAAAATAAAAAAATGACCTCTCATCAAACTAGAAATCTGATAGAGGGTATGAACAAGATGCATCTCCTTAATGATGAACACTTTTAGGAACAACATAAGGATGTCTACTACTGCTACTTCTATTCGATATGACACTGGAAATCTAGGTAGTATGATCAGCCCTGAAAAATATTGTAGAGAAATAGGTAAAACTATCTTTATTGAATAATATGACTGGCTACAGAAACAGCTACTAAAATTATTAAGCAAATTTAACACAGAGAATTCAATTTCAAGTTTGACATATAAAAATCAATTTTATTTTTATGTACAGCAATTAGCTATCCTATAGCAATAGATATAAAGCAGTAATTATTCTAAAAAGAAAGAATTTATAGTAGCATTAAAACTATCAAATTCCTAGGAATAATTTAACCAAAAATCTCTCCATTGATAATTATGAAATACTGCTGAGATAAATTTAAGAAAGCTTAAATAAAAGGAAAGAAAGATATATCATGTTCTTGAATTGGAATACTCAGTAATAAGATACCAATTTTTTCCAAATTGAAGCTTAGATTCAGTGCTGTTTCAGGAAAAATTTCAGCATGCTGCTATAGAAATTGGCAAACATTCTGAAATTTATATGGAAATGTGAAAGGACTAGAATAGCAAAAACAGCCTGCAATTTATTTACTTATTTTTTTTAATCCTTACCCGAGGATATTTTTCCATTGCTTCTTCTTAAAAGAGAGTAGAAGAGAGAGGGAAAGACAGAGAGAAATATCTATGTGAAAGAAGCACATCCATTGGTTGCTGCCTTCAGGAGCCCTGACTGGGGAGTAGCCTGCAACCAGGTATATGCCCTTGACAGGAATTGAACCCGGGACGTTTTGGTCCGCAGGCAACACTATCCTTTCAGCCAAACCGGCTAAGGCAAAGACAGTCTGCAATTTAGAAGAATAATTTGAAAGATTTATGCTGCCTAGTTTTAGGTATGTAAATTAAAGTTAGGTAATCAGTACAGATTGGTATTCGCCTTAGGACAGATAAATAGGTCAGTGGGACAGAATGAAGTTCAGAAATAGACCCTCACGCTCATATGTTCAGTTGCCTTTGATAAAGGTGCCAAGCAGTTCTGTGGAAAAAGGAAAGTCTTCTTAACAAATAACGCGGCATATACTGGATATAGCTCTGGGGGAAAATGAGCCTTGATCCCTGTCTCCCATCATACCCTAAAATTAATGTGATCATGGGGTGTTAGAACCTGATCCACAGAGGAGGGCATCGTGGCACAATAGCAGGTCTGTGCTGGGTGGGGAGGACTTTCCTACTGGGGACTGCACAGGGGTTGGGTATCGGAGCTTGATACCTGGCATTGACTTGCAGTCTGCTGCCCTCCCAATAAAATCCTAACCTTGGAGCAAGCTCTCAGGCCACTTTCTCTGCTTCCACATACGTGTACCTACACCGTGACACAAATTTATAGTTTCTAATTATTAGTCTTCAACATTTAGGGAAGTCTATTCCTTGTTCTTGGCTATTTTTATCTTGAATTCCCTCAATACATACTCCAAACCTCTGCCTCTCTCGGTACCCATTTTTTTTCACTGCAAGAATGAATTTACCTTTGCCTTGACCAAGAAATTTGAAAGTGAAGCATATACTTCTTCAACCTTGTCTCTCTCAACCCCACCACCCTAAAGTCAGCCAGCCAGCTAGCAAAGTGCTACAGTTATTGATCCAACTGCTTTCTTGAAATATCTTCCCAAATGTTTCATAGGCACCTCAAGCTACATTTAATTTCTCCCACCCTTCCCAAATCTTCTCTGTATTGCTTATCCACCCAAAGTTCTGCCAATCATCCTCAACTCCTTTTTCTCCCTCACTTTTGACATTCAGAGCTCATCATGTTCTGCCAATTTTGAATCCTAAATATGTTTTAAAAGCTCTCCTTTCCATTCCTACCACTTCTTCTCTTCCAGACCCTCATCATCTCCTCGGAGCTGTGCCAGCACCTCTGACTCATAGCTTCTTGCAGTCTGTTCTCGAAATGGTGCCAGAGTAATTTTTCATAAATTTGAGGTGGATCATGTCATTTTCCCCCTTACAGACAGCCCTTTAATGATTCTGTCATGCCTATAAGATAGAGTTCAATCCCCTTGACATGGAAGGCCAAACCTTTCAAGATCTGACCTTCCCATATCTGTCCTGTTTCACCTTCCTCTTCTCTCCACCCATATCCCACACTTGATGTTATAACAATACCAAACTATTTAACTTGTCCAAAATATATGATCAAGTTTTACTATTTGGTATATTTGCTAATACTGTTTTCGTTTGCCTTCCACCCTTCATCCTTATCTTCTGCTTAACCACTAAGATTTGGTGTAAGTGCTTCCAGAATTTCCCTTTTGTTGTGCAGATAGCTGTAGGTGCCCTGCCTCTGTGTTCCCAAAACAACTTGCATGTTCCTGAATTACAGCTTTTATCTTTCCAGACTGTAAAGGATTTGTTTCCACCTCTATCTCCAACTTTAAATCACTTTGAAAATATGAACCAGAGGGTCTTTGTATACCTATGTTTGTATACCCATTATCCAGCATGTATCAAGTACTCAGTAAATACCTGTTTTCAAATTTGCCCACCCCAGTCACATGGCATATTACATTGTCATAGAGTGGGTCATCAATAAATAGTTGATGAATATATAAGTGAATGATTGACCTTGTAATTTATTGAACAGGAATAAGGAAACCAGAAGTTGAGACAACTGGAGTTTTTCATCTGAGTGACAAGGAGAATAGGGCTTGCATTCAATGAGAATGGAAACAGATGGAGGAACTAGTTTCAAGATAAAGATTATGCATTGCTTTGACATGAGTTGGTTTGGGAAGTATGGCATGACATCCTTTCACAGCTTTTCAGGAGGTATTTGATAAGGTAGCAATTGTGGACAGCACTATCAGCTGGCAAATCTATTTAGAAATCATTATTGACAATACAATGGTGTGGCATGGATCCCTGAGAAAGTGCGAAGGAGAAGGACAAGGACAGAATCTTCAGGGATATCTCCATTTAGGGAGAAGAAGTAAAAGAGTTCCCAGTAAAAGAATCTGAGTAGAAGCCTCTTTAAACTATTGCAACAATCAAGATAATATATTATGAAGTCTAAGGGAAAAATGTTTTAATTGTTGGTCTAGTAACAAGCCAGACTGTTGAAAAAGAAAAGGCCATTAGATTTGTTCTTTAAAAAATAGTTTTACTAGGTATGTCTGCTAAAATTAATTACTGTTTCTAGAAGTTT
>NW_006292687.1:6380648-6387995 GCF_000327345.1 Myotis davidii | reverse complement strand
TATAAAGGAGATGGTGCAAGTCTTTATTTTTTAATTATAAGAGTACATGCCTATTGGAATTAGAACATTCAGAAGAATACAAATTAAATTATAGCAGTATTTTTCTTAGCCATCCTATTTCTACTTCTCTGATTTGGTATTTATGTGTTCAGCATTTTATATATTTGTGTATATTCTTTTATTGCAAATTGCTTTTTTTAAAACTTAATAGTATATCATGAAGTTTCTCCACAATAGTATGAAGAACTATGTATCTCATTTCTTTTAATGGCTGAATAGTATTCCTCATGATGGATGCATCATAGTTTATTTTCTTATTCTCCTATTGAATGATCTTTGCCTTCAGTTTTTCACTATTATAAATAATGAGAATGGAAACAGATGGAGGAACTAGTTTCAAGATAAAAATTATGCAATAGAGGTCCGGTGCACGAAATTCGTGCACAGGTAGGGTCCCTAGGCTTGGCCGGCGATCAGGGCTGATCGGGGCCTTCCTTCTGGCTGCCAGCTGGGGCTTTCCTTCGTTCCACGCCACCCCCTAATGTTCAGCGCACGTCATAGCAAACGATCGAACTCCCTGTCTCCTGGTTGAATTCCTGAAGGGGCACTTTGCATATTAGCCTTTTATATAGAGAGATTTTGCTATGACCATCCTTCATGGGATAACTTCTTAAAAGCAGAATTATCTGGAGGGTGTTTAGGGTCTCCAAAGGAGGAATGCACAAGGCAGAAAGTGGTAAAGAATTATAAACTTAATTAAATCATCTGGAAACCAGATGGGCTGAGCCCCAAAATGGCGGCAGCACGGAGAGACTGGGGAGTCAGAGTTTTTAAAGGACTCTAGTGGACTTTTTCCTAGGGGAATTTTCTGAGCAGGTCCAGATCTTGGGCAAGGGAAAGGTACTGGTCTTAGCAAATGGAATGTGTTCTAAGGGAAATGGAATGTCATTACAGTTTCTCAAGGGAGGGGATATCAATTCGATTGTTCAATCAGACTTAACAGAGGGTAGGTGCATTTTTACTTATTTTATTTGTGTTGACATATCACCCACAAAAGGGCAATACCAATGTGCAGTTCCTTCAGCAGTTATTAAAATGCTGTCGTTCCACACCCTCACTGACATCAAGTATTATTATACTTTTCCACTTAAGAAAAGAAGTTTTAGGTTTAAGTTTGGCTTTGATTTTTAATGGAAAGTTTGATCTTGTTTGTAATTCCAAGACAAAATCCAGTTGAGAGGAGGAAGGAGTTTATAAGTATTAAGAAAAGGAGATGATTGACAGGCCATAGTCACAGAGGGCATGAGTCAAAATGGTATCAAGAGTATGAATAGGCCTGGCTGGAGTGGCTCAGTTGGTTGGTAGTCATCCTGTGCACCGAAAGCTTGCCAGTTTGATTCCCATAGGGGGGGCAACCAATAGAGGTTTCACTCTCACATCAATGTTTCTCCCTCTCCCTTCCTCCCTCCCTCTCTCTCTCTCTCTCTCAAAAAAAAAAATCAATACAAATATATTTTTTAAATAGTATGAGTAAAAGGTATGATTTTCTTCAGAAATATTAAGAGAGGAATCATAGATGGGTAAAGATGGGAATAAATTATACAGTCATTCTTATTTTAGGAAAATTAGAAACCAAGTTCCCTGTTGAGTTAGAGGATTACCAGGATGGGGTTTGGAATGAGGCTGCAGAAGAGCTCCTGTGTAAACTGGGGTAAAGAAGCAGGAAGCAATCGGTATTGCAACCGAGCGGAATTGGTTAGTGTTGAGAGCTCAGCTGAGCTGCAAATGAGTGAACTTGGGGGAAGCCAGTAGTAGTCTTGGTCACAGTAACAAGCAGATGTGCAGAGTTGGATTTGCCTGGGTTTGCGGCTTCTGGTGTAAGTTATTTATCTTACATTCACAGTGAGTTAGTTTTAGTCTCCTGTTTTCCTGTTCCATGAATAGAGGTTTTATGAGCTAAGATACACATCCATTAGTGTTCCTCACGGGAAAGTGATCCCTAGGTTCTGGTGAAGAAGAAAATCTTTAGAGTATAAATATAATACATTGCATTATTCCAGCATAAAGCTATACTGCACAAAGCCATTTGATTTCTTGTTTTTTATTAATTAATTAAAATATGAACAAACATTACTAAAAATTCTGATCTATACAAATAGGTCAGTGACTTTGATGGGTTTACATGATTTGACTTCTGCCCCAAGGCCACTGGGGCTTAGTAATGGATCCAGTAATACTCTATCAGTTCTTTCTCATCTAGATATTATCTCTGCTTCTGGGGAGTTTAAACATCTTAATTTTTAGAACTTTACTTTTTGAGTAAAAGTCTTTTTCTTCACTTTTAATTTTTACTTTATGGGCATGGAGAAGAGAAACCAAAGTGTCATGAGTCTGTGGTGAACTTATGTTAGAAGCAAAAGGCTGGTTGAATAGTAAGGTATAAATATACATCATCACAACATTACTCTAAAAAATAAAATGTTATGAGAGGAAATGTGCTAAGATGGGAACACAGTTTAGTTTAGAGCAAAGCATATGCACGTGTTTATTTTTACTAAAATTCCTTTTACTCCGTATTTACCTTGTTGCTTTATAATGGAATTATGTGAGGACAGAGACCAACTCTTCCGCATGCACTATTCTACTGCCTTCTTCTATACTCTGGGTACATAATAAATACTCTAACAATTAAAAATGGGAAACACAAATGCACTTTGAAGCAAATTGGTGATGTTTTAATTCCTGATGTTCATCTTCGGTGCTTGGAAGCACTTCAGTTACGCAGGTCCTGTTTAGTTTGCTTTCCTTGTTACTTCTGCAGATACTCTGGCTCTTCGTCATATTCAGCGGCTTTATTAGCAGTTTCCTGGGTTTGAGTCTCAGTTCCCCAAATCCAAGTACAGGCTTTTGGAGGATAAAGACAATTTCTTCCCCAACATTGTTGTGACAGGACACAAAATAGACCTTCAATAAATTATTTAAATTATACCTCAGTTTTAAAAAATAAGAAAAAGAAAGTCTTTACTGCCATGAATTGTATTTCAACTCATGCAGAATTTATACACCTTTGAGGAATCTGTACCCTTTCTGTGCTCTCTGCAGCTCACTCATATCTATTCTTTTCAGTTTGTTGAAGTCAGCATGTGACGGTTGGCTGCTTGGAACATCATCATCCATCAAAAAGCACCCAGAGTCCAAGAACAGTGGAGAGACTAGAAGAGAGAAGAAAACAGTTGGGTTTCAGTCACCTATGGAAGATGATGCCCTGTGGACATGTCAAAAGACAGATACATATCGACCCCAAAGAGGTAAGCTTAGCGTCTATAGGAGCAAAATAAGAACCTGCTTCTGGGGAGTTTTAGAATCTTAGTAACCACGACCTCCAGATGATTTCCTACAACCCTGAGCAGGTTAAATATGTCACAAGCTAACATGTGCCTGCAAGGCCCATCCATGAATTACATCAGCATTTCTCTTAGAATACTCATTCAAGAAACTATCCCATTTGTCCCTCTTTCTGCAAGCAGCAAACCGTAAGAATTATTCAGCAGTAAGTATGATCATAGACACAAAATAATGCTCAAAGTGAGTAAAGAGGACAAGAAACTGAACATAAATCTCTGCTGGGAAAGTAAACTCTAACAACTACAGTTAATCTTCAATTAACTGGAAATATGGGGAGGGTGGAGGAGAGGTCATGGATAAATTCTACATTGTGGCTGCAACAGAACCCCATAAGTCTGAAGCGTATATTGCCTAGCAGTCTTAAGTACCAGTGATTCTTCTTATTTTATATGTCATGGATTTTTTTAAATCAATTATAAACAGCTGTGTGAAATGTTGAGTGAAGCAGTTAAATGTAATTGTGTTTCCCAGTTGTTTCTGGAGTGGCTCTGACTTCATCTCTCCTGGAATTATTTTTTTTCTTTTTTATTGGATTTATTGGGGTGACATTGTTTAATAAAATTATATAGGCTTCAGGTGTACAATTCTCTAACACATCATCCATATATTGTATTGTGTGTTCACCACCTCAAGTTCTCCTGGAATTATGAAGGGAAGGATTTAGGAGCAGAGTGGGAGGAGTTTGGCATATTGTACAGATGAGCTCCACAGGAAACAAAGGGCCAAAAAGGGCGTGGCACCCTCTGCTCCCACCTCTTTCCACACACCTTTCTTTCCTGCTCACAGCCATTAACCCTGATTTCCTTCTGATCTGCCTCTTTTTCATTGGGCTTGCCCCACCCAGGTCTGGTATAAGCGGCCATGTTTTCTTTTTTTTAAAACTGTTTGCTTTTTTTTTTTAAAATATATTTTACTGATTTTTTACAGAGAGGAAGGGAGAGGAATAGAGAGTTAGAAACATCGATGAGAGAGACACATCGATCAGCTGCCTTCTGCACACTCCCTACTGGGGATGTGCCTGCAACCAAGGTACATGCCCTTGACTGGAATCGAACCTTGAATCCGCAGGCTGATGCTCAATCCACTGAGCCAAACCGGTCAGGGCAAAGTGGCCACGTTTTCGTCAGCTCTCCAGCCACTCTCACCTGCCTCCAAGAGATGTGGGTGCTTTGTGAGAGCTGCAGGTGTGGCTTCATCCTTTCCTCCTGTCTGCCAGCACTGTCATGTTGTTTGGTTTTAATTGTGATTAGTCTAGAAATTGTTTAATTCTCTCCCAGATAATTGTTGATAATTAGTCCAAACTTCAGAAGGAAGTCTAGGCACAATCTGAAACCAAAGCAAAAGTTTATTTTGTTTGACATAGTGAAAAGTTCTGCAGATTTCTCTCGCCTTCGGTAACGTAGAAACAAATATGCAATTCAGGAGGCTCAGAACCTGAGATGGAACCATCATCCCTCTCTGTGGGTGGTCCTTCAGAGAGGGGCAGCTCTTCCAGGGCTTTCTCTTTCTCAATCATCGCACTTTGCAGAGTGGAGAACCAGTCAGAATTGGTGTGGTGGTTGTACCGCAAGGCTTAATGCAGTCTTTTGTTAACTTGTCACCAAATTTGTGTTGTATGTCAGCACTAAAATAAAATGCCACAATGAGAAAAACGTAGTGTAATAGCAAAGGGATAAATAACCTGTGTGCTTGGTTAAGACCACAGCCACATTAGAAAGCTGCGATGGAAAAGGCACTTTGAGAAAGGTATCTGGCCAGCCCTTGCCAAGGCAAAGGTTAATCTCTCCCCGGCCCGGCCACAGAAGCCGGAAGCCTGGAAAGGGCTTGTGTCCAAAAAAAATCAATTTCTAATTTGAAACAAAATCATTTTTGACTAACAGGGGTTCAGAACCCATTACTTTTTGCTGTACAGTCTGCTGACATTTCAGCACTTTCTGTTGTGCACAATGAATCCTAATAGTCATTTTATAATGTTGCTATACCAATCAATTTAACCAGGAGAAAGCTGTTACAATTCTGCAAAGTTTTCAGGAACAGCTTTCACTCATGGTTTTATTTTTTCATTAGGTGTTTTTTTCCCCCCCTTTTTTTGGAGGGGGGGAGGGTGAAGTGTTGCAGTGAAAAATTGAAACGTTTTCATCTTTTCAAGAGTTTTGTTTTAAGGCATTGTACTTGCAAGAATTAACTTCTTTTTCTGCTCTTAAGAAAGGCTATATTGTATTTTTCTCTTCTTTTATTCTAATGCTAGAGGCCCGGTGCATGAATTTTGTGCATGGGTAGGATCCCTAGGCCTCGCTGGCGATCAGGGCCAATCGGGGCCTTCCGGCTGCTGGCCGGGTCTCCCTTTGTTCCGCGCTGCCCCCTGATGGTCAGCACATGTCATAGTGAGTGATCAAACTCCTGGTCTCCCGGTCAAACTCCCGAGGGAACACTTTGCATATATATATAGATGGATCATTAACACAATTATGGTATACTTGGTCATTGAGGGAGGCCCCTGTGAGTCATTCTGCTCATAGCAGACCTGGTATACACAGATCCCAGGACAGGGCAACGTTATTGCCTTGCTGTTTGATGTGGTACCCAACCAACCAAAGGGGAGACACTCACCAAGGTGTGCTGCAAAGGGTTCAACACTTGTTTCTCATGAGGCCAGTGACCTCCCACCAGTTGCCTAAGTTACACCACTTGGCTTATCATCTCCTTAACTGTTTTCCCTTTTTAGTGTCTGAATTTTATAATATACTTTTCTTCTGTTTTATATCCTTTATATCTTTTGTTGTCCTTTAATTATTAAGTACTATATAGGATGTTTACTACAGGACTGTTAATCTTTATTATCAGTCTCTTTCTCCTTTTCCTCTCCTACCCCCTCACCATTCTGCCAGCTTTATACATACTAAACAAAATCATTCTTAAAATAAAAAAAAAAAAAAAAAAAAAAAGGACCTGACTCTTATTTCAAGAAATAACATTGAGATCACAAAAATATTCACAGTATTGTCAAAAGTACACTTGAAATGTAAATTGTTTTTCAATCAACAATGCTTGGAATGTTCTATTTTAGTTACTTTTATTGAGCTATGTGACATTCTTTAGGGAGAGATTCCTTAAATCTAAACTTAGTTGAGAACTTCTGAGCCACGGGCGCAAATCTGGAAGCACCAGCCTTCATTTCTCTTTTTTCTTTCCTACGCAGTGGTGTTTTTATTCTCGCCCAGCTTGTCTCAAACCTTTTCTGAGCAATCACTGATTCCCTTTCACAGAAGTCCACGAAGCTGAGGACATTTTTCCAGTTATGTGAAAGGTCTGGCAGAGGCTATGAGGCACTGAACACGCATGTTAGATCAGGGCTTGTCACTGCCAACTCCTACATCAGCCATCAAAAGCCACTGCTACATTTAGAGCCACCTCCTGTTTATTCCTCTTTCATTGATCTCCCAATCCCCTTAAAACTGTGACTTTGAGTGAGGCTGAATCTCGAATAATTCCAATCTACCAGATGGTGTTGACCACGCCTTTCATTTTGTCTTTGGGTGTTTTAGGTTATGTATATACAGCAGCTGTCACTGATTGAGGCTCCTGGGGGGCTTCCAAGTGCACTTGTCTTTTACTGGAAGAGGGTTATGGAAGACCCGTCTGAAATGAGCAGTAATTTCTGAAGCTCTAGTTGCTCCTCTAAGTGCATCTGGGCTTGCAGCGATGTGAGTGTTTTCTAGTCTGTGATGGAGTCATGGGTCATGTGATTAAAGAAGTAAACAAGGCCCAGCTGGTGTGGCTCAGTGGTTGAGCACAGACCTATGAACCAGGAGGTTCGGTTAGATTCCCAGTCAAGGCATATGCCCAGGTTGCGGGCTTGATCCCCAGTGTGGGGCGTGCAGGAGACAGCAGATCAGTGATTCTCTGATCATTGATGTTTTTATCTCTCTTCTTCTTCCTTCC
>NW_006292687.1:6372985-6380515 GCF_000327345.1 Myotis davidii | reverse complement strand
AGAGAGAGAGAGAGAGAGAGAGAGAAGTAAACATACAAGCTGGAGTATCCAAAGTACAAAATCCAATCCCGTTTTGCCTCTAAGGAGCATTTACTTATGTTTATTTTTTAGTAGCATCATCATTATGATTATCTGTTTCATCATTAGAAAAGATAGCACAAGATATCACTTCTGATTTCCAGAAGGCCAAGCTAAAAGATCTGTTAAAAGTTGATGCCTTTATTAATAGAACACAGAAGATAAGTATAGTACAAGGATAATCTCAGACATGTAGATTAAATTGTCCTGCCCAGGCCACTCAAAAAAGGAATTTAAATGCAAGAAACTAGCATTGAGAGTTGAAGTTACTATATATGGCATATTGTAACTTAAACCAGAGCCCGTACATTTTCCATCTTCTATAACAGAAAGAAGTATCTCAAAATACTATATAATTTACTTATTATTTATATTTTACTTTTCTCCCACTAGAATATAAGCATCCCATATGTTCACTGTTGTAGGGCCTAGACCAGTGGTTCTCAACCTTCCTAATGCCGTGACCCTTTAATACAGTTCCTCATGTTGTGGTGAACCCCAGCCATAAAATTATTTTCATTGCTACTTCATAACTGTAATTTTGCTACTGTTATGAATTATAATGTAAATATCTGATATGCAGGATATATTTTCATTGTTACAAATTGAACATAATTAAAGCATAGTGATTAATCACAGAAACAATATATAATTATATATGTGTTTTCCGATAGTCTTAGGTGACCCCTGTGAAAGGGTCATTCGATGCCCAAAGGGGTTGCGACCCACAGGTTGGCTACCCACAGCTTGAGAACCGCTGCCCTAGACCATTGCTTAATATGTCGTAGGTGCTCATTATATATTTGTTAGGAGAATTAAGGTGACATTATAGATACTGGTTTTTCTCTCTGTGTCCTTGCCTACAAAAAAGACCTAATCAGTTGAACCTTTTGACCCCATTACCTACAATGATTCAGTGATTTAAGAAATGCATATGCTTGTCCCTTCGGAGTCCTTATGGTGATTGATTGGCAATGTCAAAAAGATAACAGTAGAGTCTTAAAAATAGCACTACCTTGAAAGTCAAGAAAACTGTGGGTTTCTTCATTTTCTTTTACTCTAATTGAGATTTAATCTACATACAATAAAATTGCATAAGTCTTTACTCCGCATTTGAAAACCATTGGCAATTGTATATATCTATGTAACCACCACCCAATTAAGATGTAGTCTATGTCCATTGTTCATGACAATTCCCTTGTGTCTTTCTAGTAGTTCTCCCATGAGGCCTCTCTCCTCAGCTTGCAGATGGCTGTGTTCTCCTTGTGTCCTCACAAAGCCTTTTTGCTGTGAGCACACACCCCTGGTGTATCCCTCTTCTTATAAGGACACCAGTTATATTGGACTAGTGACTGACCCTCATTCAACCTTAATTACCTCCTTAGGATTCTACCTTCAAAATGTAGTTACATTGGGGGTGGGCTTCAACATGAATTTTGGGGGAACACAATTTAGCTCATAACAGTCGCACAGTTAGTTTGAGATGTGTTGAGATTTGAGGACAGGCATCCTGGCTCCCAAACCACCTCCTAGCACCTAGCTCAACTCCCACTAAACTTGGACATGCTGGGTCACAAGGTAAAAAACAGAGGTCCTCCTATCGCCCTACTCCAGGACTTCTGTGAGGATCAAATGAGATGAGGCATGGGAAAACACTTCACAAACATTTGGTTAAAGTGTAAAATGTTTGCACCTGGCTACAAAGCAAGTTGTGTTCCTGGGCTGAAGAAACTCCAAGGAGGCTGGTCACTAGGGAGAGGAAGCTGGGCATTGCTATGTGATGTCATTACCTGGCACCCACAGCGACCATTTCCGGGCTGGGCTGGGCTGTGGGCCACATTTTGTGCCCTGGGGTCTTGGCAGCATAGGCTGCGACTTGGTGGGCTGTCGCTCCAGGGTGGTGGAGGAGCCTGTGTCCCATTTGGGGGAAGCCAAGTGTTGCTTTGTGGGCGCCAGGTCTGTGGTGCCATTTCTCTGTAGTTGGCCAGTGTGTGTCATGGCAGTTCCTGCATTGAGTGTCTGCCTCCTAGTGTTCAGCGTGCATCATAGCGACTAGTCAGATGGAGGGAGGAACACTTAGCATATTAGCCTTTTATATATACAGATTATGGCCCATCCATCTGACCTTGGTTAACCTTAATTACCCCTGTGAAGGCTCTCTCTGCAAATGCGCTCTGAGGTATACTGTGGTTAGAACTTCAGCATAGGAATTAGGCAAGGGGAGAGGACATAATTTAGTTCATAACAATTACTTTTTTCTTAGTCTCCATGCCTTTTATATTTTCTTATCTCATTATACTGTGTGGGAATTCCATTACACTGTAGAATAAAATATGCCTGGTCTCACAGGAAAGCAGGTATTCTTTCACCGTTACATATGGTTTTAGCTGTAGGTTTTTTGTAAATGCTATTTATCATGTTATAAAGGTTCCCACCTCATTTGCTGAGAGTTATTATTGTAATGAGTATAGAATTTCATCAAAACTTTTTCTGTACCCATTGAGGTGGTCAGAGTGTAAATTCATAAAAACTTTGGAAAACAGTTTGGTATTATTTACTAAAGATAAATAACAAGCATTCTGTATCCAAGCAGTTTCTTTCTAGGTATATATACTAGAGAGCATCTTGTGGACACAGTGTTTAACTTACAAACATGTTCATAGCTGTATATTCAGTCAGGGTAGGCTGATCACTGTGGTAACAAGTGGACAGAAAAAACATCAGTGGTTTAAAGAAGAAATTTTTCCTCCTGTACTGGTCCAGGGTAAGAGTTCAGGTTGACAGCAGCTCTGCTCCAAAGAATGATGGCTCTGCCTTCTTTTTGTGCCTTCCAAGGTCACCTTGAGCATTGCAGTGACACTGGGGTGGGGATCTTGGTCCATGGCCAAATCTGGCCCACCACTGATTTTTGCAAATAAGTTTAATTGGAACGCAGCCATTTCCATGTTTTGCATATTGTCTGTGGCTGCTTTCGTGCTGCAACAGTGGAGTTGCATGTTTGCAACAGGAACTGGATGGCTCACAAAGCCCAGCACATTTACCATCTGACCTTTACAGGAAACTGTTGGTTGGTCCTGCCGTAGCAGGTCAGCAAGGACAAGAAAGGGTATGAAAAAGTACTTGTGAAAGGTTATTATAGGACAGACCTGAAGTGGCACGTATACTGTCCACTAGTTTTCCTACTGACCACACATAATTACAAGAGGGACTAGGAAATGTAATCTAGCTGTGTACCCAGGAAGAGGGGATGAGAGTGCATTTTAATGGATAACTGGCATCCTCAGCCACAGCAGCGTCTTTTCAATAGCCTCAAACCAGAAACACTCCCAACATCCACCAATAGTAGGATGGATAAATAGTCATAATTGCATAAATGGAACACTACATAGCACAGAAAACAAACTGCAGCTACGTAAATCATCAGCACAGATGAACTCTCAAATATAATAATGAGCAAAAGAAGTCTTAAGAGGAAAATACATAGCATCTTTCTATTTTACAAAGTTCAAAAGCAGCAAAACAATGACATTTAGGGGATGCATATCTCACTGGTAAAACTGTAAAGAACAAAAAGGGAATAACTGGGATGCGGCTGGTTTGTTCCTGTGTTTCAGGGGGAGAAGAGGTGACGGGGATGGACATTGGTGAGGCTCCCAGGCGGCAAAGCTACCAGGACTTCATTTCTGGGTTTGAAAAGGGGTCACACGGGCATTTTCTATATCACTCACTCTTTAAACTAAACTGAATGTATAATGTAGCTCAGCTGTTTTTAAAATGCAAAATAAAACAAAAAGGTCTGGAGTTTTCCTAGACATTGAACTCTATAAGAAGTTATCTTATCATGAGGTATTGATTGGTGGGTGGGCAGACACAGACCCAGCCATATGTAAGTAGGCCTTGATCATTATGTCCAATTCTGTGTATGCAGAAATGTATGTTTATTTACATAAATGTATTCACATATATTTACCCATATATAAACATATATACTTAAGTATGAAATTTATCAGCCTAATGGATAATATTCTTACCAGCACTTTTATTTTTTAAAGTGTATATTGTCTGTGTGTGTGTGTATGTGTGTGTAAATATAGAGGAATGTGTAATTCTATGAATATGCATAACTGTATGTAACTGTTGGTATACTAAATACTAAATCAAATTTTATAGAAGGAATGAATATAATTAAAAGCTGATATATGGCTTTCTAGAAACTTAATAAGTGATAGAGCCTAAAGAATTTTTAAAAAGTAATAAAGTTCCTGTAAGGCATAGTACTCACACATTCTGGATCTCTACCCGTTGGTGTTGCTCTGTGCCTCAGTGCAGTCATTCCTAACTTCTCTGGGCTTCATAACCTTTCATAATTTGATGAAAGCTCTGGTCCCTTTGCCCAGGAAAATGAATGAGCAAATAGACAGACATTATTGTAACTACACTTAGGAGGCAGCCACACATTCCTGAAGCACACACATGGATCCCATTAGAAGTCCTTGGACGTCTGTTAAAAGTTTTACTTTCTCCCTGCACTTTCCCTTGGGTCGGGAGCTTAAGGCCCCTCTGCCTGGCCCGGTGGTTCTCCGGTGACATTCCCATGAGGCCCTGGCACACTCACAAGACCCCTGCGCCTCCCACAGACCCTGGGGCAGGGCTTGGTGGGGGTCCAGCTGGGGTTCCCCTCCAGTGCCTGAGGGTCTGGGGTCCAGCCCAGTTGCCGAGTGACCTTGACCCAGCTCTCTTTCAGGCCGGCATGAAGGCGTGTGCTGGTGCCTAGCCTCTGTTTCATATTGCAAATATAAATAAATAAAGGAGACAATTTAAGACCAAAAAAAATAGAAAAAAAAGTTTTACTTTCTGTTCTTCCCATCAAATGTCAATTGTCTCAACCAAACTTTTGTTGGAAGTATCAAAAGAGAAAAAAATAAGACTAATGTTGAGGCCTATGTGACTAAAAAGACATTCATTCCATCGCCCCCAGGCAGCCCTTCCTTCTCGCCTCCCCGACAAGGCCTTCCCAGTTGCTGCTACTCTCAGGTGCTTATTTTAATTTCCCCTCCATCCCCAGACTCTGCCCAGACAGTTGTAGGCGTGGCGAATGGCTTCACCTGCCTCCCTTCTCTCTCTTTTACTCTGTTCTAAATTCTAGCACAAAAGTAATCTGTCCAAAGGCCATTTGTTGTTTTTTAGAGAAAGATGTTTATTTACATAACAAATTAGGATTCCTTTTGTTCATTTGTTGTTGTTTTATTGACTTCAGAGAGAGGAAGGGAGAGGAAGAGAGAGACAGGGACATCAATGATGAGAGAGAATCATTGATGGGCTTTCTCTTACCTGCCCACTACTGGGGATCGAGCCTGAAATCGGGTATGTGCCCTGACTGGGAATGAAACCATGACCTTCTGGTTCTTAGGTCTATGCTCAACCACCGAGCCACACCTGCTGGGCCCAGTTATTGTTTTTAATGGTCATTACTGATGCTTTGTTTTAATTTTTAAGCCAGCTAGCACAGTGTTGAGTTTGCAGTACAGACCTTGATTGTATTTAAAACCCAGCCTTGCTCTTAGCAGCCCTGTGATACTGGACATGCTGCTTGACCTTTTCTCACTTTCCACTTCCTATTCCATAAAATGAGGACAATAATATAAATTAAGGACTAGTGAGATAATGCATTTAAAGTGATTAGCAAGGTACAAGACATAGTGTGCTCAATAAATATTTCCTGGATATACTAAACATGTAGCCTTGAGGTTGTTAATTTAGTGCTTTTGCTAATTCCATGCTCCCTATTCCTTCTGTCAAAATTCCACCTCCTGCGTTGTCTTCCCTACAGCTGATGTGATCTCTCTCCCTTGTTAATTCCTCAGACTTTTCATCCTATTTAATATGCAGTAACTAGCAAAATGGTGAAAACTCCTGGATCAAAGTGTCTGGTCACGAATGCTGGCTCTGTCACATATAGCTTTGTGACCTTGGCAGGTCATGTAAGTCCCTATGGCTCATTTCCTTACCTGGAAATTAGATATAAAAATAGTGTCTGTCACAAAGGGTTTTATGAAATGGCCCAACTATAGAGATAGAGCTGGGGGGAGGGGGAGGGCAGTAACAGACCAGTCAGGATCAAGGGAACTACAAATGGGCATAAGGGGCCTTTTTGGTATGTGGAAATATTATAGAACTGGGTTGTAAAAATAAATAAGCAAATACTATGACAAAAATGTTTAAAACTTGGTTGTGCCCATGATTTTATAGCTGAACAGATTTGCTGCTATTATCAAACTGTACACCTAAAATGGTTAAAATTTACAGTATTCAAATTATACTTTAATGAAACTGTTTATTATAAAAGAATATATGGTATATGGAAAAGAGGAGAGTGCCAGGCACATACTGAGCATACTGTACCTGTTGTTACTGCTGTATGCTGCTTTGGGTCATTTACTGTATTGTTGAGAGTAACTCATCCCCTTGCTCTCACACCTTCTTTCCCCTCCTCCTAAACTAAGCTTGAGCTTAATCCTGGCACCAGCCCTTGCCTGTTGTTCGGTGCTTGACAAATATTTACTGACTGAATGCACTGTGTGGACTGAGGACTAATGTCTAGTGTGAGAATGTACTGGTTTGGGTTGAGGGTCCCACAGGTTTGTGTACACAAAAGACAGTTGTGCATTTAGGTGGCTAATGGTTTACATCCATCCATAACAGTGAGCAGTTAATACTGAGTATAGTTGAGAATGCCAGGGTCCGTGATGATTGCTCTTGCTTTCTCCAGTTCTGATTTCCTGGGTCACACCTAAACTGTTCTGTTCCTGAAGTTAGCAGACTATGTGCTTGGCATTTTAGGGTCTGGGATTCCCAACACACCAAAGCTATCTTTGCGTTATTTGAATATTCACCCTTTTCTCAAAGAAAGAATGAATCTTCCCAAATAACTTTCTTAAGCAGCCTGGATTGTAGTCTCCCAGGAATCAGAAGAAGACTGTAAATAAGCGTTCCAGAAAAAGACAGGGACGTTTTGTGTTGTTTGGAAAATAATATTAAGGAGGAGAAATTATTATTGTTAGAAATACTAATAACTAGAAACAAACAACCACAACAAATATTCATATCCGTATCTTCTTCTTCTTTAGCACTTCAGGAAAGAAGTTATGCACATTGCTTGTTAGAGAGGAGCGGAGGCCACATGGGCCCAGGATGGTTAGTTGAGCATCTCTTCCAGTGAAATACTTCCTTTAGCCAGTGTAGAGTCTTTGAAAGAAACATTCAAGGTTCATGTCTCCCTTGAAAGCTTTGGGGGCAGGATAAGTTTAATTTTGGGGGGAGTGGAGATATAGAGTGCTGGAATCTTCTATTTTGTCAAAGAGAAGAATGATCTTCTATTATGTTCGTTAAGGCGAATGAAATAAAGCAATCTACCATCTTGGGCATTTTCACAGTAAACCCAACCCAGCAGGA
>NW_006292687.1:6349345-6372973 GCF_000327345.1 Myotis davidii | reverse complement strand
AGGAATATGAGAGGAATCAGGTTTTTTAAAAAGCTCTAGTTAGTCTGTTACTGCACAAATGTACTTTTTTAAAACAAGATATTGCAGATCTCTGATGCTCACAAAATCAAACAACCCACTGAGTTTTCCATCTGTCATTGTTTCATCTCACGGGGGTATGGGGGATGCTTAATTTCAAAGCTTAGGAATTCCTATAATCTCTAATATATTACTCAGAATGGGCTTTTCCATTTCTTTTTATTGACTTCCCAAATTGTTTCCTTTATCGTTGATGCAGGGACAATGACAGGAGTTAGAAAAGATGCGTCCACATCTCCTATAACAACCGAAAGCCAAAAGGACCTTTTAAGCACATCGTCATTCCAACACGAATCCTCCCGGTAAGCGTTGGGTGTTCTTTGATTTAATATTCTCCAGAGAAGAGCATTTTTTAAATTTTGTTTTTATTGACGTATAATATCATATTAATTTCAGGTATCCATCATAGCAATTTGATATATACATTATGAAATGATCCCAACAATAAATCTAGTTACCATCTGTCATCATACAAAGTTATTATAATGTTATTGACTGTATTCCATACACTGTACATTATATCCTTATAACTTATTTCTATTTTAACTGGAAGTTTGTAGCTCTTAGTCCCCTTCACCTATTTCAGCTGTCACCCCAACCCCTCCCCTTTCTGTACCCACCAGTTTGTTTCCTGTATCTATGAGTTTGTTCTCTTTTGTTTGTTTGTTTGCTTTGCTTTTTAAATTCCACATATAAGGGAAATCATACAGTATTTATCTCTGTCTTCTGTCTGACTTATTTCACTTAGCATAATACCCTTTAGGTCCATCCATGTTGTTGCAAATGGCAACGTTTTGTTCTTTTTATGGCTGAGCTATATTCTGTTACGTATATACCACATCGTGTGTATGTGTGTTTCACAAGATAGTTTATGATAATTTATTCAAGCACTCTTACCTCCAGCATCTGGACAGAATTCATGCACTGGGGTTTCAAAAATCAAAATATAACCCAAGCAATAACAAGGTTTCTTACTTTCATACCACATCTTCTTTATCCACTCATCTATCAGTGGATACCTACATTGCTTCCATATCTTGGCTGTTGTAAATAATTCTGCATTGAACATAGGGGTGCACATATCTCTTCAAATCAGTGGGGGGTTTTTTCCTTCAGATAAATACACAGAAGTGGAATTGCTATATCATATGGTAATTTTATGTTTAATTTTTTTAAGAACCTCCATACTGTCTTCCATAATGACTGTACCAATTTACATTCCCACAAACAGTGAACAAGGGTTCCCTTTTCTCCAAATTCTCACCAACACTTGTTTGTTGATATTGTCTTTTTGATAATAGCCATTCTGATAGGTGTGAGATGATACCTCATTGTAGTTTTGATTTGCATTTTCCTGATTAGTGATGTCGAGCATCTTTTCGTGTGTCTGTTTACCATCTGTATATCTTTTTTTGGAAAAAAAAATATCTCTGCCCATTTTTTAATCAGAATCTGTAGTGTGTGTGTGTGTGTGTGTGTGTGTGTGTGTGTGTGTGTGTTGCATTAAGTTGTATAAGTTCTTTATATATTTTGGACACTAACCCTTTATTGGATGTATGATTTGCAAATATCTTCTCCCATTCAATAGGTTGCCTTTTGTTTTGTTGATGGTTCCCTTCATTCTGCAAAAGCTTTTTAGTTTGATGTAGTCTCATTTATTTATTTTTGCTTTGTTTCCCTTGCCTGAGGAGATTAGTTTAAAAAAATATTTCTAAGACTAATGTCAAAGACTTTACTGCCTATGTTTTCTTCTAGGAGTTTTATGGTTTTCAGGTCTTTAATCCATTGTAAATTTATTTTTGTATATGGTATAAGATAGTGTTCCAGTTTCATTCTTTCCCATATAGCTGTCCAGCTTTTCATTACCATTTATTAAAAAGACTGTCTTTTTCCCATTGTATATTCTTCCTTTGTCATAAATTAATTGACCATATACGTGTGGTTTATTTTTCAGTGGTGTATTCTATTTCATTGATCTGTCTGTTTTTATGCCAGTACCATACTGGTTTGATTTCTGTAGCTTTGCAGTATGCTTTGAAATCAGGGATCATGATGAGTCTAGCTTTGTTCTTTCTGAAGATTGTTTTGGCTTTTGGGGTCGTTTGTGGTTCCATACAAATTTTAGGATTCTCTTTTCTAGTTCTGTTAAAAATGCTATTGGTATTTTGATAGGGATTGCAGATTGCTTTAGGTAATATGGACATCTTAACAATATTAATTTTCCAATCCGTGAGTTTGATCTATCTTCCTATTTATTTGTGTTGTTTCAATTTCTTTCATCAGTGTCTTATAGTTTTCAGAGTACAGGTCTTTTACCTCCTTGTTTAAATTTATTCCTAGGAACTTTTATTCAATTGTAAATAAGATTGTTTTCTTAAGTTCTCTTTCTGGTAGCATGCTATTAGTGTGTAGAAATGCAACTGATTTCTGTGTGTTAATTTTTTATATCCTGCAGCTTTACTGATTTCATTTATTATAACATATTTTTGGTGGAATCTTTAAGGTTTCCTATTTATAGTATCATGTCATCTGCAAATAGTGGCAGTTTTTACTTGTTCCTTTACATTTGGGATGCCTTTTATTTCCATAGAGCATTTTTGAGGTTTATTTAATAAAGAGTGGAAAAATCTTGATAGTATTAATGGCTGATACTCAGAAGAGAGGCCTTTTTTGGCATCTAGATTTGGCCAGTTGAGCTCATGGAGCACTTTTCTGTAAACGTGCCTTTCCCTAGTTGATAATGGTAATTGGTGAGGATTTCCATGGAAACACAACTAATCCTCCTTCATAAAAAAAAAAAAAAATCTGCTTAACAGCAAAGTCCTTCCCAATTTATCACAGAATAGCTATACACTGGACTGTAAATTTAACTAACTGAATTATTGATATTGAAAAATATAGTGGATTTTGTACTACAATTAAAGGACTGTCAACATTTACTTATAACAGAGAAATTTGAATGAAGAGCTAATAATTTGACCAGTTTTGTTTGGAATCAGGAAAATAAATATGTCATTAAGATTTCTCACATCTAATAAGCGAACTCTCATTTATATGCTTATGGCTGAATATATAAATATCAAAACCAAAAGGGCTTGGTTTACTTTTCCTTGGGAATATGATTGTTTGAGCATTTAAATACCTAGTAACTTATGAGATGAATACAAATTTTAAGACAATTTTAATTTTAAAGAACTTTTGGGAAATGACACAGAGGATGACAATAATGTCTGTCATCTATTAAGCATGTGTATTCCCAGCCCCTTGTGTGCATCATCTGACTTAATTAATCTTCATCGCAGTCTTATGAAGTGGTACTATGTCACCCTCACTTTAAAAATTAGGAAACTAAGGCTCAGAGAGACTGAGTGACTTGCCTAAGGTCACATAGACAATAAGAGGTGAGCCAGCGTTACAGGCTCCAAAGGCCATCATCTTAAATATTACAATAGTTGACAAAGACAACCTCCCTATTTCGGAGGTCACCCACAACCAAAAGAAAATTTAATTAGTTTACCACATTCTTTGTTTATTACTCCTTTTTTCCTTCTTAATGCTGATGTTGTTATTTTGCCAAAGACTTACAGTGAGTTGTGGTTCCGCAATATTGATGGGGTTCCCGCCTTAGCGACTTAACTTTGTGGCTGAACGCCTGTGCTCAGAGGATCTGTCCTTGCTCATCTTGAGGGAGTCCTCTGGAGGAATTACAGGTAAAGAGGAGGGAGAGCCCTGGTTTTCAGTCTTGGTGAATTCCCCTGTTGTTGGAGATTAAAATGGAACCTTTAACACTACTTTAATCTGTATTTGATTCTTGCATTTCGGTTTAGCGAGAAGCATGAAAAAGTAAAAGCAAGTGCTTCCCAGGAAGAGTTTTATAGAACATCCTCAGCACACATTTTCTGAATGGACCGTATCAACTTTGTAGAGTTTTACAAGGCCAGTTAAAATTGCTGTGAAGACGCACATTTATGGACCTTAAGAAAAAGGATTCTGTATCTGCTGGTTCTTAATACTGCAGACCAGCTAAATATAGATCCTCAGAAGCTTCTTAAATAATGAGCATTTAGCTAAAGCTAAAGAAACAATGTGTAGCCCACCAGGTTTTGTCCTTAGACATGCACAATGGCATGTTATAGGTCTATTCTACAAAGTGCAGAGTTGAAAAAGATTCAGTGCTATGAAATCAGTTACCAGGAAGGCACAGTGGTTGCTTTCCAGACTTCAGAATCGGGATTATTTGAATTATTTTTATTTCAAAGTGTAGAAAAGGCATCTTTTTATAAACTACTTTTCAGTTACAGGGAATTCAATGCAAAAGAAAAACCTATTGTTCTTTGTCGCAACAAATCTTTGAAGGTAATACTAAGGTAAACAAGAGTAAAAGGCCTTTCCCTGTCCACCCCAAAATCCCAAGAATTTGCAAGTCTTGCAACAGAATATGGGTGTGGGATGTATGCTACTGGGAGACAAGTTTTCCTTTGTTCTCTGCAAAGTGCTAACACCTAGAAACCCCCTATCATTCCATATGCAGGTGATAAAATGAGGCGTGGCAAAGTCATCTTTCTCATTCACAGTGTAGGCTGTTAATTGTTCTCTCTGCTGCCTGTCAATATAATGTGAAATTTTCATTCCCCATTCAAGATGGAAAAAGTTGTGGCTGAAAATGTTAACATTTGCATTTTTATTTGTTGATTTATTTAAAGGACAGCCTCTCCTACAGCAATCCATCACTTGGTGACACCCCAAATATGAATAATGTATTGTAGACTTGCAGTTACCATGTGTAATAAGAGCTAGAGACAGTAAAGGAATGTTAACTATGCTGCAAATGTAATATTTATTGACTCATAAAGTTTATTGCTTTTGAGGTTCAATAATACTGACCATAGGACATTAATATCACTTAGCCTGATTTTAGCTGGGCACCTTTGTATGTAGAAATATTCATCTATCTCATGCTAACAAAGTAAATATGTAATTGATAACACAGGCAGAGAGAGCTTTATAGTTTTCTGTGCTGGGAGCTAGAATGCATCTGTTTCACTTCTGGCCTCCAGCACCCATGCACCCCCACCCCCCACCCCCGAGCTGCCCAGGAGAGTAAACACATGGTCATCTTGGCACAAGGGGGTGGTGCCACTGAACTAAACGGTGCCATGCATTTCTGCTCAGCTGAACCAAGCAACACTCACAAGTCACTCCTCCTGGAGAGAGCGCTAGGGAGGGCTTCTCTCCCTGTCATTCTGAACAAGGAGGGTAGGTGCTCCTTCACTTAAAAAGTTCAGCCCTTTTCCTGTCATGATACTGAGTCAGTTTACTGCTTCTACTTGATCCTGTACTCCAGAGTGAAGCCAGACCCGGGCAGGTTACCAATGAATTTGTTATGAGCACAAATGGTACTGATAACCCATTTGTGCCTTCCAGAATTAGGTATGTCCATTGCCAGCAATAAAGATCATGCAAGAAATATCTGGCCCCCAGAGCAAAAGAAGTAATGTTAATTAGCAACCATCAGCTGTAATTGTCATCCCCATTAAGATGCAGAATTATGTATTTCTTCGTTATAAATAGCCTTTCTAATTGTGCTTGATGTATGCCAATTTAATCAAAAAGTATACTTGCAACAGCAGATATTTGCATTAATGTAGCTTTGGATCTTCAAATCTTTTCTTTCAAATTTGACTGGGAAAAAGAGTCTGTTGCAGCTGTATATCCTTTGTATATTGATGTTTTTTCCACTCAGATATATAGATCTGATATATGTTATATTAAAGATGAAGATCTTTAATATGTTCTGGGATTGTTCAATGAAACAGACTTGGTGGAGTTTCTTTCTCTTAGTCATGTGACAACACAGTGATGATTATTCCAAACTGATCAACAGAAGAACCTACCTGGTGTACAGGGATAGGATGACATTCTCAGTTTCTGAAGAAAAAGGTTACTAAGACCTCATCCCTCTGTTCTTCCCTGGCTCATAAGAGTTAATGCTGGTATTCTTGACCTCTTTGTGGGTTTTTTTTTCCATGAGATTGAAGAGAGAAAAGCAGATCTCACCAAATCTGCCTGATTAGTGGGTTTTTGGAACTGAAGCTGGAGTTAGCCTATTTCTATTTCACTTCTCTACTTACATGGGATATCTTTCCATTTATTTGTGTCATCTTCAGTTCTTTTCATCAATGTTTTATAGTTTCCAGTATACAAATCTTTCGTGTCATTGGGTAAATTTATTCCCTAGTATGTTACTTTTTTCATGGGCTCATAAATGGGATTTCCCCCCTTGGTTTCCTTTTCAGATAGATCACTTTTGATGTAAAGAGACACTACTGATTTTTGTATGTTGATTTTGTGTCTAGCAAATTTAGTGAATTTGTTTATTAGTTCTACCAGCTTTTTTTTGTTTTTGTTTTTGTTTTGCAGTGTCTTTAGGGTTTTCTGCATATAGTGTCATGTCATTTACAGAAATAATTTTATTTCTTCCTTAACTATTTGAATGTATTTTATTTCTTTTTCTTGCCTTGTTCTTGCTGCACTTCCTATACTTTGTTGCACAGAAATATTGAGAGCAGGCATCTTTGCCTCATACCGCGCCTTAGAGAAAAAGCTTTCAGTTTTTCATCATGGATTGTGATTAGCTGCGGGCTTTTTATAAATGGTCATTATTGTTTCGAGGAAATTTTTCTCTTTATATATTTTGTTGAGAGTTTTTATCATGAATGGATGCTGCCCTTTGTTAAAGGAGACATACAAATTGCCAACAGGTATATGAAAAGATTCTCAACATCACAAATCATCAAGGAAATGCAAATCCAAACCACAGTGAGACATTATCTCACACCTGTTAGGATGGCTGTTATAAAAAAGATAAAAATAACAATTATTGGGAAGGATATGGAGAAAAGACAACTCTTATATACTTAGTGGGACTGTAAACTGGTATAGCTTTTAAAAAAACTTTATTATTGAAAGTATTACATAAGTCCCCTTTTCCCCCATTGACCTCCTATAGCCCACCCCTGCCTCCTCACCCCAGGCCTTCACCACTCTATTGTCTGTGTCCATGGGTTGTGCATATGTATATGCACAACAAATTTTTTAGTTGTTCTCTTCCCACCTACCCACCCTCTCCCGCCCTCCCTCTGAGGTTCATCTAGTATAGCTTTTATGGAAAACAGCATGGAGTTTCCTCAAAGAATTAAAAATAGGACTACATAATATCCAGCATTCCCCTTCTGGGTATATACCCAAAGAAAATGAAGTCAGTACTGCTGGAGGTATTTGCAGAGAAGGGAAAATCGTGTAAATAATTCTAACAATGATCTGTTTTATCTCGAGCAACAAAATTCTGGATTGACAGCTAGCAGAGGATTCAAGAAACATATTTCTTACTATGCTGGTAATAAATATATAATGCCGGAAATTATAATTACCTGTTCACCATCCTTGGCATATACCTTAGAGTTGACAGAATGTTTTTCATATTCATTGTCTTGTTTAAATTGCATCACAAGCCTGTGAGGTATGTGGTAGTACTCTCCCACCTTATAATGAGACAATGAGAACAGAAAAGCTGAGTGGCTGCTCAAAGCCATACAATGAGGAAGCAGGAAAGAGGGCTTAAACTTTGCTCATCCAATCCCAAATCTCAGAATTGTTTTATTCTTTCCTACTGCCTGAGACTTGGATTTGGTTCTGAGGTGTAAACACTAAGCTGATCAGATTCTGCTTTAGAGGAGGAAGCAAACTGACTTTGATAGTTGGAATTTGTTTTATAACTTGATAAGAGGAAACTTAGCCTACAGAGAACAGGGCGTTGTGGTTTCACTACACACAACAGCTAAATTGCAATGCCTTCTCGCACTTGTGCCCAGAATCCTAACAGTGACTTTTAAAAAAAAAATCGAACTCTATCTCATCTACACATTTACACAAATATTTTGAGGACTCAGGCAGGTTCCCTCATGTGCCCAGCAGAGAAAATGATAATGTGTTACTCTCCCAAAGGTGGAGAGATGGAAGCTAAATGAACTCTCAAACCTCCAACTGGAGCCCATGGCACTCCCTGGGTTTATGTCACAGCTTTCACCAGCAGCCCTCACTGCTCTATGAAAGGGTGTATCTGAGTGGTGGCTGGGAATGACGACTGACTACTCTTCCATGACTGCCGTGTCACACATGTGCAGATATATCCATTCAAAATATGTGTTCATACAAATTACATATCATTGCAATGTGATGACTATTAAATCTGTCTCATAATAGTATTAAATAGAATTTCTTCTTAGATTTTTCAAATAACTTCCTAAAACTTGGCCCTGAACTATCATTAAAACAAAACCTAGAAGATGGCGGCATAGGTAAACACCTGAAATTGCTGCCTCACACACCCACTTCAAAAATACAACTAAAAGACAAAACGGACATCATCCAGAACCACAGGAAGGTTGGCTGAGTGGAAATCCTACAACTAGAAGGAAAGAGAGAAGCACACTGAGACTCAGAGGAGGTGAGGAAGTAAAGTACAGAGGTACGGAGGCTCACACAGAAAGGGCTGGCAACTGAGGACGCAGTTGTCTTTTTCAATCGGGAGGGAGACACAAGCTCCCCACAGCCCTGACTCCAGTTCCGGGCAAGTCTCTGGGGAACCAGACTCATACGGGGAGAAACTGGACTCTCTGGCAGCAGGCAGAACTCAAGGGCGGCTTTCTCTCAGAGGTGTTTGCAGCGATTACCGCAGGCCATTGAGACCCAGGACCTCTTAAGGCAGGCCTGAGGATCAGCCATAGCTGTTTGCTCCACCCTGTTGATTCCCTGAGACCCCGCCCCACCCAAGCTGTGCACAGAGGCTTTTGCATATGAATGACCTGGCCCTTTGCAATCTAAAATTACCTAACAAATTGCAGCTGGGTCAGAGAGACCCAGATCATCCAAAAGAAGGCCCAAGGCCCCACAGCAGATTGCATTGCTTCACAGCTGGGCCTCATCTGGGCACCTCCAAATCCAAAATACAGAAGAGGAATCTGCAGATCTCTCCATACCTCCTATTAGGCAGCCTGAGGCAGAGGCTAAATTAGTACCTCCTTAGAGATCCAAGTGCCAGTGTACCCAGTGGTCAGAGGGGGACCATCCAGATTACACCTCCTCAGATCCATAAGGGACACACTCAGGGGGCAGACTCAGTGAGCACCAAAGCCCCACTGAAGCAAGTGTTGCCCCATAAGGGTGGCTCCAGCACAGAAGTTCTCCCACCGTAGACACAGCTGAATCTCACAGCCAATTGGCCTGGAGGTCAATTCCTCCCAGTGCTACCAACTACTATCAAGGCTTAACTACAACAAGACTGTGCACACAGCCCACAAAGGGATGCACCAAGAGTGTCCACCTCAGGTAATTGGGGAGGCTGAGCCACTGGGCCCTATAGGACACCTAGCACACAAAGCCACTCTACCAACACAGGAAAGCAGCCAAAATTCGGAGACAAAGAAACAGGTCACAAATGACAGAAATGGGGGAAAGCAAACTACTGGATATAGAGTTCAAAACCACGGTTTTAAGGTTTTTCAAGAATTTTCTAGAAACTGCCGATAAATTTAGTGAGACCCTCAAGAAGTCTAGTGAGACCCTTGAGATTATGAAAAAGGACCTACTAGAAATTAAGCAAACACTGACTGAAATAAAGAATATTATACAGAGATCCAACAGCAGACTAGAGGATCTCAAGAATCAAGTCAAAGATTTGAAGTACGAAGAAGCAAAAAACACCCAACCAGAAAAACAAAAAAGAAAAAAGAATCCAAAAATATGAAGATACTGTAAGGAGCCTCTGGAACAACTTCAAGCATACCAACATCCGAATTATGGGGGTGCCAGAAGAAGAGAGAGAGCAAAATATTGAAAACCTATTCAGAGAAATAATGATAGAAAACTTCCCCTACCTGGTGAAAGAACTAGACTTACAACTCCAGGAAGTGAAGAGAACCCCAAACAAAAAGAATCCAAAGAGGACCACATCAAGACACATCATAATTAAAATGCCAAGAACAAAAGACAAAGAGAGAATCTTAAAAGCAGCAAGAGAAAAACATCTAGTTACCTACAAGGGAACACCCATATGATTGTCAGCTGATTTCTCAACAGAAACTATGCAGGCCAGTAGGGAGTGGCAAGAAATATTCAAAGTGATGAATAGCAAGAACCTACAACCAAGATTAGTCTACTCAGCAAAGCTATCATTCAGAATTGAAGGTCAGGTAAAGAGCTTCACAGATAAGAAAAAGCTAAAGGAGTTCATCACCACCAAACCAGTATTATATGAAATGCTGAAAGGTATTCTTTAAGAAGAGGAAGAAGAAGAAAAAGGTAAAGATAAAAATTATGAACAAAAAATACATATCTATCAACAAGTGAATCTAAAAATCAAGTGAATAAATAATCTGATGAGCAGAATAAACTGGTGAATATAATATAATCAGGGGCATAGAAAGGGAGTGGACTGACAATTCTCAGTGGGAAAGGGGAGTGGGGGTGTGGGAAGAGACTGGACAAAAATTGTACACCTATGAATGAGGACAGTGGGGGGAGTGAAGGAGGGGGGCGGTGGGAACCGTGTGGAGGGGAGCTATGGGGGAGAAAAAAGAGGAACAACTGTAAAAATCTGAAAAATAAAGATTAAAATAAAACCCTAATGAAATGCTACACATAAAATGATGACAATAAAAAGGAATCATCTGAAAACTTCAGAAAAGAATGTGTTGAATATGTTTAAAAAAATATTAAGTTATAAATATGCCTCTCTGCCTTCCATCTTTAATCAGGGGGATGAAAAGCCCAGCCATTCCAAAGTGTCTGGTTGAAGTTGGGTTAATGATTTGAAATTCCCTGCCGGTGGTACATTACCACCAAGAGCAGTTGAACGTTCTTACATGTTTGATGAAAAGATGTTGCTTTTAATTAAGCCATGATGTTGGACTGTTCTTATAATTCCCACTGTTAAAAGCCATTAATATAATCATCCATTTCTCTTGCACACTCTATTTATAGAGTGTGTTAGTTAGGAAAACAGAAACAAATGGGAAATAGAAATAATAAAGACATAGCATAATTCCAAGAAATGAATTCAGCCTAAGGACATTTGTCACGACATTCTTACCAGAGGAAGAGCACACAGAACGGGAAAATGTACAGCACCTTATATTTACTAGTCACTTAGTCTAGTCCGGAGCTTTAGGAAATCTAAGTTGTAGGTAAAAGGATTACAGAGCTATTTATTGTTCACTCTTTTCTGTGTTTTCCAAATGTTCTACAATAACAATGTGTTACCTACATAATTTTTAAAACAGTATTTTAAAAGAAAACAAAGGCCCTAGCCAGTTTTGCTCAGTGGGTAGAGCATCGGCCTGCAGACTGCTCCTTCCCAGCTGGGACCCTCATCTGGGCGCATGCAGGGGGCAACCAATTCATGTGTTTCTATCACATTGCAATTTCTCTGCCTTTCCCTCTCCCACTCTCTCTAAAAATCAATGCAAAAATATCCTCGGGTGAGGATTAAAAAAAAAAAAGAAGAAGAAAGAAAGAAAACAAAGGACTCCCACTTGTAGGATCAAACCCATTTCAAAAGTTTATAACCCATAGTCCAAGTTGGGAAAGGCAGAGAAATAGCAATGTGATAGAAACACATGGATTGGTTGCCCCCTGCATGCGCCCAGATGAGGGTCCCAGCTGGGAAGGAGCAGTCTGCAGGCCGATGCTCTACCCACTGAGCAAAACTGGCTAGGGCCTTTGTTTTCTTTTAAAAGAAAACCCTCAGCTTACCCTTGGAGCATATGACATAAATACGTTATTTCTTTGTTGAGCCAGCAATAGGGGAGGATTATGTCTCCTCGGTGTGTCTTCTCCGGCACTGAACTCTGAAAGCTGCTGTGATTGCGGCACCGCTCAGTAGTGCCGGTTCCTGCTATCCTTCAGTTTTAGGTCATGGACTGGTGTTTTAGAGGGTTCATCGGTCCAAGGGCATTACGCTCCCTTAACTTCAGTGTAAAGAAGCACTTTTGAGTGTCACTTTCTGTTCTAGGCACTTAATGCTTTTATAAAAACCCTTTTATATGTTACCTAGTGTAACCCTCACAGTCATGAGAAAATAAAGCTGAAAGAGGCCCTTACAGAACAGTTCGGAGCCAGGTGTAATAATTATAACACCTAGGTTTATAGGCCAAGGTTTGAATGCCTGCTCTGTGGTTTTGAACAAATCATTTATCTATAAAATGGGGATAATAATATCTCCCTCATAGGCTTGTCGTGATCATTAGGCCACTTAGTTTATGTAAAGCACTGAGCACAGAGCTGGTGTAAGGCTAAATTGTAGTGGTCATTGTTGAACTTCCTGACAATCAGTAAGGTGTTCCACCGTATCACAGAGCTTCCTCTGAACGCTGCTCTGGCCTGTGGCTAGTTGTGTTTTGGTTTTCTCAAGGTGAAACCCTTGCAGTGCAGACAAGCAGCGTGGCTTAGAGGAGAGGGCATTAGACTTAAAGTCCAAACACCTGGATTCGTCGGCACCTGCCTCTGCCATTCACTAGCAGCAAAACCTTAACGAAGTCCCTTGACCACATGGAACCTCATGTTTTCCATCCTTCCGTCCTATGTCTAAACCTTACTTACCCTTTGTTCAGAAATAAAATTAAAACAAGAACGCGCACATCAATCTCAAGATTGCACACTTACACATTTTCAAAAATGAATATTTTCAAAAATAATGAAATAATTGGTTTCACAGCAGCATGGTTGAAATTTCTCTTCCAGATCTTTGGGTTTTCATGCTGGCCAGTGGTTAGAAACCTTAAGTAGATATGCAAACTTGGCAGCGTGTCATTCACACAAGGCACAGAGCGATTCTGTGGGGACCTCTGGCTTTCCGCTTGGCAGAGGACCAGGTGCAACTTACATTTCCTGGATTATGCTCCACAAGCCTGTGTTTATTGAGGGTCTTCCATTTTTTTTAATGTTTAAATGAAATTAAACATTAGCTCTTGCTTTATGGAGGACACCAGGAGAAAGAAAAAAGATAGCATCCTGGAAGTCCAAATTGAGGTTATTGGCCACAGAGAAAAAATGAGTGCATGTTAGGGTAGGCTACATGCCTTGCCTCAGGGAAAATGGTCAGGATTGTGCCTTATAGTACCAAGAATGTCACTGAGTACATCAAGGACTTGATCAGTAAGAAGACTTATAATGGAGAAGACCAAGAATAAAGGCAGTAAGTGCTCATTGACTAATCTTCCACTCAGCTGGACACTTTTGTATACTGTTTCTATATTTGAATATGTGTGTACACATATAAACACTTCTAATATATTTAACATTTTCATATTTTCCCATAAGCTATTTGCTTTTCATATTAATGAGATATGCCCCTCAAAAAAAGATATTATAGTCATTTTTTTCTTTCAGTTGTCCTTTATGAGTTCAACCACAAAAATGAAGAGACATATATGATAGTTCTTTAAAAACAGTAAAACAAAATACATGAACATTTTTATTTTCATTAGCCTTAAGACTTCCGGATCCAAATTCTCACCAAAACATCTTTGCTATGACTTCTTAGAGAATATGAATGAGCCACTTGGTACAAATTCTAATGTTCCCCACAAAAGAATGATTCCAAGTTGGTCTTAGAGCTCAAGAGTAATTGACAACACATCACCTGTTTACTGATCACGCTTTCATCAATTTCCTTTCTGCCATGGTTTCATTCTGAGTATGACTGTCACTGAGGCTGAAGGCTCATCATCGTGTTGCCTGGCACTCATCCCTGAACGCTGAACGCTTGCTTGGAAGGGAAGCCTCTTGGCAGGCGGGGGAGAGTGGTTACTGTTATACGGGAGCAGCTGCTGCTTCCTTTGGGGGAGCTGGGAGATTCTGGGGTGGGTGGGATTTGTATTAAGATAGGGACCCCGCTTCAGGCTTCCCTATCACAGGACACGGGCTACTTGGAAACCAGAGCCATTGTTAGAGCCAGAACAAAGGGCCCCAACCCAACACTAAAAGCCGTGCTACAGTCGTGTTTCTTAGCATATCTGAAGAATTCTTCCTTTCAACTTTTTGATTAATGTTCACATTAATAATAAAAATATATAGGAAAGATAAGATGAAAAGTATGCTTAGCCATTGGGATTATTTTTTGAACGTCATGCATTAAATAAAAGGATGCTGGGAGTCGCACCTTGGGGACATTCTTCTTTATGGGGCTCTGAGTCACCCTGCTGAGGCACTTGTAAGAGCCAGAGCTGGGCACCGTGCCAGTCCATGCTGAGGGAAGGGATGCAAAGCTATATCTTATCAAGGGCTGTCTCTTCCCTGTGCCCTGGAAGAAGTCTGCCTGGCAAAAGCCACCGCAGTCACGGATTTGGCACTGGATATAACTTGATGAAGGCTGCAAGGATCTCACCTTGGGACCCCCGCCCTACCACGGGAAGAATGGCCTCTTTACCACAAATGGCATTCTGTGTGCACTTCCATCAGGATGCTGCTGGATGCTCTCTGTTAATGAAGCAGGGCCTTCCCACATGGGTTGGAAGCACGCACTGTGCCTACTAGCTCAGGGGCATCCATGTCTGCTGGCCTCATGGTCTCTACCCATGACTGAGAAATGGGCTGCTCCTAGAATCAGCTTCTCTGTGGACCAGCTGACACAGCCCACCCCCAGCTCCCGTCTGCTGCGCTTTGGTTGGGAAGAAGTGGACTGGGGTGGAAGCAGTGGATTCTGGTGAAAGCTGAGAGGTGGGTCATAAGTGTAACACAAACCATGCTTTACAAAGAGCCAGCCAACGCATGCAGAACTGACATGGACTGGCCCTGGAACACAGAGCCCGGCCCCTGGGCAGCGGGAGCATTGGGAGTGGGCGGTTCTGCGCTGCTCACAGACGCCCCCAGCTCGCTCTGCAGCTCCCGCTGCTCCTCCACACAGGACTGCCCCTTAAGGAAGCTTCTGCTTCGCCACAGCTTGCCCCAATTCTTCTGTCTCCTCCCTCGGATATAAATATTTTTGTGAGCTGCACTATGTTTCTACTGGTGTACAAACTGTAGGTCACATGGCATTGACTTTTATTCAAACCAGAAGGTGTCACGCTGGGCTTGTAGCATTGCTTCACTGGAGTCTTTTGTGTCGATGGGAAAATTTTAATTTCACGCCCTGCAGACTTCATAGTCTTCTGTGCTCTCTCTGCTCCTGTTGTTGCATAAAGGGTAAATCCCGGTGTCACACTCATTTTAGATTGAAGAAAGTAAAGTTTATCCATTTATGATCTCCAAACAGAGACAGGAAAAAAAACTGTTATTAAGGGGAGAAAAAACTAACTCTTTTCAGTTAATTTGGATTTCCATATGGGTGAGGATGGCTTCAAGATTCTGCAGAGGGGAAAACTTCTGTTCCCATTGGGTGCTGGTACTATTTCATTAGTGCAGGTTATCATTCATTTTCTGATTGAAACACAGGTATTTTCAAGTGTTTGGGTATCTAAAAAAAAACCAGACTGGGGCTAAGATCTTTTTTAACCAGTCATTGTTGGCTAAAAAAAAAAAAGTACATTTCTCTTTCACACAACTGTTTATTTGAAAGAAAGGAGAACATGTTGTAGTAGAAAAAGCTGTGAGTAAGTTAAGTCTGGAATAGGTTAGTAGCAAAGTTGGTGGGAACAAATCAGCATTTATTATTGACATTGGGTATCTGATTAAAGTGAAATTTTAAATGAAATGAAAAGCTTACGTATGGAAGTTTTTCATATCAGAGGTTTAAGATCAAAGATATCACAGAATTAGAATTATAACTTAATACCATAAACTACTTAACATTAACTTCTAAGAAATATACTCATGTACTTTACAAAAATTATGAAATACTGTGTGGCCTATAATGAACTATTTCAAATTTACTTTCTTGTGACTACCTTCAGCCTATGGTCCCAAAGTCAGGTTTAAACTGCTGAGTAAGATTAGTTAGCGATGACACAATAAAGGTGAATTTTTGAAAAGATTAATTAGCTATGAAATGGGCATCTAGCTTCCACCCCCTCATGATACCAACCACCATCCTTCTTAGAGGCCCCTGTAGAAGGGTGAGGGAGGACCCTTTCAAGAATCTATTTTCTAATGAGTTTTTACTAATACCACTGTTTGTACTAGTAACCACTTAAGCACTTGTGCTTACTTGGGACAATCACAATGGTAATATATATGTTTTAAAGTAACATATAAATCACTTACAATCATACCACCTACTGTATATATCACTGTTAATATTTTAATACTAGAGGCCTGGTGCATGAAATTCGTACACTCGTGGGGGTCCCTCAACCCGGCCTGTGCCCTCTCACAGTCCAGGAGCCCTCGGGGAATATTGCAGAGGTGGGAGAGGCTACCACCACCACTGCTGCGCTCACCAACCGTGAGCCTGGCCTCTGGATGAGTGGCGCTCCCCCTGTGGGAGCACACTGACCACCAGGGGGCGGCTCCTGTGTTGAGCATCTGCCCCCTAGTGATCAGTGTGTGTCATAGTGACCGGTCCTCCCATGTTCGGTTAATTTGCATATTAGTCTTTTATTATATAGCACAGCCAGTGCACGTCATAGCAGCTCCTGCATTGAGCATCTGCCCCCTGATGATCCGTGTGCTACCAGTCGGACAGACGGACACTTAGCCTTTTATATATATAGATTTAGTAGATTTCTCTTTTGCTTCTTATACACTTCTCTTTCTTTAGACTGTTTTTTTTCTAAATTATAAACTACCTGGAATTTTTTCTAAATTATAAACTACCTGGAAAAAGCATACACTCTTCTTTGTATTAACCATTTCATAAATAAATTAAAAAGAGGCAGGTAGGGGAGGTTAGGGGAAGGCCAAGGGGAGGAAAAAAAAGGAGACATATATAATACTCTTTGTAATACTTTAAGCAGTAAAACAATTTTTTAAAAGAAAGAGGCTGGTAGGAATTAGTGGTGCTAAATAAAATTGCCTAAATTGGTCTGTTAGCAAGGTTGATTGTTGGGATGAAAATGTCCATGTTTCTCTCATAAGTTACCTTAGGAATGCAACAGTGTGACTGTGTTACTGGTGAAACTTCTCACCTTTTTTTTTTCTTTATTGCATCTGTGTACAAATGTAATCTGCGGCATAAGTCACTGCTATAAAATGTCTCGTTTTCTAAACATGACTCCTACATCTCTTTGAGATGAGATAAATGTGTGTTAAAGTTAAATCTCGCAATTAGAATGAATTTCTTTGTGGAGGAAACGTGATTACGCAGCTCTTCCTGGTTAAGGATGCAGCAGGCAGAGGCGCTGACCAAGGATGTGCTCAGACCTGCTGCTTCCAGTCCACTCTGTCCTTTCCCAGAGACGAGGCGGCTTTGGCACCCAGACTGCATCTGGAAGCTGAACTAAGAGTGTTTCTCTTGTTCTGAGTCTCTCTTCAGACACCAAAATAACATTGGATTTTCACCTTCGTATAACCCATTTATTTATTTTTACCTATTCCATTTATCATAGGTTTTGACCCAAACAAGGAATGTCAGGTTCAATTTCTCTGCTGGCCCAGGGCCAGCTCTGATGAGCCAGAATATCCCAGTCTTCCCATTAGTCTTCCTCAGACTTGGTCTTTCTTACTGACACCTCTTGTATTTCAATATCAAATTCATGGGACTTTTCCTTGTCATCCAGTTTTCTAAATTCTTCCAAACTGGGATAGATGGTTGATCTGTCTGGGCCATTTTACTGCCAGGGCACTGGGGAAACCCACGGGGCCTGGCAGGCTTGGTAATGCTGTGTTAAAACTGGTGTTTCCTCATCAGTTCCTGCTTTTCCCACTCCGTGTGTTTACAACCACTGAAATGTTTCCACTCTGTTTGGCTACACTAGTTTTCTCCTCATTGACTCCCCTTCCTTTCTCCCTTTCTACAGAATCGTTCTAATTCTCCCAGCACTAAAGGAAGTTGGGATGGTAAATCGGGTACAGTTTCCTGCACTGTTTCTGTCCCCCCGCACCCTCCCCCAGTAGCAGAGTCACAGGGGAGGGACATTGGATGCACTCTCATATCTTTCATCATGGAGCCAATCCGGCAGGCTGGCGTTTACGGCCTCTTAATTGCTTCACCTCAGTGTCCCATCTTGCGTTTAATAGGGAAGTTGGATACCCACCGTGTGCTGTTGCCCTTAACCTTCCCTAAACGGCTGGATGTTCTCCCATCTCCAATGTTCACTTTAGGTGTGTGTCATAGACAATGGCCAGTGGGCTCATATATTAACTCAAACATGCTTTTCCATGAAGCTGCATCAAGAGTTAGGGAAACAGTCTCAGAGCTCACCATCCTGCACTTACCGACAAAGTAGGCAAGCCCTCTAACCATACACCCACCCAGCTCTATGCTTCATGATTTTGCCCTCTGCCAGCCTGTATCACCGTCTTTGTGGCAAGAGGATGGAAAGATATAATTGTTATCTTAAATTGGAAGAATTTCCTCCCAACGAACTCCTGTTTTCTCCCAGCTTCTCCTGTGTCTCTGAGAGTGAGCAGGACACCTTACTTCACAGTCACTGTCCCTGTGTCAGCACTAAACACCTAGCTTTACTGAAGCCTGAAGCTAACCACCTGTGGCACAGTGTGTGTGTGTGTGTGTGTGTGTGTGTGTGTGTGTGTGTGTAGAGGATAAGGTTGTTTCTTTTCTGTTGGGTTGTTCTTTCTAATAGGTTCATATAAAGGTTATAAAGTCCATCTATCCATATTGTCTTTCTCTGTGAAAGTACAAACAGTCATAAAACAGAACACTACCGTTCAGTTTTGTAATCTTAAATTTCAAACAATGCACTGATGAATTATTTATGTTATAGAATGTGTTTTCAATAATGTGTAGCATAAAACGGATGAGTGCTTATCCATGCGTGCCCTGAACTTTCTAAAGTGCATGCTAACGAGCAGGGTCACCCAGCGTCACTGTGGCCTGGTAACGTGCAAGGCGAGCGCTCCTCCCCTTGCTCCCGGCTTCTGCATCACGTTCGCCAGCAGTCAGCTCGCTGCTTCGACTGTGGAGCCTCGCAGTAACACTCTTTGACTCCAAGCTGCCTCGTGGTGCTTTTCTCTCAGCATAACCGACACTGGGCTCTATAAATTTTATTTGTCGTTCTGGCTTCCAGCCATACTAACTTAGGCTTTAATTCATAATTAGTAGGAAGTCACAATTCCATAGAAAAGAGAACATTTTATATTAAATGGCCATTATCTAACATCATGATTTCACAAAATGATTAAGATGCTAGAAAATAAGTAAGCTACCTTAAGGTTTCCAATACTTAAAGTGCAGGCATAGCGAAGAGGGGTGATAATTTTGTTTTAATCTATGTATATAGTTCCTGCTACAATGACAAAAAGAAAAATTATTTTTTTAAATGTTATTTTTATAGTTGTACAAATGATCAGATTTGCCCAAATTTGCTTTCTATATCAAAATCTCTGAGATCATATACATTGCTTGCATATCTTGTGACAATCTTTAACACAAATTTCCAAACGACAATAGTAAAAAGCCAAGAGTAGATAGCTCATGAACCTTGAATGGTGGGTCTTGTTGAAGAAGATGGGGTAACTTTTGGAAGTCAGTTTCTGTTCATGATAATATCTTTGTGTGAAGACTTAACTCAGGACTGAGAGCCAGGAGAAAAAATGATGCAGGTCCACAGTCTCTCATCCAAAACTCTTGGAACCAAATGTTTTTCAGAATTCACAGGGTGTGTGTTTTTTATATAATTTCATAGATGTGTTCTTTTTTAAAATATATTTTTATTGATTTCAGAAAGGAAGGGAGAGGGGGAGAGAGATGGAAACATCAATGGTGAGAAAGAATCATTGATCGGCTGCCTCCTGTGTCCCCCCCCCACCCCCCCACTGTTTACTGATCCTGAAACCCAGGCATGTGCCCTGACTGGGAACCAGACTGTGACCTGGTTCATAGGTTGATGCTCAACCACTGAGCCACAGCAGCCGGGCAGGTCCACTTTTTAAAGCCCCAACACAATAGATGATACTGACTTCGTAAATCTGGAGGTTGGGACCACAAAATTGGTATAGAGCAGGGGTGGGCAAACTTTTTGACTCGAGGGCCTCAATGGGTTCTTAAACTGGACTGGAAGGCCGGAACAAAAGCATGGATGGAGTGTTTGTGTGAACTAATATAAATTCAAAGTAAACATCATTACATAAAAGGGTACGGTCTTTTTTTTTTTTTTATTTTTATTCTTTTCAAACGGGCCGCATCCGGCCCACGGGCCGTAGTTTACCCACGGCTGGTATAGAGATAGGAGTCAAAATTTTGAGCCAACAGTTTCAGTTTAACTGTCTCTATAGAATTGATAGCATTAGGAAGGCAGAAGAGAACTCACAGCAGCTCTAACTTCTCCAGTCCCCACACCAGAACGACGCCTGAGCTTCACACCTGCTCATAGACTGTGGGCACTGGTTGGCATGGACGTCAGGAAAAAACTACTGATCACCCGGGGTCACTGATAGACACCTGTATTCAATGTCTCTGAAAGGAAGTTAGATACTAGATCTTTGTGAACCTGGCTGGTTTATGGCAGGATAAAAGCAAACCTAATTTGAGCTACTTTATCTGAGATTTCCTAAAACCTTCACTGTGTCTTCTGTTTTTTGCTTATTGAACAAATTATGTCGACATTATCTGTGTGAATGTGGTAGAAAGGAAGTTCAAGAAAGGCATTCTGTAAAGGAAATGTTTTCAAGCAAATTGTCCTTAAATCAACACCAATTGCCAAATACTGACTTTCCACCCCCCCCTTAAGATAATGGAACAGGAATGCTAAATACAGAATTTAGCGAGGGGAAGATAATAAAAGCTATGGGGATTCTTTTAAATGAGAGCAATGGCACATCCATAAAATAGAGCCCTGCTGCAGCTCCCAGGAATTAGGTAGATCCATATGCACGATGGTGGAACAATCTCTGAAACATTCCAGTGAGGGGGATAGCAGAGCATGGATCAGTACATAAGCACAGCTCAGTTTAAGTTTGTAAATACGTGTGTATATTTGTGTAATTACATGCATGCATTTAATTATACAAAAAAAGATTCGGAAGCACATATACTAAACTGTTTACAGTGCTCTCTGGGAAGGCTAATGGAGTTTGCATTTGGTTGGAGGATAGGGTGTTGAGAGGACTTGCATTTTTCTTTGTATAATTCTATGTATTTCAGTTTTTATAATGAAGACATTCTTATATTATTTGAACAATTTAAAATTTTTAAGAAAATAATGACAAGGTAGTTTCATTCATTATTTATCGAGTACTTGACATTAAGGATATAGTGGTTTCTGCTCTTATATTGCTTCCAGTGTAACAAGGGAGGAAGATATAAACAAATCTATATAAATAAATAATTATTAATTGTGAGAAGTGCTATAAAGTAAGGCAAATTATTATGAGAAGAAAAATAATTGGGGCAATCTAATTTACATACTGGGGTTAAAGAAGTCCTCTCTGAAATAGTGATATTTCAATTGACATCTAGTAGGATGAAGAATAGTTATCCAAGCCCCAAAAACAAGGGAAGTAAAAGGAAAAATAAATGAGTGAGACTATATCAAACTAAAAAGCTTCTACTCAGCAAAAGAAACCATCAACAAAACAAAGAGGCAGCCAAGCTAATAGGAGAAGATACTTGCAAACAATACATCCAATAAGGGGCTAATATCCAAAATATAAATATAAATATATAAAGAACTCATTCAACTCAACAACAACAACAACAAAACAATCAAATTTAAAAATGGGTAGAGACCTGAATAGCCACTTTTCCAGGGAAGACATACAGATGGCCAATAGATATATTAGTATTCATAAAGATATGTGTACCCCTATATTCATTATAGCATTATTTATAACTAGAGGCCCAGTGCACAAATTTGAGCATGGGTGGGGTCCAGCCGGCCAACCCCAATGGGGGCCCATTGGGCCAGGCTGGTTGGGGGAGGGGCCACGGGCAGTTGGCCAGCCAGCCTCACCCCCAATCGGGGTGTTGGGGGCTGATCGGGGGCTCCCCTGGGCCGGCCCAATCGGGGCCCAGATAAGGCTGGTTGGCTGCCACAGTGTGCATCATAGCCACTGGTCATTCCAGTCATTCTGGTCATTATGCCGTTCTGGTCTCTGGGCTTTTATATATAGAGATAGCCAATATATTATAAACAGCCCAAGTGCCCTTCAACAGATGATTGGCTAAAGAAGGTGTGGTACATATATACAATGGAATACCCCTTGGCCATAAAAAAAAAGACAAAAATATTGCCATTTGCAACATGGATGGATCTTGAGATCATTATGCTAAGTGAAATAAGTCAGAAGGAAAAGGACAAGAACCATATGGTTTCACTCATGTGGGATATAAAACAAAAAGCAACACATGAACAAAACAAAAAACACACAAATAAACTCTTAGATACAGACAACAAGAATGATGGTTACCAAAGGGGAAAGGGATGGGGAAGGAATGAAGAGGGTGAAGGGGGCCAAATATTTGGTAATGGAAGGCGACCAGACTTCCAGTGGTGAGCACAAAATGTATGTAGATGTTATATTATAAAGTTGTACATCTGAAATTTATATAATGTTAACCAATGTTATCCCAATAAATGTAATAAAAATTTTTAAAAAAACTGTTAGAAGTGAGCAGAAGAGAAGAGCTTATGGGTGGACAGAGGGTGCCTTCTGGTGTGACCTTCCCTAAGCGCCCCTGAGAGGCCCTCTTACACCGGATGTCCCGTTCTGGCCCTGGGCAGCCATCTCTGTGGGCTCCTTGGGTTCTCTGTTCCCCTGGTCTGATCATTCTCTGTCTGGCTGTGTGTGTTGCAGGTATGAGACATCTCTGTTGGATTTAGTTCAATCTTTGAGCCCAAAGTCTTCTGCTAAACCTCAGCCCCATCCCTGCAGAGAAGCCGGGGCCTGGAATCACAGCACTTGCCGACTCAGTTCTCTAAAATCAACCCGGAAGAAGATGGGGGCAGGCAGGACCCCCGATGACTTACTGGAGAATCAAATTCTGGAAGACATCTTTTTCATTTGACACCGAAGCAGTTGATACAAAATTTCCATAAGCATTTTGTAGGTTTCTTAATATACCGATCTAGGATTTTAAATTTTTAATTGCAAGTAATTGTGTCTCTTCTTTCACAGGGCCCTTTCTCACCAGCATTCTGTTATATATTGAATATAGAAATCATCCTAATAACCCCAGGGTGTTTTGATCAGACCCATCTGTAGCTAACACATTAAGGGGGTGGGATGGTGGGCAGTATCTTTTCTATGCCAAGCAGAGATGAGAAAATTCAACATGGTGGAGACCATTGCATATGCAGCCTTGCTTCAAGAGTCTTTCCGTCTCAATATTTGCTGGAAAAGGTTGGCTCACTTTTGTACACAAGGAAAACCTATCTACTGAAATATTCTTCCGATTTAAAAGTAGCCCCTTGTAACGTAAGCAATTTCAGGCGGACA
>NW_006292687.1:6329212-6349318 GCF_000327345.1 Myotis davidii | reverse complement strand
TCCCTGTTCTCTCCACACCTACATCTAAGTGTAGTCATTTAATTCTGAAGCTGGAGTTGGTGCACCTGTTATCACAAGCAACACTGAAGGCCAAGTGTGAGTCAGGATCATTGGTCATCAGCCTGGCAGCCGTGCATCCCATGACCAAAAGGGCTCAGTGGGCTAGAGGGAGGTACCCACAGGACCCACCCAACCCCTGGAGACCAGCATGAACTCACACAAGAGTGGCCGCACCAGTGGAGGCAGAAGCCTGAAACACTTTTCCTACCATGCACCAATTTCCCTGTATGGATAAGAGTAATCTCTTGGTATTTTGTTGATCCAAGTGTCCCATGGTTGTGTCTGGAGAAGATACCACTGGAGGGACAGTAGCTTCAGTTCCTGCAGGCTGATAGGCTTTCTCCGGCCCTCCCTCTCTTTCATGAGGATCCAAGGCCCTGGCTGCCCAGGGCTAATGTCCCATGCCTCCAAAGAGCCACCTCTACTCACCCGGTTATGCTCCACCACCCCCAGCAGAGCCTCCCCATTTCCCACTGGCTCTCATCTTGACCCAGAGAAAGCCTCCTGTCCAGCAGAGCTCCATCCTTCAACTTACTATGGCTCAGCGGCCTCTCAGACTGCTGGCTGGGTGATGACCACACAGAGCCAGTGAGTCGAACCCTTTCCAGGCACTAGAGCAAGGGGAAGATGTGTCCCCCGGTGTGTATTACTGCATGACTCTTTGACCTGGATGGTGCTGCTTTTCTCCTCCTCTCTCCAACCCCAGGCTTGAACTAGGAGCAAGACTCCGTCATTCGGAATTGGTAGGCAGGTCAGACCCACCCGGGGCAACTGCACTGAGTGAACCTGTGTGGCTTCCCTGAATTCTCCATCAAAATATTTGATTTCCGCCTACAAAGACTTGAGCAGCCTCCCTGCCTGGACAGATCTAAATTGCACTGTCTCTTCAGGCTGAGCCCGTCACCTCCCCCACCTTCCTTCACTCGGGTCTCTTGTGCTTCGGAGCCTCCCAACACCATATTCTTGATCCACAGTAAATACAAGGTCAGGACTGAGTTGGAGCCATTCACTTGAAACGTTTAAAAATCCTTGCCGACTACAATGTCCTTTTCAAGTTCACTCCCGTGAGAGTTGCTGAGTCAATGTCATCCTTTTTCAGAAAGCGTGTGGAAAATGGGTGGCCATTTTCTCAGTTAGGTTTGCAGACCATATATTCTCGCTCCATGTGTTATGACCACCTAAGTGCACCCAACTCCCAGGGGTCATCCAGACCACACTCCTCCCTTCCAGCCACCAGTGGCCTCCACCCTCCAGGGTCAGTGGATGCCAGAAGGACCGAAAAGAGAACTGTGGCTTCTTTAAGAAGCTTGTTTGCCTTTAGAAGAGTCATCAGTGAGATCTAAACTGAAGGCTTTGGGGGTCACATGCCACAGAATGGAATTTGTTTCTTTACCTCCCCTTAATGAGCAACTTGGAAGAGCAAAGATTGATTTCCAGCAGAGTATCAATCAACATTTTTCATATGCCACCTTCCCCACCATGTGTATCCATCCTGTGGGCATTTCCTGGGTGTCAGTGAGATGTGAATTTGTAGCTAATCTAATGTTTTCATTATGAATTGAACCCTGGCACATAGGAATCTGCCTTTTCCTTTCTGTGAAGTGACTGTTCGGAATTTGCTTGCCCAGCCTCTAGCCAATCCCCCAAAACAAGACTGGACACATGCCCTAGTCGGTTTGGCTCAGTGGATAGAGCATCAGCCTGCAGACTGAAGGGTCCTGGGTTCAATTCCAGTCAAGGGCACATGCCCAGGTTGCAGGCTCAATCTCCCATAAGTCATTGATGTTTCTACCTCTCCCTCTCCCTTCCTCTCTGAAATGAATAAAAATATTTAAAAATAAAAAGGGGGGAAGACTGGACATATATTGGAGGTTCTGGGTAGTGCTACGACATTACCCCCCAGTACCCACCATTCTGCGAGAGAAAAGCCAATGTTTGCAAAATGGAAAAGGGCAAAGTATGTCCATTGGAGCTCCAAAAGTAGAGCCAAGTGCTTGATTTAGGAAGCCCAGGCCAATCAAGGAGATGCTTTTGTCAACAGTCACCCTCCCAGGAGCACACTTGTGTTTCCAAGCCCAGACGTCATGGGGAGGGAGGGACAGGCTAAAGGAGCAGAGCTGGATGAATCCCACAGGCACTAGGGTGCTGGGGGCTCTGCACGCTCCCTCCAGCGCACACCTTCTCCCCAGCTAGGTGTCCATTATTTTTAATGTGGGCAACTGTTTATATATGTGTGAGATTTTAAGTTAATAAATTACCTCCATGGCCATTGTCCCCGTGTGGTTTTGATACTGAATTATCCCTCATCAGATCAGTGGACACAGCTTGTAAGTAAGAGCAGAGCCCCAGGTCACCCGAATGTCCTTTCCCTCAGTGCTTGCTAAAGCAACGGGAGCTGTGGTCCCCTGAGAGAAAGGACATGGTCACCACATCCTAACAGGTGGCCTTGGTCAACTCCAGCTCACGCCCGTCACACGGACACCCAGCCTTTTCTGTCTCTTCTCTTTCAGACAGAAAAATAGTCCTGCCTAGTTGGCTCTAGGTGCTGGGAGAATGTGGGCGAGGGCTTGAGTGTGGAAATGCCCAGCTCTGAGGTCACACCTGTGGCAGCCAGAGACCCATCCTGCCCGTTTCCCAAGCAGCTTGCACCTTCACCTGAACAAGGAGACGGCAGCTGTCCCTCAGAGGCAGAGGTGGCAAGAGTAGAACCATCATGCAACCAGCTCCCAAACTGAAAATGAAATGTTTGCCCTTGATTGTCAGAAGGTCCCCCTGAGCCTAGGAACAAAGCTGGAAATGAGTGGGATGAGGGTGACACCCTAGTCCTCAGGGGGAGGGAGGGACTGACCCCGCAGCCAGAGAAACAGTTTACAAAATTACTGGTCATGGTTTCTCAGAGTTGTGGTTCAAGGTAGGCTGCCGAAGCCCCTGGGGTTCCGTTGTTCCACTCGGAAGTGGGACCTTCTAGCCCCTCAAGCTTCAGCTTCACAGCGATGCTCCCTGCCTGCCTCCTCCACACACACTGAGAACTGAGTGAGCACCCAGAAAATGCACACCCCTACCCCTACCTGAACCCCATCCCCCTCCAGAGCCACAGAGTTCCATGGATGGGCTGGACCGTATGGCCCATACAATCCACTTCCTTACACAGATGAAGAAAGTCCCGGGCAATGCGACTTGTGAGCTCCCGCGTCCTGTCAGTGGTAGGTCTGGCCCCTGAGCCTGTACCTCCCCATGAAAGCACTGCCTCGGTCTGCTGTGTTCCCAGATGAATGGTTTTTAGAATCTCAACTTGGACTGAACATGCCACCACCATCTCAGAAGTACAGGCCACTTGGCCAAGGTGAGCACACACTTAGCAAGTTCTCTACCTGGCACCACCACGCAGATAACGGCCCGAGGCCCAGGTAGGCCACCTGTTCTGCAGGTATAAACTGGTTCTCTCCCTCATCCTTTCCTTCCCCGCCCTTCAGCCCTTTGCATTCTGAGGTGGGTTGGTCTGGTGCTGGGCTGAGGGGGCTGGAGGAGGGGAAGGTTGCTCCCGGCTCCTTGTCACTGCCAGTTGGATGGGATGAACTTCGCAGCCCAGTTTTGGGCTTTCTCTTCCCCCCGCCCCCACCCTCTGGAGGTGATTTAAGCCTGTTGGATTTATACAACATTGGGAAACGGTAAACTGTGTAAATTTGCTGTGTTTCCAGGGATAGTTATTTATGGAGGGGCATTCTTAACTCAAGTGCAGAAGTGTTAAATCATTATAATAAATTCACGCTATTGAGACTTTCTTACATTGTAATAAATTTTTTCTAAGCATGAATGAGGAAATATTCCTCTAATATACCATTATGTATTTCTTCTCAAAATGACACAGCTTACTATATCAACTTGGAGAATAACAGAAGGAGATTTACTGCGTTGGAGGAAAAATAGTTGAGTAGCAGTGAATCTGAGGAAGGACTTGGGAGCACTGACCCCAACAGAGCTTTCCTACCCCCGGGAGGAGCAGCAGGTGCACCCACTGCAGCAGGGGGATGGCTGGGGTGCAGCCCTGAAATCTCCCAGCTGAGCTTTGGAAGAACCTTCGAGCAGGGAAATGGGGCCAGGGCCCCAGCGGCCTCTGTGAGGTCCTGTCCAGGAGGAGGTGTCCGAGTGGGGCTCTATCAGAAATGAAAGCTCTCTCTCCCATGATGTGAAATCCCTTCTAAAGCATTCGTCTGGGTGGGCAGCTGTCCTCTCTCATCACCTGTCTCAGCTTGCTCGCTGGATGCTCACTTGGACCAGAGGATTCATAGCTTTCACCAGAATCTCAAAAGAACCTGTAGTCCACAGAGGTCAGGAATCACTGGTATCCGGTAAGACCTGAAGCATTGGACTGTCCACTCTGCACTAGGCAGCCCCCCGACACAGGGCCCGGCTCCTGCAGCTGGAACTGGGGCTGCAGCGGAGCTCCCAGGGTCAGGGCGCCACCCCGAGGGGGATCACCCAGAATTTCCCCAGAAGATGGTACATTTTAGCTGGACAAAGGCCTGGAGACGGAGCTCCAGGGAGAGTGCTTAGGGCAGACTTGGAGGAGCCGCGGGGCCCAGTGGGAAGAGACCTGCATGGGTTCTGGGACTCAGCAACCGTTTATAGTTTCCCTCGTGCTCCGTCAGAGGCTTAGGTTCAAGTCCTGGCTCTGCCACCATAGCTGTGTGACCCTGTGCAGGGCTCTGCAACCGTGCACCCTCAGTGCCTCTGTCTGCAAAACGCAGAGAGCACACGTGGGCACCCCTCCCTTGCCGGGCTCAGTCCACATGTAGGCGATGAAGGGAGGCTCATGCACCTGCTGGGTAAACAGCTGCAAAGCACTTTAAACACATCTGGTGAGTTTATCATTACCCTGAAGGCTGGCAAGGGGCAGTGGGCCCCTCAGAAGCATGGAGGGCTGGGGAGTTCATGACAGCCAGGCAAAGCTCGGCCTGGCAGCTCCCAGCCATTGCTGCCAATCGCTTCATGTCACCTCCTCAGGTGGTGTTCCCAGTGCCCTCCTTGGCCTCCAGCAGGACACCCCCATGGCACCTCTGCCCAGTTTCAGAGAGTCATTTACTTCCGTTTCTCCCGCCAGCCTGGCTGCCTTCCCAGTAGTTGAGAGCCATGGCCTCATCCCCTGGGCGAGGTCCTGGCAGCCTCTGCCTGCACAGCCCGACTCTCCAGGCCCCAGCCTTAGGACTGTCAGGTATAAACAAGGCCAAGCGCTGTTCTGGAGAGGGGACCCTGAGCTGTGGCCCACCTGCCCCATAAGTCCTGTGGGTCACTCACCACTCTTCCTTCTCCCCGTCCCCTCCCCAGTCTCCACTCTCCACCTCTAGTATTTTCTAGCCGCCCCTCTCTCCTCAGGACTAAAGATGATCTTGTTTGGCTGGGCAGGCTCTTCCTGGGAGGGGAGTGGGGGCAGGCACCCCCGGGAGCCAGGGCCAGGGGGCATCTCACTGAAGGGCTACAGACAGCCTCCTCACACTGCCCATGGCACCCACTTCTCATGTCCATGCTGGGGGGTTTCTCCTTTCAAGTTCCCAGCGCTTGGGGGGGGGGGCAGGGGGCGGGGCTAGTCTCTGCCTTCCCTCCTCCCCCCTGGCCCGGTCCAAGTACCAAGCACTGAGAGCTCCCCAGCTGATGCTGCAACTGGCCAATGTTTCACTTTGAAGTCAGACTTACAGTAAAGTTTTGGAATTAACACAAAGGACCTCAAGTACTCTTCACCTACTTGTTCTCACACATATATAAACACAGTATTGCTTCTTTTATGAAATGTTTGAGAGTAAATTGCAGACATAATACTCTTCTTTCCCCTAACAGTTCAGCATATGTTTTCTATGTTCTCTTACACAGCCATAGTCCTATGATCAGGGAATTAGCACTAATACGCAGCCATTATCTAATCTGCAGACCTTATTTCAATTTTGCAACGTTTCCTTTTGAACTTTTCTTTTGAAGGAAAGGTTTCCTTGCCTCAAATGTCCCTTTAAATATATATATATATATATTTCCCCTTGATTTCAGAGTGGAAGGGAGAGGGAGAGAAAGATAAAAACATCAATGATGAGAGAGAATCGTGGATCGCTGCCTCCTTCCGCACCCCATTGGGGATTGAGCCTGCCACCCAGGCATGTGCCCTTGACCAGAATCAAACCTGGGACCTTTCAGTCAGCAGGCCCAGGCTCTATCCACCGAGCCAAACTGATCAGAGCTCAAATGTCCCTTTTTAACAACAGAAAAATAAATTCTAGCCAGGGATTGAATGTATAATCATAAGTTGCTTTTAGTTAACATGCGTCTGTAGGCAAGTACAAACCATTTCTTTCGTAGCATGTTCCCCAATTTAGGTTTGTTTGTTTCCTTCTAATTAAATTCAGACTCTGCATTTTCAGCGAGAATAGTGATGCTGTAAATCATACCGCAAGGCCCAGGGTCATCATTTCTTTTATCCCAGGTGATGCTAACTTTGATCACCTGGTTAAGTTGACGCCTGCCAGCTTCCTCCACTGTACAATTATAAACTTTCCTTTGTAATTTACATCGTGTGTGTGGGGTCGGTGGGGGGGGGGATACTTTGAGACCATGTCAATATTGTTTCTCATCTATCCTTTACCGAATCAAAGCACCCTTGATGATTCTGATGATTCTGATGATTCGGCACATTCCACAAAACCCTGTCTCTGGTGGGCCCCACTCCCTTGACCAGCCCAGTGCTAGGGGTCCAATCAGAGAAGGAGCCACATCACTTCCTGTTAGCAGGGCCTCCAGCTGGGGAGGGAACTACGGCCTCAGAGCGCTCCTTTTGAGCTTCAGCCCCTGAGCTAAGGTCAGGGAGAGTTTGAGTGGTCAGAAACCTGGGATAGCATGAGAATCTGCATCCATTACCCACCTTTGAGGGCCCCAATCAGACCCTGTCCCAAATGCTTGTCATCCAAGGAACCCGCAAGGTACTAAGGGGACCAGAACCACTGGGCTGCCTTTGGGTCCCTGGTCAGAGCTGGGCTTGGGGGGCTGGGGGCAGAGGAGCCCTGCTAAGGGTGTGCCAGGCCTGGGGCACTTCTGAAGGGGCTCATGAGAAGCATTCATCTCCCCCCCACACACACACCCCCGCCCGCCCCCTCCCCTGTCGCTGTGGCCTCCACACTGCTATTTATGCATCCAGCAAACATTATCGAGCACCTACTATGTGCCAGGCATTGAGTTGAGCAGATGCTCCCCAGTCCCTGATTAAGTGGGTTTGCCTGGAGCCCAAAGGCCTCTTCAGGCCCCGGCACTTGGGCCAGGCAGCAGGTGGCTCTGCCCAGGACTGAAGGCAGAATCAAGAGAACTGCTGAGTCCTCTAATCCAGGTGACTTGGAGGGCGTGTCCCTCCTCTGCCTTCTCTCTTCCCCTCGCCTCCCCAGCACTTAGCGGAGAGCTCCAGGCACCTGGGAGCTGGGCCCAACCTTTGAGACCCAGGACACGGCTCACTATGCGAGTAAGGAAGCAGAGGTCTGCACCTCCCCAGCACAGCCCCGCTCCGTTCTGTCCTGTGGTCCCACTGTGTGTCTCTGAGGCTTAAAAAGAGAGTCCAGGAAGAGCTTCGAGTGAAGAGGCATTTCCCATGTGACGCAGTGAGTAGGAGCATGGGAGCTGCTCCGAGGGACCTGTGGTTTTCAGCACCCCTGTCTGTAAAGTGGGTCCAGTGTGGTTGGGGAGCTTAACTGAGATGGCCTGCCTGGCAGTCAGTAAGTGGATTGTTTTTAAATAAGGCCCCCGTGAGCTCCTCAGTATATTCCCGCCTACCTAAGACATCCTGCGGTTCTTCAGAAGGCCTGGGGTCCTTTCTTCCTCCACGCCCCCTCCCTTGGGATCCATGTAGCCCGCATGCCCTTTAATACTCGGCCCAGGTGTCTCCTCCTCCCTCCCCAGTCTGGGCTACTTGCCTCCCTCTCCGGGCTTTCCTGGGCCCCGCCCAGTTCTATCACGTGAGCCTGCAGTGGTCTTTTGATTTGATGTCAGCGAACTTCTATTTTTTATTGAATGTATTGGGGTGACAGTGACATTGGTTGATAAAATTATGTAGGTTTCAGGTGTACAATTCTGTAATAGGGGTACTTCAGATGGGAAATGGGCACAGCTGACTTTTAATCTGGGCTTTAATACTTTCTTGCAATGTGATTGTGGGCAAGTTACTTACCATCCCGTCTCTGATTGTTCTTCTATAAAGTAATGCTCCTTCAGGATTACTTCTGGGACTCGAGATAATACCCATAATGCACTGGCTCATGCACTGTCCTCATCACTCCAGCCCAGGCCTTTGCACAGGACCCTTGGTCTGTGCACTCTACATTCTGGTTGAGCAGGTTAGGGAACACCTGTACCCCCTCTCCCAAGGTAATTTTCATTAAAAAGCAGAACTAAGTGAGGCCCAAGTCTAACCCAAAGAAAAAGCCCCAGCAGTGGGATCCAAGGCCCTGAGCAGGACTGGAGGGCAAGGGGCAGATGTGTTGGGTCAACCTAGCGCCCTCATGTTAGTTCTGGGGGGCTGCCCATGGAGCCCATGCCCTGCTGGTCATGCAGGATGAAAATGAACCTCAGTTGCCTTGCTCTGAAGTCCTTCTTTGGACCCCAAAGGAAGTGTGGAAGGGACACAAGGTTGGCAGCACTTGTGCCCACTGGATTCCTGCCAGCCCATGGCCCCTGTCCCATTAGCTGGGCCCCAGGAGCAGGCAGGGAGAGAGGGGTGATGGCAAAGATGATTCCAGAAGACTCCGGGACAGAGGAACCTCCACACCTCTCTTGGAGGACAGGACCTTCAGAAATGATTAAAATTGCCCTTGATTTGAGTGATGGAGAACCAGTTGGCACGGATCTTAAGAATTAGCTTACAGTTTTCTCCAGGGTTTAGTGTGCTGGGGAAAAGAGCTGACACAGCTCAGGGGGTTCTTGAACTTCCAGTGGCTGCATAAAATGTTAATAAGTATTACATGTATTTCCATTGAATTCCCCCTCCTCACTAACAAGAGCTGTGTGGGTCTTTGGGTTGTGTCTCTCTCCTTCCATGCTCCCTCTGTCCCCACGGCCAGCGATGCTCCCAGGCAGGGAGAACCGTGGACTCATTAGCAGCACATTTGTAACTTCTCACTCACCTTTAGGTAGTTCAGTTCCAACCCAGAAAATCAAGGAAAGAAGGGAAGAAAAGGACTAGTGCCTAAGTCAATATAGCTGGTGCCATTTCTTAAAGGTAAAATTGGAACTGTTAAGAAAAACTGTTGAGATGGAGGAGGGAAGGGACATGGACACGGAGAAGGATTGGCGGAGAGCAGCTGTGGGAGAGTTTATAACCACGGGAGACAAGATGCAGACAGACCTGGCCTTGAACCTGACCTGGGTCATCTCGGCAAGAACTTAACCTCTCTGAGCTGTTGCCTCACGAGAAAAACAAGATGACACCTACCTCAGGGAATTAGATGAGATTATAATCAGGCCGCTCTTAGCAGTGTCTAGCCCAGAGCAAGCACCCTCTAAGTGACAGCTACACCCATGCCTCAAGGAGAAGAGCCCCCCTGAGGGGAGTGTGACTGGAGGGTGATTCCTCTACTCATCCAGTGGGGTCCTGGCAGCCCCAGGCCTGGGCTTAGCTCTGGGACTCCCTGGGGAAGTGGTGGGAGCCTGGCACGTCACTGCCTGGTGCTGGGTCTCCCTATTGAAAGAGGTTGATAGCAGAGTTCCTTGCACCCCTGTCTGCGCATCTGCACACTGAAGCCCAGGGTCAACACCGACAGTGGTCACACCCGGAGTGGGTGGCTGGGTTCAGGGCTGGGAGAGGAGTGTTCATGGTACACTTTATCATAGTTTTTGAACTTTGAAATATATGAATATGTTACCTATTCAAAACATAGATAACATTTTTAAAATGCCAAGACCAAATCAATATGCAGCCCGAGGCCATAAGAACCAGGAGGAGGATGGCTGCAGACAGTGGTGTTGGGAATACTCCTGGGAAAAAGAAGGGGTGAAGTGAGAGGAGGGGGCACAGGGGCATCAGCTCACGGGGTCCCTAGAAAAGAGCGTGAGCGGTGAGAGACAGGTGTGCCGCTCCGCATGACAGGCATTCTCTGGGCATCACAGGCTGACTGGACTTGGGAGAAAACGGCTTAAAGTGGCCTGGTGTCAGGTTCGAGCTTGCTCCAGTTGGAACGTGAATTGTCAGCGGAATGGAACTAAGGAAGGAGGAGGGATCAGGGCTTGAACTATTCACTCAGAGTGCCTGTACTATACTGGAATTTATAGCTCAGAATCCTTGGGGTGGGATGTGGCTGTGTGTGGCTGCATCTTATTTATTCCTCACAACTCTTGTGGGCATGCGTGTACGTATTATTATCCCCATTGTAGAGATAAGGAAATTGAGGCTCAGAGGGGTTAAGTGACTTTTCCAAAGTAACACTGAAGGTATTTCAGAGCCCTAAGATTTGCATCCCAGTTTGACGTCAAAGCTCATGCCCTTTTCACTCTGATGCGGTAGTCTCCACCCTTCTCCTGGTCTGGGCAAATCCTGGTTAGACCTTCATGGAGGGTGCAAGAGGTTCGCTGAAGAGATGAGGAGTTAGGCTGGCATGAGGGAAGTGAAGCTGGGGAGACAGGGATGGGACTGGGGTGCTAGTGCTGGCTGTCCAGTCTCCCTGCGCTGCCCATCACCCCCCACCCCAACCACCACTAGGAGCCAGGCCTCGGAGCATCTGGTGGTGTTGAATACTAGAGACTGTGTGGGGCAGAGGGCAGGTAAGCAGAGGGAGGGCAGTAGAGACAGGCAGGTAGGCACTTATCCAAGTCCTATTATTGCTTACAAAGCACTGGCTGAAGACCCACTTCCGGAACCTGCCTCAGGTATCTGGTTAATTCTTTCCTTCCTTAACCCCCTGGCAGCATGAGTCAACAGGGACTGGGATCTGAGTGCCAGGGGCATGGTCTGCCGAAGGTGGGGCATCAGGGGGGGCTCAGAGTGTTTATCTGGGGCAGATTCCATTTGGGGAGATGGAATGGCATCCACAAGTCTGATACTGTCACCTTGGGCGGGGTGGGGCCCCCAGCTCACTGCCCAGATGTCCCTATCTGCCTCACAGGGTGAGAATGCTCATTTGGGTTCAACCCGGGGGTAAGTCCCCCACTGGCCCTGCACTCCCATGTCAGGGGGGCTTCAGGTTTGCCCATGAGGGCTTGGGTCACTCTTGTGGGTGGGGAAGCCCTGGGACATGCGTCTCGCTCTATTGGTGCTGTGTGTGCAGCAGGTGGGACCCAGCTCAGAACAGGAAAAGAGAGGGCAGCTATGAACTGAAAGGTCTCAGTACACACTTTTCGGGTGAGCATCACACAGAAATGAGAGAAGGGAGAGAACGTGCGAGAGAAGATAAGAGTACAAAGCAGGTAGATGAAAAGCAGAAAGGCCTTTGAAAGTGCCGCCTGGAACAGGCTGGAGGGAGGCCTGGGGCTGCCCTTGGGTAAGGCTGGGGGAGGCCACAGCTCCCCCCACGCTGTGCAGGGGGCACAGCTGCCCAACAAGCCGGAGCCAGCCCTTGGGCACTGTGCAGCCTGGGAAGCAGGAGGGAACTGAAGTACCTCCTCTGGAAATGGCCCCGCGGCTGGGATTGCTTCCGAAGGACTTGGTGGGTCATGGGGGTGCCTTATGCAAGTATCTCCTTTTCATTAAGTTTGAGATGAAAGGTTTAGAATAATGGCAGAGGAAGGTGAGCCATAGAGCGTAAGCAGAAATTAATGAGGACTGTGTCTTGGGTTTTCTTAACACTGCAAACCAGGGTTCTTAACCAGGGGTGATGGATGAGCTGCAGGGTCCCCAACCGCTCCGTGATCGTGTGCAAACTGACTTGATAGTTTTCCAGGAATCCTGAATCCCCCCGAGGTTAATGAATTGTATTCTCTCTCACATGTGCTGGGCATACATTAGTTACTGGGTGTGTGGTTTTTTTTCTCTCTCACATGTGCTGGGCATACATTAGTTACTGGGTGTGTGGTTTTTATACAGAGGGTTTCTCTTCTGGAACCGACACAGTCACATCGCAGCCCTGTTTTCATCCTCCTCTCGGTCAACCACACCTGGAACGGAGAACTCGGCTGACCTGCTTCTTTCGCACCCAGGCCCCTTGGGCCGAGGCACAGCTGGCCAGACTCTGAGAAGCACAGACTGAAAAAGAGCCTTGTGTTTTTTTGTTTTTTGTTTTTTTTTTAAACTGTGCTTTATTTAGGGCTAAGCTGGAGAAAGCGTCATCCAATAGTTACAGAAGGTTACAAGGAGTTTTAGGGAGTTGAGTGTGAAAAGAGCAGTTGTACTGAACTGCAGCGGTTTTGTTTTGTTTTGTTTACAACATCTGGACATCCTAAAAGGAGGAGCCAAGAGAAAGAAAAAGAAAAGTTTAAAAATAATAAATAACCAACAAAATAGAAAGAAAGGAAAGGCAGGAGGTCCTAGAGGAACCAGCTAAAACAAAACAGGAAAAACATGGTAGGTCCACACGCCCCCTGGCCTCACGCTGACCTGACGTCAGTGAGGAGGGTAACAGGGCAAATACCAAAGCAAGTCTTCCCAATGGCGCAAATAAATTATAATAAATATGTTATCCTTTAAAATATACGCGTTCTTAAATAAATCAGCGCTTTTCTGATTCTGAGTTTTTTTTTAAGCAATGTCTTTTTTTAACTGCTCTAAAGTCATTTACCAAAGATAAATATCGTGCTTTCATTAAATAGTTTTCCTTGTTTTTTTCTCTATCATTACAATTAAAAGTCCTACAAAATATGCAAATTTATTTACAGAAAAACAGAGCCGGCATCATTTAAACATCCCTGTTTTTCAAAATTCCTTGTAAACAGTTTCAGAAATTCTTCAAAGATTGTTTTTTTTTCTCTCTCTTGTTTAAGGTATTGTGTGTGTGTGTGTGTGTGTGTGTGTGTGTTGTTTAGTTGTTTTAAGATGAAAGTTCCCAGGTCCCCTTGCCCGGAAAGTCTCTGGAGCAAGCATGGAAGGCGAGTGAAGCAAAGGTCCAGGGCTTTCGGAGAGCGACGAGCGCACAGCTCCGGCGAAGCGAGGTGAGGGCGGCTGGGCCTTCCTGCCCTGGCGCGGCCTCCAGGCGGTGGGCAGCCAGGAGCCCGTAGGTCTGGGCCATCGGCCTGGCCCTCGGGGTCAATGGTGTCATCATCGGACAGCACTCACTCGCGGGGAGAAGGGATTGATGCTCAGTCTAAACTCTACAAAAGTACAGTCCTACAACATCTGGGATTTTAGCAGTAATGCTAACTTCTATAAGTTTTTTTTTTCCTTTTTTATTATTTTTTTATTTTTTGCTTTCCTCTAATTTTTCTTCTATTATATAGGTATTTTAAACTTCTCCTTTTTAAAATTCTGTACAACTATTATGTTTGTAAGAGGGGGGAAGAGTTAGAAGCATTTACAGACTTTTCACAACAATTCTCTTGCCTTGTGAGTCCCTTTTTTCCCCTCGTTTTCTCACACTTTACAGTTAAGGAGCTTTAATATTTTTGCTGCTTTCCCCAAATATCCACCAATTTGTTCCTCTTAACAGCTCCATCCAGACATATAATACAGAAAACCATAGGAAAGTGTCTAAGACTTGAATGAGGGTAATCAAAGCGCCTCTCGAAGTATCAAAGAACTATTATCTTGCTGTTTTAAAAGCATTTAAGCATTATTTTTCCTTTTTTTGTGTTTTTGTGTTTTTTGTGTTTTTTTTTTTTACTTTTTTCTTATATTTTTCATAGAATCGCTCTAAGCTGTTTCGAGAACAGCCAGGAGGCAGGAAGGAGGTGCTCCTCCGTTCCCCCTGTTTGACATAGAGCTACACATCTGCAATAAAAAGTTTGGTCCTTTGGTCCCTAAATAGCTAAAGGAATGACAGATAGAGATGCTCCGTGGCGGCCTCCCAGCCGCCCCTGGGGACCAGGCCCCGCACACCGCTCGCCCCAGCCTGCCGCAGGCGCCCACGGGCTGGAAAGCCCCGGGGATCGGTAAGCAGCGCAGCGTCTCTTTCCAGTTCCCAGCCCTTCAGCCTCCCCATCTGGTCTCAAGTTATTTTGTTTTAAAAGTTGCCTTTTTTGTATGTTTTTTTTCTCAATTTTTCTTCATCTTCTTCTTCTTTATGTCATATGTATTTTCCCCAAACACGTGCCCTCTGAACTCCATAGACGCTATACTTCCCTTGAAGAAATGTTACAGTCACAGAGTGTCTGGAGTCCTCAGCTTGCTTGGTATTGGCTGATATGTCAAAGGTGTCATCCAACAGTTCTCATTTATAAATAGAGAGAGAGAGAGGTTTGTTTTTTAATGTAGCCCGTTCAGCATCCTGCCCTAAAATGAAGAAAATCAGGGCTGATTAAGCACAGAGAGGAAACACAAAATGCATCCAAACACCAAAAGGAGCCTGCCTGGGGCGGGGGGAGAGGGGGGTTCTGGGGGTGGCAGGAGGGAGGGAAGGACCAGGATGAGAATTAGTCATGATCATGATACATAAAGAAGAAATTGACTCTTCTCTTCAGAGCAAGAAACCACTGAGAGGTCTAGTCGTGAAGGTTGTGGGAAGGGGTCTTGATTCAGGTTCCTTCAGAGTTCTAGATTGGGGGAGGGCTCAGTCTAAGGGATGAATTTGGGACTGTGGGATATGAATTCATAATTAAACTGATCTCTGAGGGGTCTATCCCAGATACAATATGTATACAGAAGCCTAGCAAACAAGATAGCACAATCTAGCAGCCCAGCCCCACTCCTCCCCGACTTGAGGAAAAGGCAGAAAGATCCATGACATGAATTTTGCTGAATCCTTGCCCAGTTTCCACCAACCACTCCTTTCCCAAGGTCAGTAACTATTTGCGAGGCTACGTGTATATATATATGTATATCTGGATATATGTGTAGAATATATTCACCTGCACATATGTGGATATACATGAATATGTGTGTATGTATATGCATAGATACACACATATACACACACTTAATGTTTTTCTCAATCATGCCAGGGAATTTAGAGGAAATTCAGATATTCAAGGGGTGGATGGGAGAACCTAAAAGAAGTTAGAACGGACTTAATCATCAAACATAACTCAGTTCTTGATTTCGTTTTGAATGGTGGCTTTTTGGCATTTTGTTTTGCTTTTAAGAAAAAAATCATGATCTGACTAGAATCAGAAGGAGAATGCTTAATCACTGTGAATTAACAAATGAGACTCATCTCCATTCTAGCAAGCAGCTTCCACTTATACATGGGGGTGACTGGTTACACCAAGAGAGTTAGAACTGCAAAGCCCCCGGTGGAGGGGCCCACGTCATGCGTATATCAATCCATGCTGGCAGGTTTTCACACTGTTGATTCAACAAACAGCAAACCGTACACAGCAGTCTAAACAATTACAACACCAAATAAAATAATAATAAAATTAAAAAACACTTGTCAAGGACCCTTTTTCAGTTGTAAACAAAAAGGTGCATTTTGCTTTTTCAAAACCAACCAAAAAGCCCTCCCGACACCCCGGGCCCCCGGGTCCCCTGCCCACATTTAATTTAGCAGAAGTGGCTAAAATACAAACCTTACAATTGTTAACAGGCTCTCTCTCAGAGGCCTCTGGCTTTGTACTCTAGTTTTTTGGTTTAGAATTTTTTTTTTTTTATCATTCTGTTACTATAGAGATTTTTTTTTTTTTTTTGGTTTTCCTTTTGAAGTGAGATTTAAAATGGCCTAACTGGAAAAAGACCAGACCCAGGGAAAGTGTCAATTGAAAAAGGCCCCCAAATTTCTAGAAAAAAATAAAATCACAATATTTTCAAGTGCAAGTAAATCAACCACGCATATTTTTAAGATGTTTTCCTTATTTTTTTTTAAGAAAAAGATAATGGTTTGCACAGTTAAATGATCCCATGTTCGATAATTCAGGAATTCATCTTTATTTTTACTAATTTTTTTGTGCTTTTGTTTTGTTTTTTTCTCTATGTGACATCTAGAGAAGCATAAAAAACGCTGAACAAGAAAAACCAAACAACAGAAAGTAAAACCACTGCAAGCACCAAGAACGAAACAAAAATGAGCACAGCAAAAAAGATCGTGGCAGCACAAAAGTCAAGAGAATGCACGTGTGATCATGACTGGCCAATCATCAACTGATACAACATCCAAGAAAAACGCTCCAATCACAGCACCTCCACGAAACTTGACGGCAATTGTCATGCAACCGATTCTTAGCCTTGTTACATGACGCCATCATGTCACACTGTGAACTTTGAGTTGATTTGAACTTACGGATGGGGGACTGTTTTCTCCACTCTCATGTGATTACGTGAACTTTATTCCTAGCTCAGCGCGAGACTGTGGTGGATTTGACTGGCTCTGGTTGGGTTGTTGGAATTTGATTGAATGACAAAAGAAGAAAAGATTTATATATATATATTTATATATGGAGAGAGAGAGAGAGAGATTGGTGTTTTGCATACATATATATACATATGTGAGAAAGTATGACATAGTAGTATATAGTGTGGAGGGTGAAGGAGGGCAAGGAAGAAGTTAAAACAAAATTAAAAGGAAAAATATTTATACAGCACCAGACCACAGCGTCAATCTAACAGCTCAGATGAGAGAACAGCAGTCAAATCATAAGAGAACTGAAAAGAACTCAAAGGATGGAGGAAGCGGCAGACGGACGACATGGGCACATCAACACACACACATACACGCACGGTTGTTTATGCAGACACATGGTACACTGTGAACAGCAGCAGGACCTCACACGGGGCCACTGAGGGCATCCATCATGCGTTGGGAAGGGGGGTGGGGGCGGGGGCAGTTTGGCGAGGGGGCCAGAAAAAAATAAAACAGCCCCTTAAAACCACCTTGGCTGGCAAGCAGCTCGGCAGCACGTTTCTGCTTTCTATCACCCTTGATTCTTTCTCTCTCCCCCAGGTGCCGGGCTCTCCTCACCTCCCCAGCCTCCTGTGGCTTCAGCCTGTGGACCAGCAGGGGGAGCCTATCAGGTGACCTGATGGCCAGGTAGGTCAGAGGCTGGCTAAGGTGGCTGTTGGACCCATGAGGTCCATCCATGAGATACTTTGCTGCCGCAGTACAGTCCACACTGGCAGCAACTCGGCCCTCCCACCCTTCAGGGCCCACCCGGGCCACCGTCCCCAGGGAAGAGAGCCTCCACTACAAGCGAACCCACTGCATGATGTTATAATCCTGTCCCCTTCCGCTCTGCCTCAACCCTCTTTCCTCAGAACAGGAATACCCTGAGTTTTCAGTTTAGAGGAAATCACATCAACGTTCCTAGAAATCTATACACATGCCCTGGCACTAATCATGTCCCGATCACCTCCCACCCTGAGCTTTGCTCCCTGGGAGGCCCATGTGGCCAAAGGGAGGCTGCTCTGGGCACAGGGAGCCTTTAGGAGGCTCTGCAGCTGCAGCAGGATAAGGCTGGGCGGAAGACTGCAGGGCGCCCTGCAGGGCAGGTGATACAAGGACAGTCCCTCAGAAAGGGAGTGCTGTGGCCCCAGATCTCTCTCTGCTGCTGTCACTTTTGCTCTGCTGACCTCCCCTAATCCCCCTCCTCCTTCTCCATCCCTTTACAACCTCAGCCCACCCCATACAGCCTTGCTGGCTGACCATCGCACAGCCCTGGCCTGCCTTCTTTACAGGCAGAGCCCTAGGTGGCTGAGGCTGGATTCCCTTCTCTTCACTTTGAGTTGTTTTCTCACCATTTCACGATCCTTTGCCCCCACCCAGGGATGCTGGCCCAGGGTGGGATCCCCAGTTCTATCCCCTTGTCATGGTTACCCTTAGCCTTGCTCCCCAGCCCCCTCGCCTTTGGCACTCAAGCATCAGGTTTATCTGCAGGGTTCCCCACCCACCAGGCTTCTACACGCAGCCCAGCTGACTTCCACTTTCAGCTTTGTTTTCCTTCAAGGGAAGGCGGAAGAGAAGCTTGGGATCGTGAAATGTCATTGTGGACAAGCTGCAAAGCAGCTGAGAGGTGACTATTTTAAGCCCAAACCCAGCTCCAGCTCTGCCTTCACAGAACAACTCCCAGCCCCTCTTCCTCCCAAGCCCCTGCCCGGCCAACCTGGATTCTTGCTCACATAGACCAGGGCCCATTGCATAACCTCCAAGTCCGGACATGCCACCCTCCCTGCAATACCACCCCCTTCCGGAAGACAGCCCTGAGACCCACCCAGGATATCTAACTGGCAGGTCCCTTTGGGCGGGAGGAGAGGCCTCAGAATGGAGGAGGGCAGCCATCAGATGTGGGCTATGCAAGAACAACTAAGGGGTCCCCTGGAGACCTCTCTTTCCCCCTACCCCGTGGTCCTGAGCACTGAAAGGTACCCACTCCTCAGACTCTGCTCTGCTCCTGCCCCCAGCTTTCCTCCAACTGCCCTTCAGTGCCTGGCACTGTCCTAGGTGCTGGGGATCCAAACCTGCATGTCACACAGACCCTCCTCCTTAAAGGTCAATCCAGGGAACTTTCTCATACACTCACATCTCACACACACTTGGCCCTGACACACAGACACACACTCATTCAATCCCTAAGGGGCCAACTGCTCTCTTCACGAGGGAACAGCGTGTCTGCCTGCTGGGGGACTTCCCGGGTGCCCTCCTGAAGAGCCTCTGAGAGTGCAGCCCTGTGGCTGCACAGGGTCACTGGCCAGCATGGGGGAGCTTGAATCAGGCCAGGGAGGCTCCAGCTCATGGGGTGAGGAAATGATGGCCAGGCCATAGCCATTCGGATGCTGGCCCTAAGCACAGCGGGGCTCTAGCCAGGGAAGGCCAGCCCCATGCAAGCCAGACCCAAAGCCCTGTGTCCCAACACTCAGAGCAGACCCTGTGCAGGACCCCAGGATGCAGGAGGGACAGGACTCCCACTGGAGTCAGACATGATACTCAGTGTCCTCCAACCCAGAACCACCTCACCGTGGGGCCCAGCTCCTGTTGTGAACTTAGTGGGACAGGGACTTGAGGTTCTGGCTGTAGACCTGGCCTTGCCCACAATTTCGCCCATTCTTCCTGTCTCTGTTTTCTTCCTCTTAGATTCCTGGAGAAACTCCTTCAGAACCTGCCTCCCTTTCTTGGAGTCTCCACTTGAATGTCACTCTCTCTGGTAGATGGCCTACCCTGCCTACCTGATTTAACCGTGGCCAACAATTCTGGCGCACTATGGAATTTACTCTGATCATACGTCATTGTTTATTGTCTCTCTCCCCTGCTTCGGACAAGGACTCTTGCCGGTCACACTGGGGGCACAGCACTGCCGAAGGGATGGGGGGAAGCGGGCTGCACAGCCTGTCTCTGGCCTGAGAAATGTGCGGACCCTGCTGGAGCTCACAGCCATGGGCAAGCAGGCTGAAAGGGGACTCTGGGTGTCCTGGCATAGCTCCTCCCTCCCCACTTTCCCAGGCAGCCGCTTCACTCAGGGGCACAGGTGGCCCATTAGAGGAGTGGCCCACGGTGTCTCCAGCTCAAGGCAGGACCCAGACTGAGCAGAAAGGGTGACGACTTCCCACCCATCCTGGCCTCGTACAGCAGGCAGGGAAATGGCCCGGGGTACAGCATCACTATCCTCAGCTTCTGTCCTCTCCGGTTTTGTAAAGTTCCCTTTGAAAAGTCCTATTCCTCTTCTCCAGGCTGAGCTATGGGGAATTGGAGGGGGGAGGGGATCAAGTGTCCAGGCAGGAGAGCTGGGGAAGGGGGAGCCAGGGAGGCCCCACAGAGGGCTACAGCTCCCCACAGGCCCTACTCTGCACCCCAAACGCTCCCAGCCCTGAGCGTGCCATGTGGCAAACCCGGGCGCAGGCCCAGGGCCCCCCCACTTCTCAGAACGGTCCCCTCACTCTGCTCCGTTGGCTCTGCGTCAGGGGGATGGCCATGACTGTTTCTCGGGGTGACCACTGCTCTGTGCCTGGCCCCTAAGAGCCGGGCAAGGAGCAGGTCCAGACGGGCGCAGCGGGTCCAGGCCACGGAGGTCGGGGAGGCGGCGGGT
>NW_006292687.1:6323139-6328394 GCF_000327345.1 Myotis davidii | reverse complement strand
CCCCTCCCGGGCCTGGCCGGGCTCCTGGTGGACACCGGGGTTCAGTCCAGACCCTCTTCCATTAACCCACCACCTCGTCCCAGGGGCTGCGGGCATCTCCTTTTCATTTTGTAAAATTCCAAGCCCTGAGATCAAGTGCTCTAGGCCTGGACTAAGCAGCTGATGTGACCCCCATGAGCCCCCCTTAACAATAATAATAGTATTATAACAATAACAGTACAAATTAACACTCTCAGCAAAAATCAATTGAGAGCCTGCATTAGTGCTTTTACCCCTTCTTCCCCCCCGCCCATCCCCCAACACTCCAGGACAAGGTATAGAACCACCCATGGCTCCCAGTCACCTTCTGAAACACCAAGTTCCCAGATGGATCAGGTTCCAAAGTCCAGTTAGAAGTCACCTTTTTGCAACTTTTAGTGCATCTACTGCGAGTTACATCAGCATTTCCCAGAACGGCCCTAACAGGCCTCCTTGAAAGGGGGCTTATTGTGGCCTCCTAGCTGTACAGCCAGGTCCCTCTGGGGCAGTTCAAAGCTCATTAACAAATAAAAGCCTCCCCTCCCACCCCAAATTCTCCAATAAGAAAACCTTTATCTCTTTGTTTAACCTAGTATTTCCTGGAATTTGACTTAGAGGCCTTTTCTCCTGTAAAATCTCCCTACAAAATGTATGAAAACTAAGTGTGGTGAAGTTCCCAGGCCATCCTGCAAACCTGCTTCATTTGGGGGCTTGTCCCCAAATAGTATGAGACATATAAAGGGTAGATGTACAGACACACTGAAGCAGAAGCTGCCTTCTTGGTTAATTGTCCCTGGTTCCTCCCACCTGCCTGCGGTCCCCCCCCTCGCTCTCCTGGTAGTGGCTGTTTTGCCCTTTTTCCCTTGCCCCAGACACTTCCTGTGTTTGCTCACATCAGCTCTTGCAGCCAAGTACCATGGAAGATGGGGAGGGTGTATGTGGGAGCAAGTGAGTGCTCTCACCCGCAGGGGCATGTAAGCTCAGATGGAACTGGTTAGAGCCAGTCCCAACGCAGCACAACACGACCAACGTCTGTAAAAGTCTATATGCCAGAGTAGATAGGAGAGATTCGGGATTATCCATAGTTGAAGATTAGTGTGAATAATCCTTCCACCTCCTCATCTCATCCCCTCAGGACCCATCCCCTCCCCACCAACCTAGAAGTCTGAAGGCTGGTCTAGTTGTTTGCAGGGCAGATGTGTGAATTGTGTGTCTGTTACACTGCTCTCCCCAGACTACGACTACGGAGGGTGGTGAACCAAAGCCTCTCTACCTGTAGGGACAAGAGAGCCTCGCTGTGGGTGACAGCTACACCCCTTCTCCTCTGCTGGGCCCCCAGCACCACCAGCTCTGGCTCTACCTGGCCACCTGCGCTGGTGGCTGAGAGAGATAAAAGGGGCTGGAGGGCTGTGGTGTGAAGGGAGGGACAGCCACCGAGTGGGGAGAAGGGGCAGTGGGGCCCTGCCGGAGGAAAGCCCAGCTTTTGTGGGAGACTCTGGCGTCTCCAGAAGCCCCAGGGTTGGGGAGGACACCAGGCTCGAGGGAACTTTTCTTCCTCAACTAATTCTGTTAACTGGCCAGCAGCCTGGGAAGGGAGCTGGTCCCCCACTGTCAGGGCTCTGGGCACCATCTCCCATGGTTACTGCCTTCCTTCTCTCCGAGTCCCTTCCCACACCCCCTCTCCACCCAAGAAAGTTCCTGCCTCCCAGACCTTGGTGACCCTCCCCCCCAAGCCCCTCTTTCAACTTAGCAACCATGTGTGCTGCCCATTGCTCACCAAAAAAAGCCTCTGGAAGATTCCGTTTATGCTTATAAAATGCGAGGGGGGCCTTTGAGGGGTTCACTTCACATAGGACCACATTTACAACAAAATGGCCCCCTCTTTGGGGGAACAGAGAGAGATCTAGCACTTCTTGAGGGTCCTCTCTGGCCGTGCCCTCACACACACCTTCCCATGTAAGTCAGAGCCTCCTGGAGGGCTGACTGCTGGAGTCCTATTTCACACATGAGGACACTGCCGCTGACTGCCCCTGAGTGAGTGCCCGGGTTGGTGCTCGCACAAAAGGCCTCCGAGAGCCTGGCAGAAGGCTTGTGTGTGAACTGGAGCCCTGGCAGGCCTGGTGGGAGACTGTCCTTTTTCAGGCGGGTGGAAGATGTTAGTGCTGGAAGCTCGCTCAGGAAGAGAGGAGAGAGCCAGAGCAGAGGTATTCAGAAGATTTTTTTTAAAAGCAGGGGGGAAACCCTTGGTCCTGGAGAATTTAAATGGCTAAGGGCCAGAGGAGTGGTTGGGCAGACTAAGGAAGTCCTTGGAAAAGCTGGGTTGCTCGGATGGACGTCAGGGACAGCCAGGGACGGAGCAAATGACCAAGGGTTTGGCTGGAGACCAAGCAGCTCCATCCCAGGTGCCAGCACGCTGTGGCTCCTGGCAGTGTTCTAGGGTCCATCCAACGCCTGAGGCCAACTACAGGGCAAAGGTGAGGCTCTCCGGTCCTTATACACATGACGGTAATGCGTCAGAAGCAACACGGTCACGCCGTGGAGAGAAGCAGCCCTGCCTTTCCCTCTGGCTTAGCTTTCCCAACGCCCAAAGAGAAATGAGCTGCGAAGGCAGCTCCGTGCATTGAAGTACCGCAGGCTCCAGGGGAGGGGACAGGGAGCCCAGATCCTGACTGTCCGGAGCACGCGCCCTAAACCTCAGGCCCGTCGTGGTCCTGCAAGTGGGTCCCCAAACTGGAATTTCCTTAACATGCTCTTCCTGATGCTTCTAGGCTCAGGCCTTCTCCCTCCACCACCCCCACCCCCCGGCTACGACCTGGGCTCTCTGGGGGCTGGACTCCTCAGTCCTTGGTGAACCATTGAGTGGCTCTGGCCCCAGAAGGAAGGGCTGATGTAGGTGGGAGAGGAGGAGGGGAGGGGAGAGCTGTGAGGATGAAGTGGGACCTCATGTCTGAAGCCAATCAAAACACAGGATGCCCAGTTGAGTTGGACTTTCAGATCAACAGTGAATACTTGTTTAGCATACACATATCTCAAATATTGCAGGGGCCACCTTGAAGGTAACATTTGGGACATACTTATACTAAAAAAATGCAGCCATTGTTTATCTGAAATTCCAATACAACTGGGCACCCTATATTTTACCCGACAACCAGACTCCAAGATCCTGCCCAGTCCTCCCTCCTCCACCTAACACCCTGCTGCCAGCAACTTTCCTGAAAGCTGTATCTTCTTTCTATTACTTTCAGCTCAAGGACCTCCCACCACCTCCCCTGCCTACCACACCACCTGGAACAGCCTCATCCGAAGGGCCAAGCCCTCCCCAGCACAGACCCGCCCTCACATGGTCTCCCCTGAACCCTCCTTTCTCCCCGAAGCCTCCAGCGTCCCCCTCTCGTCCACTCTCGCCTCCCTGCCTGGAACTCCCTCCCCTCCTTACTGCCATCCACCTGCCGTTCTCAGCACTCCATCCCTAGGTGCCTTGCAGAGTTCACTGCTGTTGAGTAGGTGTGGTTTTCCATCTAAGCTCAGACCTAAGGCTTCCTGAGGCAGGGGCCACTTTCCTCTTCCTGACTCAACAGTGTGGCCTGGTGATCTGAGAGGGGGTGCAGGGGAAGGAGAGTTCACTGGATGGCAGAGGGGAGCAAAGAGCAGGGTAGACAGAGAAGGGGGAGGGGAGGGACAGAGAGGTGGACGGGAGGAAGCCAAGGGGAGGCGGGTAGGGCCTCAGGTAGGCAGAACCCCGCCAAGGATCAGGCTTTCATCCAGGGGCCACTCTGATGGTGAGAGGTGAAGGGCTGGGGGGCGGGGGGGCAAGGGGAGAAAATGGGTGTTGGTGACGTGCTCTGCTGGCTGCCCCCTCCCACCCCAGCCCAAGGTGGCTCCTCCCCCTTCTCGGTGGGTGGGAACTGGGACTCCTAGCAGGGAGGGGAACCTAGCTCTTGGACTGGGAAGGGGGGATGGGGAGCTGGAGGAGAGGTGGGCAGGGAAAGCCAAGAAGCCAAAAGTAGAAGAGAGAAGAAGAGTGAGAGGAGGTGGGTGGAGGCTGGGCCCTAGGGGGCACCTGGTGGGGGTGGGGAGCTGTATGAGGGGAGGTTAAAGCAGTTTCGGTAAATCGGTGCGAGCACCGCCCTGTCCTAGGTGAAGCTAGTTGGTTTGTTATCTTTACCCACCAAAGCATTTACTTTGGTTAGTCGCCCGATCCACAAACACTTTCGAGGAGATGACATTACCGAAAGGGAGGAACATCTGCATCAGCTCAGCATCCCCAAACTCCTGGGGCAGATGGTAGATGAACAGGTTACAGCCCTCGGGCCCTGCGGTGAGGGGAGGGGGCGGGGGAGGAGGGAGGGGGGGGGGGGGGAAGAGAGAGACAGAGGAGAGGTGAGCGAGTTAGGCAGCGGCAGCAGGGAGGGGTGGGCGAGGTTAGGAAGGGGGGTCTCATCCAAGATCCAAGAAGAAGCGGGGCTGCTGAGCCCACGGTCTGAGCTCTGTTCACTGGTCTGCCCGTGGGCAAGTCACCGAACCTCTCTGTGCCTCAGTTGCCCTTTCTGCAAAATGGATCTATCACAGGGTGCCTGCCTAGCAACTCCGGGGCTCCAGGGGTGGAGGGATGGCGTAAAAGGGTGAACACAGGCCTGATGGCATGGGAACCAAGTGCTGAGGAGAAGCAGAGGTGGGGAGACCTGGGAGGGGCTGCGGGCCTCCCTCCTGCCCAGCCCCTGCTCAGGGGAGGGCAGAGGGGATTGTCCTGGGGCAGGCACGCCAGTGGTGCTGGTGCCGTGAGTGGGAAGCTTCATCTCACCTCCTGCACCCAGGGGTGGGAGCTCAGCCTGGCCGCCTCCCTGGCCTGCAGCTACTCCTTTCTGTCTGCTTCCCAATGGCCCCACCTTCTCAAACTCAGCCCTGGTCTCAAAGGCAGAAATCAAGATTTACCCTGCCTCCTCTGTGGGCTAGGTGCACAGGACGGGCTCCACAGCCAGGCTCCATGACTAGCCATGAGCCTCATTTCGTTACAGTAACAGCCCTGCCACTTCTATAGCTTGTCCTCCCCATTTCACAGATGAGAAAACTGAGGCCCAGAGAGGTTAAGTCACCTACTAAAAGTCACACAGCTAGTAGGAGGTGGAGCCAGGATATAGACCCAGCCTATCTGCCTCCACTCTGTGCTTTCTCCTCTCTTTACCTAGCTGTCATAAATCTCAATGCCCCAGAAACTCTGAAGATTTCTGAAATTTCCA
>NW_006292687.1:6319593-6322464 GCF_000327345.1 Myotis davidii | reverse complement strand
CAAGTCAAGTTCAAGTCCTGCAAGCTGCTTTATGTGGATGTTATGTTGTCGTTAAAAGACAAGGAGCCTTCGAGGGAAGGCCCGTGGATTGAGTTCCATCAGCATGGCGTGTGGCTGAGCCCCACCAGCCCCCTGCACCCCCCCAATCTTCAGGGCTTCCCTCTCCTCTCAATGCTGACACCTGCCTTGAACTTGGGGCCCATGTTCCAAGTTCAAGTCCTGCAAGCTGCTTTATGTGGATGTTATGTTGTCGTTAAAAGACAAGGAGCCTTCGAGGGAAGGCCCGTGGATTGAGTTCCATCAGCATGGCGTGTGGCTGAGCCCCACCAGTCCCCTGCCCCTCACCACTCAACAAGGAGCCTACACTTTCCTACTCCAGCAGCCCCGAGCTCGCACTGTATTCCCTCATTCACAGGTTCTAGAGCACCCAGATGGACTTGGAGACCAATCTGGTCCAGCCCAGCCTTCTGCAAAATGGCGAAATGGAGCTCCAGAGACAGAAAGTGCCTACCCCTGACCACACGGCACCCCTGGCAAAGCCTGGGATGGGGCCAACCCTGAGGGAACCGTGGCCTGTCTGGGGCACAGACAGCCTCTGGGGATTCAGGCATCTGCTGGCTTCAGGCTCAACTCAAAGACAAGGACTGGAAGGAAGGTCCGCCCCAGCAACCAGTGTGCCCTGGTACTTCCAGGGCATTGCACAGGGGGAAGCGGCCATGATGTGAAGAGGCCAGGGCTGGAGGAACACAGCTTTCTTTTCCATCCGTGCCTCATGCAACACTGAACACAGCTGTGGTCTGGCTTCCACCCACCCTCAGCCTATCACCCCCACTCCCAGGCTCATCTCACCCTTTGCAACACCTATGCCTTTGTTCCTGCTGTGCCCCCTCCCCCCACCCACCCCCAGGCATGCCTGTGTCCCTACCTCTGTGTGCCCCTGAAGCCTTCCCCAACAACCCCACCCCCAGCGCCGTGGGCCCTCCCTTGTACACAGCATGGCTCCGTAGGCATCTGGGTTCACATCTCACCCCTCCCATGCCCTGCTCCCCAGGGTCGCTCATCCGGGTTACCCTATTCAGGGAGAATGGGGACGGTCGTGGGAGACCCTAGACCAGAGGAGAGGCTGCAGTGGCGACTGACCACACAGGATCTGATGTAGCGAACCGGACGTGACGGTGGGGATGAAGCTGCCCACAGATGGAGAGAAGGTGTGAGAAGGCGTTCAGAGATAGACCCATGGGGTGGTGCACAGTGTGAGGTGGGGGCAGGGCAGGGAGCAGATGGAGGGCCTCAGCCCTTCAAGCTCTAGGCCTGTTCAGGGCCTGTCTGACTGAAGGGATTTGGACCGCAGGCACACATGCTAACTACCCCCAGCTGTGGGACGGTTCACTGGAAGCAGAGGTGGGGAGACCTGGGAGGGGCTGCGGGCCTCCCTCCTGCCCAGCCCCTGCTCAGGGGAGGGCAGAGGGGATTGTCCTGGGGCAGGCACGCCAGTGGTGCTGGTGCCGTGAGTGGGAAGCTTCATCTCACCTCCTGCACCCAGGGGTGGGAGCTCAGCCTGGCCGCCTCCCTGGCCTGCAGCTACTCCTTTCTGTCTGCTTCCCAATGGCCCCACCTTCTCAAACTCAGCCCTGGTCTCAAAGGCAGAAATCAAGATTTACCCTGCCTCCTCTGTGGGCTAGGTGCACAGGACGGGCTCCACAGCCAGGCTCCATGACTAGCCATGAGCCTCATTTCGTTACAGTAACAGCCCTGCCACTTCTATAGCTTGTCCTCCCCATTTCACAGATGAGAAAACTGAGGCCCAGAGAGGTTAAGTCACCTACTAAAAGTCACACAGCTAGTAGGAGGTGGAGCCAGGATATAGACCCAGCCTATCTGCCTCCACTCTGTGCTTTCTCCTCTCTTTACCTAGCTGTCATAAATCTCAATGCCCCAGAAACTCTGAAGATTTCTGAAATTTCCAGATAGCTGAAGATTTACTTTTCTCTTTTTAAACGACCCAAATGCTTAATTTTAACTCGTTGAAATGGAAATCTCTCTGATACTTCACCTATTTCCTGCCATCTTAAGCATAGCATGGCACATGTGACTTAACCTGTCAGAGTGTGGTCATTCCAGTGCTTTCCGCCCCACGGAGGACATGCAAAGGACACAGCTGCATTTGTCAGAGTTGTGTAAGAGCTGAGGTTCTGATGGAAACTAACGTGAGCTCAAAAGTGAAGGCTGTAAGGCACCGACGTGGGCTGTGTGGCTCTCCTGGCCAGAACCAACGGCCACGGTTCTCTGGGAAGGGCAAGGCCCGACAGCCCAGTCCTGGAGCAAAGAGCTCGCGCTGGAGTCCCTGCTCTTCCCTGCCTTTCCTCTCCCCTCCCACCTTCCGCCTTCCTCCTTCCAAAGACTCCTCTGACTCCACAGCCGCCCTCTGAGCTGCTGACCTCCTCGGTCCCTGGTTCCCACCCGACTTCCTTCCCTGGACCGCCGTTTCCCAGGCAAATAGCCAGGTTACAGAGTTCAGACTGTTCAGAACCGGTGCTGGATCCCCCAAGCTCTGGCGACCCTCTCCTAGCCTGTCCCCTCTCACCATGTGTGTTCGCTGGCTCATGCTGTGTGTCCCTTGATGGTCCCCAGCTAGATGTGAGTCCCCATGGGGCAGGAACCAGCTTAAAGGACTAATCTAAGCCACAGCTCCTCTAGGACCCCCACCCAGATGCTCCCCACACCCGCCCCCTGCCAGGGCTCCCTGAGTCCACACTCCATACTTGGCCGGCCTTCTGAGGCTTTTTCTCCTTCATGCCTAGGAGGTTCTCTCCAGCCAGATGGGGTGCTCTCTAGGGGCAGGTGTATTTGCCGCCTCCTGACCTACCCACC
>NW_006292687.1:6289971-6318911 GCF_000327345.1 Myotis davidii | reverse complement strand
CCCACCCCCAGGCATGCCTGTGTCCCTACCTCTGTGTGCCCCTGAAGCCTTCCCCAACAACCCCACCCCCAGCGCCGTGGGCCCTCCCTTGTACACAGCATGGCTCCGTAGGCATCTGGGTTCACATCTCACCCCTCCCATGCCCTGCTCCCCAGGGTCGCTCATCCGGGTTACCCTATTCAGGGAGAATGGGGACAGTCGTGGGAGACCCTAGACCAGAGGAGAGGCTGCAGTGGCGACTGACCACACAGGATCTGATGTAGCGAACCGGACGTGACGGTGGGGATGAAGCTGCCCACAGATGGAGAGAAGGTGTGAGAAGGCGTTCAGAGATAGACCCATGGGGTGGTGCACAGTGTGAGGTGGGGGCAGGGCAGGGAGCAGATGGAGGGCCTCAGCCCTTCAAGCTCTAGGCCTGTTCAGGGCCTGTCTGACTGAAGGGATTTGGACCGCAGGCACACATGCTAACTCCCCCCAGCTGTGGGACGGTTCACTGGAAGCAGAGGTGGGGAGACCTGGGAGGGGCTGCGGGCATCCCTCCTGCCCAGCCCCTGCTCAGGGGAGGGCAGAGGGGATTGTCCTGGGGCAGACACGCCAGTGGTGCTGGTGCAGTGGGTGCGGCAAGAGCTCATGTGGGCTACTGGAGACCAGTGGACCCCCTGGCCATGAGGGCTACTGGGCAGTGGTGGCCTCGCTGGCAGGGTGACCTTTTCATGGGGTTGGGGAGGACAGGACCTTGTTAGTGTTCCTACCCTGTCAAGCTGAGCTCGTGCAGGCCATGGGGCCCTGAGGGCGGGCTTGTTTATCCAGCTCCTGTAGGTCTCCAGCTCAGGAACGGGAGGACACTGGGTCTTAATGAGTCCCAGCCTCCCTGGGCACTGGCCTTGCCTGGCCCACCCTGGTCACACCAGGGCCTCTGGATGTGGCTCTCCAGGATCTCCGTCTCCCCAGAGGCTGGCACTTAGGCCCCTATCCCCATCTGGCTCACCTGGTCACCCAGAGGGTAAAACTTCTGACAATTCCCCCGGCCCCCGCCCGCCCCATGCCAGCTGTGAGCATCCCTACTTCTTCCCTTCCTCTCCACTGGCGGAGGGGGAATTCTTGGGCCCCCAAGTCGTCCAGGGTCCCACCCTCCTAACCTTCCCCACTGGGGTTTGCAGAGCTGCCCCGAGAAGCCCACCTCATGCTGCATTGGAGAGCGCCGCGTCTCACAATCCTGCCCTCTTCCCTCACCTCAACACAGCACACAAACATGGTCATTTTTCCAACACAACGCCTGCCGAAGACCCAGGAGCAGCCTCTTTGTGGGGAGAAGGGGACGGGGAAGGGCCTGGGAGCCCGGCTTGCAGACTCACCTTCTCGCTGTTGCTGGGGGATCATTGGAGGCGGCTGAGGGAAGGCCTGGCTTATCTGACCATAGGCAGCAGGGTAGGCGGCTGCTGGAGGGCCAAAGAGAAGAGGCAAGAGAGCAAGACAAGACGACAGCGACACGGAGAGACAGGGTGAGAGGCAAGAAGGAAGAGACATTTCAGTGTTGAGCAGCAAAAGCAGACCAGTCAAAAGTGCACTTCAGTGCAGCCACGTAAGATAAAGCTGGCGGTCAGGAGTAAAGGAGAAGCGCGCAGTGAAGATGAGAAGTGTGTGTGTGCACAGGTGTGTGCGTGTTTGTATGTACACAGGTGTGTGTGCGTGTTCGTGTGTGTGCGTGCTGCCCGGCCCAGGGGTGGGAGTGAGAGAAGCATGACTGCCAGCTTGCCTTGGGCTTTCTATAGTGGCTGGTCCCCTTCCCATTCAGTGACCCAAGGCCATCTACCCCTCCTTTTCCTACCTCTGGCTGCCTATCCTCCCTGCTTGGTCAGCCTTGCTCACACCAACTCCCACTACCTGGCAGGGGGGAGGAGGGCACGGAAGGTTGAACTGCTTCCCTTCCAGGGCCTCTCCTTCTCTCAAACCCAGGCATCTAAGCTTCCAGGACCGGCAACTGTGGACTGTGGACTGCGGTGGGCGGCACCCCAGCCCCCACCCTGCCCACCCCATGCTGCTGTGTGGCTTGGTGCTGGATAAACTAGACACACTGGCTTGGCAGCCCCATGGGAAGGAAATCTGGCCTCAAAGATGATAACTGCAAGGTCACCTGGCCTGAAGTTCTGACCACCCACCTCTCCAAGGGCACCGTGGAATGCTAGGGGCCTGCGAGAGGGTGCAGCCTGAAGCAGGGGCCTCTGGAAGTATAGCCCTCCCTCCTTTCACCTCAGCTCCCCACTACCCTCCCTCCCTCCACCTCTCCCTCCCCTACAGTGCCCGGCCGAGGCCTAGGTGGAAATGAGCAGGGCTGGGGGAGCAATGGGCACGTGTGGGTACTAACGACCTGCATATTGCTGCACTCCCGCGTAGGCCTGCTGCAGGGGATCCGCGGCCGTGGGACTCTGCGCTGCAGGGGAGCCAAGGGGCAGAGGTCAGTGATGCCCCCCCAAGCCAGCCCCTCCCCCACCACGCCCATGGAGATGGCACTGTGGCTGCATTGCCCTTCCCAAGCACTGTGGTGTCTGCCCTGGGGCAGGTCATCTGAGTGCCTGCCTTGCTGGGGTTCCCCCATCTCCAGTCCAGGGTCCTTAGTAGGATGGAGGTTGCCCCCATGGCTGGGGGATGCAGCCTACAGCTGGCCTGGGGTATGGGGGTGGGGAGACAGATGCTTTATGCAGAAGGCTGGGAAGGGCTGGGAAGAAGATGCCAGAGCTTGGCCATGAGGGGCTTAGTGGGGACACATGAGGGACCTGGCCTAGGAGAAGAGCTGTGGAAAGTATGGGAGAGGCTGTCAGGAGGCTGGTCTCATCCTCACTGTCCTTAGCAGAAGTCGGGGGGCAGAACCCAGCTGGTGAAAGAAAGGCACAGGGGGGCCTCACCCTGCCACTCTGTCCTCCTGGGCCAACCATGGCTGCTCAGGCAGAGGGACCCCCTCCTGTAGTCTAGGGAGTTGGCACAAGGCACGAGGCTTCCATCCCGAGGCCATGGCTAAGACACCTCGGGCAGGACTGGCCACACAGATGAGGCCTGCCTGTGGGCTGGGAGAGGAGTGGTGCCCACAGACACTGAGGAACCAGCAGGCCAAGGACCTTCCTCCAGCCCAAATTTGTGACTCTTGGATGTCTACTGCCCGGTACGAGAAGAAGGCCCTCATTCTGATACTTGGGCAAGAACTGAGGGCAGCCGGGCTGCGGAAGGCTTGGTCCACTTCTGTTGCCTCTGCTGGGTCTTGGAGGCTGTGGGCCGAAGCCTAGTGCAAGGCCAACAGTGGGCACTGCCTTTGGTGGTGATGGCTAGTGGGACTAGGCTGGCCTCAGAGGCCTGGAGAGGTGGGTGGGGACAGATCTAGCCGCAGTATGTTCAGAGAAAACTGGGTAACACAGGGAGGCAGAAAGAAAACCATCGGGACTCACCTGCCTGGTGACCTTGGTCGCCAAGCTAACTGGCAGTGCCAGACTTAGGGGCCTTGTAAACCAGGAGGAATTCCCCACTTCCTTCCTGAGCTCCTGTTTCTGAGCTTCAGTAACATCCCACTCCAACAATAGCACCTGGACCTCAGGGCAGCCAGGGAAATCATGGGGCAGAGAAGCTTAAAGACTGCGGGCTGCAGCAGGGGAGCTGGGCCAGGGCTGCTCAGAGGGGTGGCTGAAGTCGGATCCTAGCCCTGTCCCTCTCTTCCCCCCACTCGTGGGGCCTGGAGCCAGGAGCTGCCAGTGCTGAGGTGGTAGTGGTGGTGCTTGGGGGTGTCTGCTCCTCCCTGCTGCTCCCTCTCCCTGACTCTGCCTCAGTTCTCTGGAGGGAAACCCACCTTGGCTCTTGGTCTCCCCAGCCCCTCAACCACATCCTGCCTTTATGCAAATTAAAGAGTTATCTCTATCTCTGGCCCACAGTGTGGTGCCCTGTGTAACATAAAACCTGCACAGCTCACTTGACAGCCACGCGCTCCCCCATCCCCCCTCACCCCTCACACACACACACCCTCACACATGCACAGCGCTAGGTTCATAGCAAGTGCTCAGCAAATACTGCGACACAGGAAAGAAGGAATCGTCCTGAACATTTATAGAGACACCCCTACAGGGGTGTTATGTGGCAGTAAAGGCCACACTATGTGCTTTCAACATGATCTCGATGAGTGAAAGGGGAGAGCAGGGAAGCTACCTGGGGCTAGGAAGTGGAGGAAGGCAGTTCTGAGACCCTCTCTACTTCTCTGCTTAATGACCTCATTAGTAACTGCCAAAGAGTGAACATTTTGAAGGATCTCGCTCATTACAGCGGCTCCAAACTCCGCATTTAAAGATGGTAAATTAATTTTTTTAATGTACTACTTTTCTCCTTTCCTTCCCTCCACCCCTCCCTCCTGCTCCGGCAGGGAATTGTTTATGGGATATGGCAGATTGTTACAAATGGGGGAGAGAAACAGTTCCAAAGTCCACGGGGGAAATAGCTCACAGATGCTGGTGGGGGTGGGGAAAGAACAGGTTTGTCAAAATCCAGAGCTCCAGATGGGCTTGTGGGCACGGAGGCGGGGGAATGAAACCACCCAGATGTGCGGGGACTGTATCTCCCAGCCCAGGAGCCTGAGGCAGGAGGAGCCCAGGAACCTGAGATTGGTGGGCCCACTCCCACCTCCAGCTGCCCAGCCCCTGCCCTGCCTCCCTTGCCAGCCTGGACTCTTCATCCTGAAACAACTCCAGACCCAGGGCCCTGCCGCTTCTCTCTCCAGGCTTCTCCGGCCTCCTCTCTGCGCACTGAGAGGTGAGTTGAGGGGCAAACACTAAGACAAGACAAGCACTTTGAACTCCACACTCCAAGCACTCCAAGTTCAAAGTCAGCACCGCCTCCTCCGGTTTTCTCTGGCACAGGGACCTTGCCCTCTGCCGATGCTGGAACTTTTCTATTCTCTGGGGGTCTGGGCCTCACTCCTGAAGTCATTAGCAGACACTGAAATCACAACCTCTGGGCTTCTGTGGTTTTACAAAGCCACACAGTGGATTCTGATGGACAACCAGAGTGGGCAGCGTTACTCTGCCGCCCACGGCTGACCCACCTCAAGCTGACCTCCTCTGCCCTGGTTGGGCCAACCTCACCATCCCTGGCCCACCAGGCAGGCCCCCCCCCCCCCCACTGGGTCTCCAGGACAGCCGCTCCCTAGGATGTGGCCCTGGTTTGTCCGTCCTCTCCTCTCCAATTCCTACCCATTGTCAACGTCCGTCTGAGCCTCCTGGAAGGCAGCTCTGCTGGGCTTCTTCAGCCTATAGAACCTCCCTTTCTTTGAAACCTTTAGCGCCTCACAATGGAAACATTCACTCTTGATCAGACTCCATTCTGCTTATTCTTCCAACATCCTGTCGACGTATATTGTGTTCCTGACTGGACTTTGACCTCCAAGGGGAGAGGCCCCCCATCCTGCCCACCTTCTGGGGGTCCCCTTCCACCCAGCACAGACTGGGCACTTACTTGTACTTATGGGGACTCTGCAACTTTGTCATCTGCCCTCTAGGAAGGAGGACAGCACTCCTCGCATCTCTGAGACATTGTCCCTGGCTAGTCTACCTAGGGCTTCAGGCTCAGCTCTCCTGCTCTGTCCATCCTCAAGGCCAGAGATGGGAGCTGCTTAAGTCAACTGGACAGTCCCACCACGAAAGAGCTGCTAAGTTTGAGAGGAACAGAGTTAATCAGGCCCTGGCCTCCCGGATCTTGTGTGTCAGAATTAATCAAAGCAGGACCAGGGAGCTGTCCCAGGTCCTGACCTTCTGTGCAATGTGCTGATAGGGGTTGTGTGTACTCCAGTATGTACCAGCCAGAATGTCAATCTACGTATTTCCCCTTCCTTCCCCAAAGAGTCTTTTCCTACTTAACACTAAGTATACTTATTATTTTAGCTTCTGTCCCACGACTTCTTATAGGTCAAATTCACTCTCTATTAATTTGCAGCTACTAGCCTCTGGTTGTACAATTACTGCATCGCTTGGAATGCCTTCTTTCTCACCTACCAGACAGACACCTCCCCAAGGATGGGAACTTGATTTCTCCCACCAGAGGTTCCCTGATCTCCCTGATCACATTTGGGGTTCCACCAAGGAATGGACGGAGGGCAGGAGCCACACATTTCCGGTTGTAACAGCAAGGGCAGCGGCAGAATGGATGAGGGGTATGCTGCACGGGTAAGGAAGGGCTGCCAGATGTGCTTACCTGGGTAGGGGTGGATGCCATTGGCAAACACAGCTTCTGCAGCAGGTTGCCCATTGGCCTGTGGGGGGAGGCCAGTGAAGCCGTTCACCCCAATGGGGGACGGGATGCTAGGCACGGCTGGTGCAGTGATGCCCGGAGGGGTGCTGCCACCTGGTTTCAGAGATGGGGAGGGTGGAGGAGGAGGGGAGGCAAGAAGAACAAAGGTGAGAAAAGGCCAACCCACGGAGCTCCACCTCCTGGCTCCAAGGGCCTGGGTGTACACTTGGAACGCACACACTGACTCAATCACATCTTGGGTCACCTCCATGCATGGAGTGGTTCCACTCACCCCATCTGTATCCACCCTTCAAGGCAGAGTCCAGATCCTATCTACCCCATGAAGACTTCCCTGAGCACTGACCACTCAACCTTGGAACTACAGCACATAGACTATTCTCAATGCCTTTGAATTTGACCACACTTGGTCTTCCCTTAGTCCTTTCCAGTGGTTCTTGCTCACCCCAGCTAAGTCAGGACGGGCTAGGCCCTGTTTAGCCATCAACGGGCCTCTAGGTCGCTGGCTCTGCTCTCTTGCCTGGATCACAGAGGGGCTGATCTGCCTCCCCAGGAAGAAGTTTTGCTACGTGGGTGGAGGAAGTCCTAATTCTGGAGCTCCCCTGCAATGAGGGAGAGAGGACTTTGCAGAGTCCAGACTCAGCCCTATTCATACACAATAGACACCTTGGCCTCCTCCTGCTGAGATTATGGTTACGCTCACAGTGGGGAGAGTAACGTTAGGGTCAGATGACAATACACTGTGCCCTCTCGATGCCAGGTGGGTGGAACCCAAGGGGTGGCTGGCTTGGTGATTGTACTAAGGCCTCAAAGCTGGACAGCGCCTTCCCCTTCATGTAGAAAGCAGGATCTCTCTGTGGACTAGGACATGAGGCTGGCCTGGGTCCAGGAGTATCCCTAAACTGGGATCAGAGCTATGAGGTAGTACTCAAGTTGGGCCTAGAGATGGCACAGTCTTTTATGGACTGTATCTGGGCGAGGAATCGCTTGGAGGTGTAAGGAAGGCTGTTGCTATGACCTGGGTGTGGAGAGCGAGGAAGCTTGGTGAACGAAAGCCCAGGCTGTTGGGCCAGCCCTCGGGACTAGACAAGGTTTTCTCAATGTTGACACTATTGACATTTGTGGTCAGACATTTCCTTGTCATGGGGGCTGTCTTGTGCATTGTTGGATGTTTAGCAGCAACCCTGGCTTCTACCTAATACATCAGAGTTCACTCCCCTCCCCAAGTTGTAACAACCATTAGGGTCTCAGGACATGGCCAGATATCCTTGGGGTGGGGAGAGAGTAGGCATGAAATTATTGCCCCAGTTGAGAATCAGTGAACTGGATACTAACCAGGATCCAATTAAAAACACACTTTGTGAGCAGGGCTGTTTCCCACCCGCCCCCCGTCCGTTAGTGACTCTGTGGTTCTCTCTTGCGTGTTGTGTAGTTCTCTTGGGAAAAGCCAGTGAGTCTGTGTTGGGTTAAAGGGACATTTAAAAATCAGCTCCTTCTATGCTTGGGCGAGGGACCAAACAAGGCCACAGAAGGGGCAGGGCTCTTCTCCCCTCAGACCTCAAGGGGAGATGGGTTCATGTCAATTTCTTTCCAAAACAACATGAGTGAAATTCCCACCCCCCTGAAACCATAATAGGACTTCATGGGGCCCACATCCCATCTTCCCTTGGTTCCCCTGAGATCAGAACATTTTGAGACAAACTGCTGGTAGATGAGGCCTGCAGGGGACCATGTGCTGTTTGCCACAAGGTGGTCCAATGTAGCCAAAATTGGCCAAACAAAAAGTCTGGACCTGGGTTCAGCTGTGTCCTGTGTTGGTACCTGCTGGCTCACCTGAGGTTGGGGTCATGGGTGCGGCTGCCAAGCCGTTCATGTTGAGGGCCGCCATCTGCTGCATCTGGGCGGCGGCGAAGGCAGCCATAGGGTTCAGGTAGCCGCCCTGCGCGACTGATGCCATTAGTGCCGCTTGCTGCTGCATCAGCTGGGGCAGAAGGAGTGGAAAAAATATCATGCGCTTCCAGGGGGGGCAACCCTCCCCCCAGGGGGCTCAGCTCCTGGACACCAGCCCTCCTAGGCCCTGAACCCCAGGGAGCTCAGGCACAGCTCCCCACCCCCCAGAGAACCCCGATGTCTCCCCCATTGCTGCCCTAGCTCTTAAAGGCTATTAGAAACTGCTCCCAAAGAGCTAGCTTTTCCAAAGTCTTCATGGGGCCCACATCCCGCCTTCCCTTGATTCCCCTGAGATTAGAACATTCTTGAGACAAACTGCCAAGCAGATGAGGCCTGCGTGGGCACCGATGCCATGGGAGTGGATGGCACCAGTGGGGGTTGTGGCTACAAATATGGGAGGCAGCTTAGGGGAGAAGCTGGCCAAGAAGGCCCCAAGGTAGAAGGAAGAAGTTGGTGAGCTAGGGGCCGGGGAGGGAGGGGGGAAGAGGGAGAGAGGGAGACTGCAGCGGAAGCATTGGTGTGATGGGCTCTGAGGAGCCACACAGGACCCCTGCCAGAAGTGACCAGAGGCTGGAGCACACCCTTCCATGAATGGGGGCAGGGGTGGGTGGTGACACCCAAACACCTCAACCTCTCTCCCCACTTCCATCGGTGCTTCCTAGAGCTTGACTAGCAGGGGAGCGTTCAGGATAGCCCACCTTGCTGCCCTGCCTAGAAGCTGCCTCTCAAGCTCCTCCCCTTAAGAACCAGGGCAGCAAACCACCACTCCTGGTAGCCACCCTCCCTCAGCCCTCTCTGGCCTCTACCCGGGGGTTCATTTCCGACCACTCCTCACTCCCCAGGGCGGGGGCAGTGTTTTCTAGGCCAGAAACACAGGGCTCGCCTGGCAAAGACAGGTGTCCCTGCTCTGGGGTTCTGAGCAGAGTTAGCCGAGAACCCCTGCCCATACACCCCAACCCCCGACTGCGCCCCCACTTACTGCCTGTGCGTAGGCGCCGTAGGCCCCGAACGGGATGGCCATGGGGTTGAACATGCCCATCTGGCCAGCCATCTGCTGCATTCGCCGCATCGTGCGCTCCTTGTCAGTGTCGGCGAACTTGACCACCAGACTGGACGAGGCTCCCTGCAGCCGGGACTGCGCGTGAGGCCCACCTGCCCTAGCTGCCTCTGCTCCCAGCTGTCCAGCTGTCCATGCCCCTGGCCTAGGCCCTCCCTCTCCTCTGGGGAGGCGCTTCTGGGGGTTGCGGGACGGCGCTCGCCCAGGGGTCTGGGGTCTTAACTGGACTGCGGGCCAGTTCCTTACATGTCTGGCCTCAGTGTCCCTGTCTGAGATATGGGATAGTGGTAATGCCTTCCTGTCTCATGCAAAGGCAGTGAGCAGCGAGGCCAGGGTTTTGCATGGTAGGGACCGTGCAAGGGTGGGCAGGGCCCTGCGGGCGCTCTGGGATGGGCACCGGTGTCACCTGGCCGCTGCCCGCGTTCCAGCCCCACCCAGGGGTGGCCGAACTCACCGGCATGGTCTGGCTGCCATGCAGCGCGTTGATGGCGGCTTGCGCCTCGGCGTGGGAAGAGTACTTCACAAAGGCGCACCCTGGGGGGACAGGCGGTGCTGAGCCAGGGCCCAGGGCCCAGAGGGAGGCCAGGGCGAGGGCGGAGAGGCGGGACGAGAGAGAAAGACCGAGAGGAAAGGGGAGCCACCGAGAAGCAGAGACAGAGAAAGACCTCGATAAGAGGCGGCGCACGTCGTCCTCAGACTGCTGCTTGTTGAGCATACCCACGAAGAGTTTTCTATCTTCTGGAACAAAATTAGGAGATGCTTACCGGGGCCGGGGGGCCCGGCGGCGCGGGGGAGAGCCCGGGGGGAACCGGGCACCGCGGGAGGAGAAGGGTTTCCGGGGAGGGAGAAGCTGGGCAAAGCGAGGCGGGGCTCAGACCCGAAGGGCAGGAGGGTAGCAGGAAGAGGGCGTGGTTGGGGGTGGGGCTTAGCTAGTGGGGCAGGGACGACGGGGGTAGAGGCTAGAGGTAGAGGGAGGGCCAAGCCAGCGGAAAGGGTTGGGTGAAGGGGGAGCTGGATTGCAGCGACTCTGCCCGCTCCTGTCGCACAACGAGGGAGCAAGGCCATCGGCCTGGCCACTCACCTAGGCACGGGGTCATTCATGCAGTCCTGAGGTCCCTTCTTCCCTCGTCTCAGACACACTCTTCCTCATCTACCTTCACTCACAGCTGCCAAAATTAACTCACAACAAGCAAGTGTGCCACAGGGCCTTTGCATGTGCTGGTCCCTCTGCCTGGGGTGCCCTCTGCATCACAAGGCTGATTCCTTCTCTTCTCCTAGGTCTCAGTTTAACTATTGCTTCCTCATCAAGGCCCCTCCTTCCACCTCTCCTTTATTCTCTGTTTCAGCCCCTCACTCCCATGGCCTGATTTTTAAAAGATAATTACTTCATGCTTTGCCTGTGTGGTTGGTTTCTGTCTAGCTCCCTGCCAGTGCCCTCCTCTCCCTTCACCCCCGCTATGTTCCCTGGGGAAGAGACTGGGCCTCTCCTGGAGCAGCAGCGCCTGGCACATAGTAGGCCCTCCTGGAGCAGCAGCACCTGGCACCTAGTAGGCCCTGGGGACAGAGTCCTGGAATGAGTGAATGCTCTATGCCATTCCATGGGACACGTCTCCTTTCTATCCCACATGTTTTCACCTCCTTGATTCAGGCCTCCCTATTTGTTCATGCTGCAAAATTCAGCCCTGGGAACTTTTGGAGAGCCTGAAGATTGGGTTCCCCCAACAGCTTCCCCACACTTGTGTTGAGTACCAAGTGGTTTGTTGACACAATTCAGCTGTGTTTAGGCTGACAGATTCAAACAACTTCACAAAGATTTCCCACCCTGCACGTTCTTGTTTCAACATGACGTCACACCTCCCACTGAGAGGCTGGGGTCCATGTCCCCTTCCCTTGAATCTGGGTGGGGCTTGTGACTGCTCTAACCAAGCAAGAACAGCAGAAGTGATGCTCGCTGACTTCCAAGGCTAAGTCATCAAAGGGATCAGTTTCCACTCAGACCTCTCTTTGGGGGACGCTTGCCCTGTAGCAGCCGGACACCACGCTGTGACGCACACCTCAGGGGCCCACACGGTGGGTGCACACAGAAAGGAACCAAGGCCCCAGCTGACAGCCAACACCAACCACCAGACTTTGAAGTGAATGAGTCCCCGGATGACTCCTGGCCCAGCCTTTGAGTTTTCCAGTAGAGGCCCAGACATCCTAGAGCAGAGACAGGCCTTCCATGCTGTGCCCCGTCTGAGTTCCTGACCCACCGAATCCGAGAGCATAATAAAAGGTTGTATCATACCCCTCACTCTGGGCTACATTGTTATGCAGCCTCCGTAGCTGGAACAGGGGCCCTGTGGCGACAGCACTCAGCAGGCACTCACTAGATGTCTGTAGACGGTTGAGTGACTGGCACACATGGGCACAGGCAGCTAAGGCTGCAGAAATGCATCCTCCACCCCCAAAGCTGCAATATATCATGTATTGATGGTTTTCTTGGAAGGCGGGGGCACTCTGGGACCATGTCCCTCTGTATCCAGGGCAGTGGGTACCTCCTGCCCCAGAGAGCCCCCTCACCCACAGCCAGGGGAGTTCATATAGAGCTGAGGGCTGCCCTGGTGTCTCGAGCGAAGCAGGAAACCTCCGGGCCCCAGCTCTCCTTCACAAGCCACCCCAGACTCCTCCTCTTCAGCAAGCCCTATCCGCTGCCCTGCTGGTCTGCCTCACCCAGAGCACCCAGCACTGGGCATGTCATCATGATGAGGTGGCCCTGGGTTCCAACTCCTTCCACACCCTGCTGGCATCAGTTCCTGTTTCTAGTTCTGGGTTAGGGCGCACTAGCCTGGACCTCCACCACGGGAGGGCTTTAGCCAAAGCGGGGGGGCCTGGAGGCCCCACCCTGCCCACTGTCCGCAGCCAGACACCATGCTGTGACGCACACCCCAGGGGCCCACATGGTGGGTGCACACAGAAAGGAACCGAGGCCCCAGCTGACAGCTAACACCAACCACCAGTCTTTGAAGTGAATGAGTCCCCGGATGACTTCTGGCCCAGCCTTTGAGTTTTCAACCAGGCTTCTGGGCCTTGGAAGGGCTGGGCATGCCCCGGTCTTATCTCCAGGGCTCACCAACTCCAGCTCTGGGCTGGGGGCAAAGACTGGGAAACCAAGAGAAAGGGAGAGAGACAGTAAAAAGGGGTGAAGCTGAGGAGGGATGGCAGAAGATGGGGTTAGGAGCAGAGAGGGAGGGAAAACGGTGAAGATGGACAGAGTAAAAGGAATCAGAAACAGACAGCAGAGAGGAGAGACCTGCAGGAGGAGAGGGAGGGGCAGAGGAGAGGAGGTGGGAGGGCTCATGTCTAACTCCCAGAAGCGCAGCACTTGACCTGAGGTGAGCAGGGAGCTTTTAAAGCCTCTCTTGGAGTAACTGAAACTCCTTTCCAGACCTAGACAGTGCACCCCATCCCACTGCCAACACCTTCTAAAGGTTCCCCATTAACAGGATTTTCAGAAAGACAAAGAAGTGAAAATCACCCCCTGCTAATACCAGGCCATCCTGCTTAGAAATTCCCTGGGAAGGAAAAAGGAAGTGAAGAGAAGGCCCTCCTAGCCTGCACCTGATTTAAATGTGGGAACACACCTCCCTGCCTTCTCTCCTGGTGTCTGAATGTATTCCTTTATTATCATCATGACGGCTTTCTGATTGCATTAAAATTCATCCACACGTGCCTTTCTATCAGCCACTTCCCTTTTCCCAGGGTTTGATTTTTTTGTTGTTTGTTTGTTTTTTTGCTATTTCCTTCTCCCCTCCCGTGAAATCTCCCTTCACTGTGCAGTTAGCAGTTCTAGGCCTGAGTCCTTCCTTCTTGAAATCTTTCCAACATGAAGGGGGCCAGGCTGCCCTCTTCCTGGTTGGCTAGGTTTCCCCAGGGAAGCTGCAACCTCCTGACCTTCTGGAAGGCTGTGGAAACCAAAGGACCCTGGCTGCAGACTCCCTTCCTCCAGGGGTGCTTAAGTGACCCCACCCAATGCAAAGGCTGGTTTGTTTCTAGGACCTGAGAACGAGTTCATGTTGTGCCCTCTGCAATTTCCAATTGGCTTCTGTCACTGGGTGAGTGAATATAAGCCTTGTCTTTCAGACCAGGGGCTGGAAGGACTCTGAGTCCAAGGGCAGATCTCCTCCTTCTGGCCCAGGCCCTGGCTTGGACCCCAGCAACCCCTCATCCCAGCTGTCAGCTGCTCCCACCTTGGCCTTTAGGTCAATAAAGCAGGAATAATGAGGCCTCCTCATGGGTGGATGCACCAGGAGGTGCTGCAGGGGAGCCTGGCCAGCAGCAATGACTGTAGTGACAATCATCACTTGGGGCTTTCTATCTAGGACAGCGGTTCTCAACCTGTGGGTCGCGACCCCTTTGGGGGCCGCACGACCCTTTCACAGGGGTCGCCTAAGACCATAGGAAAACACGTATATAATTACATATTGTTTTTGTGATTAATCACTATGCTTTAATTATGTTCAATTTGTAACAATGAAATTGGGGGTCACCACAACATGAGAAACTGTATTAAAGGGTGGCGGCGTTAGGAAGGTTGAGAACCACTGATCTAGGGGGAGGAAGAAATGGAGGCCCCTTGTTTGCCCTGCCCTGCCTTGAGGAGACAGAGGCCATAGAGGGGAGAGGTCAGAGTCCACATTGGGGCTAGCACTTGAAGTAACAGGTTGGACCAGACTCCGGCTGTGGCGGACCAGTTGAGATGGACAACTTCTCCAAATCCTCCCACCCCCTGTGCCCTCCTCTCCCTCTGGGCACGTTCCCAAGGGGCTGTCCCCAAGCTGTGCCTTCAGATGACAGAGTCTGAGATGATTCTCAGGAGCCCTTCTTGATTTCCAATTTTTTTTGTGTGTGGGGTGGGGTTAGTTATTCTTTCTTTTAAAAAAATATATATATTTTTATTGATTTCAGAGAGGAAGGGAGAGGGAGAGAGAGTTAGAAACATCAAAAGAAGAATAACTGATTGGCTGCCTACTACACACCCCCCTACTGGGGATTGTGCCACCTGGGAATGTGCCCTTGACCAGAATTGAACCTGGGACCCCTTTAGTTCTCAGGCCAACGCTCTATCCACTGTGCCAAACCAGCCAGGGCATGGGGGCGGGGGTTACTTTTTCAATGGGTGTGTATGAGGTGGGGGTGCATTGTCCTCAGATCCCTGGAGAATCCAGTCTCTGGCTCAGGCTCTGCCATGCAGCCCCCACTCCCTTCCCATGAGGGGAAACAGCAGGCCTGGCTGTCACATGCAGTAGCTCGGGACCACAGGCAGGAGGGGCCTGTGGGGGAGGGGAATGGGAACACCCGGAAGGCTTCCAAGAGGAGGTGGGCTGGAGTCATGCTGCCCAGGGGCAGGAGCGGGGGCTCCAGGCCACAGCAGAATTAGAACAGTTTGAAAGGTGGAACACCCTCTTTTGCGGCTCTTTCCACCTGCTCCCCAGTGGCCACTGCCTATGGCCGAGCTCTCAAGAGGGGGTCCTGCCGAAGGCCGCCTTTGCTTTTCCATGCCTGCTCCCTCTCCCACCAACACACCCCTATCCCCATCCTCTGGCCTCCAGGCTCCTGTATTTTCTCAGAACCTCAACTGAACTCTGAGCTTGTTTCCCAGCCTATAGCGAGTAGTGGGTGCCACCTCCACCTCCACCTCCAGGAAGCCATAGGCACTCTGACAAGATGGGATTTCTCCGTCTGAGGAGCCAGTCCTGCTCCTCACTCAGGCAGGCAGTCGGGGAAGGACCAGGGCTCGCTGGAGCGGTTTGCATTTTAAAAGGAGAGCCCAGGAAACAGAGAAGCAGGCACCCAGGGCAGGTTTAGGACAGGCCCTAGGAGCAAAGTTTCAGGGTGGTGCCCCGCCTCCACCCATGGGTGGGGGGGCCTGAGGGAGGAGGAGGGGGCGGGTTGTAGCAGCACCACTTGACTTGCCAAATGCCAGCGCCCTGGCACTAATGCTCAAATTCCAGTTTAATTTCCAAAATTTGATTCGCTCATTACCATCGGCATTAAACAATATTTCCTGCTTAAGGACAGCCGGCTGCTGGGGCACTGGACGAGCTCAGATGGTTAATGCCTTTTATTGCCGCAATAGACTTTTACTGTTCTCTCCCTTCCAGCTGCCGGGGAGGGTTTGCGGAGGACCGGAGCAAGGGAGAACCGGAGACTGGGGACCAGGATGGGGAATGAATGGCTTTGAGGGCTGTGGCTTCTCTCCTGCTCATGAGCTATTGGCCCCTGGGGTGGGCAGACAAAGCCAAAGGCAGAGCCCAGAGCCCCCTGCACCCCTGCTCCCCAGCTGTGGACAGAGCCTGGAGCCCTGAGCACTGTCCCTGACAGGGCCCTTGGGCATCCCTTTGGGGACTTCCCAGGGCACCTCCTGGATCCAGAGGCCACGTGCTCTCCCTGGAGATGACCTCGGTGTCCCAGGGCCCACAGGCAGTGGGTCAGACCAGGGGGACGCCTGTTCCTTCTCTCTGACTTCTCGGTGGATCAGAGAGAACCTTCCATTGAAGGGGATGAGAGGAAACTGGCTCCTCAGGAGGACTGGCGGGGCAGGGGTTGGCTGTGCCACCTTAGCAAGTCATGGACCTCCTCTCTGGACCTCAGTTTCTTTGTCTGTAAAAGGGGAGACAATCGCATACCCCGCTCAGGGCTGCTGGGGGATTCAGTGAGTGGAGATGTGTGAGGTTTCTGCCCTTACTGTGCTGATGACAGATATTCCTACTGTCACCCTGAGGCGCCAGCTGGTAGGTGGGGAGGCCTGCCCACACCTGCCCCCCAGGGTATGGAGGGGACACCCAGGGAATGAAAGAATGCCTTTCCCAGGCCAGCCTAAGAAGCCGGGATTCCCTTTGCACCCCTTGACCAAATGGGGGACCACTGAGAAGCTCCCAGTCTCCTCCAGGAGGTGTACCTGGATTCATCTAGAACAGGAGTCATTTCCCCTGAAGGTGCTGAGGCCCACTGAGTGCCATTTCCACGAATTCTCCTGACCCAGCCTCATCAAACACCCATGGCACCCGAGGGACCAGTGGGGACCACACTGATCATCTGAATCCGTGCATTTTCCATGCTCCCGCCCTCCCCCCTAGTCCGGAGGCCTCCTCTGCCTCCTCGAGCCCTGCCTCACTCCCCAGGTGGGTGCACAGCCTCAGACCCGCCTCTGGAGCCGGGGCGCAGTGGACAGGTCCTCGTTCCTTTTGTGCCTGGGAACCCGACAACGGCTCATCCTCCGGTTGGAGTGAGCAGTTTCCAGCCATGCCATCCACACCAGGATGAAGGGCCTGGATTCAGACCCCTCTGCAGCCCTGGGACCAGGCCAGCTCCCCTCCGGAGAGCATGGGACCTAGGAGGGATCTCAGCGTGAAGCAAACCAGTAAAGTAGAGGAGTGATTCCCCCACTTTGTCCCCACAACACACACTGTCTCAGAGGCAGCAAGGGCGCAGCTGGGCGGGAGCAGCCTCCGGAGGGAGGATGAAAGCCTTCCTGCCCAGGAAGAAGGCTGAGGGAATCATCAAACCAGATCAAAGGCTGCTGGGGATGGGGAGGCATGAGCCGCTGAGATGGGGCTCCCCCTCCACAGGGATGCAAATGAGGACCCTCTGCTGCTCTCGCCCCCAGGGGAGGCAGTGCCAGGCCTTGATCTGTGGGGCTCCCTCCAGACAGTCTCTGTTTGAAGTTGGGCATGGGAGGAGGCAGAAGACTGGAGAACACATCTAGTCCCTAGTAAAACTAGATGCGCTTCCCCCACTCGCATTCTTTCAGCCAACTCTGCCTTCCAATGCTTCAGGGTGGACCCAGGCCATGAGAGTCACCTCCTCGCTGTCTCCTGGCACCCACCCAGGCCCCTGCTCTCTGCTCCCCACCCAGAAGCTAGGAGGGTGAGTTAAATCCAAGGCAGATCTTGTCTACCTCCTGCTCAACCCCACAGTGGCTCCCATCTCATGGAGAATGAGCCCAAGTCTTCTAATGACTGGTAAGGGGCTACACAGGAACCCCACACATTTTTTTTTCTCCCCTGGTCCCTCCCTCCCTCCCTCCCTCCACTCCAGGCATATAGGTCTCTCTGGTATCTCAGGAATACTCCATGCACATCCCTGCCCCAGGACATTTGCACTTGCTATTCCTCCTCTTGTCTCAGAGATCATGTCTTAGACTTCTGCAGGAATCCTCAGAAAGTAGGGAGTGAGTGTCCACTGGAGATGAGTGGCCATCAGCCCCAGTGTGGGCAGAAAGCCTGGAGTGATGAGCTCTGTGGGGGTGGGGGTGGGGGTGGGGTGGAGAGGGGCCTAAAGGCTTGGGCTGGGTACTGAAGAATTAAGGGCAGGGATTGCCAAGTGGAAAAGGCAGGAACAGGAATCCCAGATTAGGGAGCAGCATGTGCAAAAGCATGAGTGTGACAGGGCATGTGGTGTGAGGGACACACACACACACACACACACCTTTCCTCTTTCCTGTTCTCCTACCCACCATATTCTAAACGCTTCCCCCGAGGCCCAAGGCCCAAGACCCAAGGCCTGGACCCTCACCTCTGACCATGGAAGCCTGGCCTGGGACTCAGACCTGGTCCAGGCTTCCCACCTGGCCCATTCTCACTTCCCACCATTCCTCCCTTGGTTCAGCCTGGCTCCTTCATTCACAGACCAGCCCACGCTGCCTCAGTGTCACCCCAGTCCCTTCATAACAGCTGGTAGGACTCGACTCCTACATCACAAAACCTCTGCTGCCCCCAGACAGCCCTGGACAGACCGCCTCCCTCCCTGGGGCCGGGTGATGCTGCTGCCCGTGGCCGCAGCTCTAAGTGGCTTGCTCCAGGAGCAATAATAAAAACCATAGCAGCAATAATAAAAATCATCACGGCTCTCATTTATGAAACTTACTAGGACCCAGAAACTGAGGTAAGCACTTTACAGATATAGCAGTTATTTTATTGTTTTCACGGTATAGATGAAGAAACCCAGGCACAGGGAAGTTAAATACCTTTCCCAAGAATGCACACCTGGCCGTTGGCGAAGCCAGGATTCACACCCAGGTGGTCTGGACCCAGGTGGTCTGCACCCAGGTGGTCTGCACCCAAGTGGTCTGCACCAGGTGGTCTGGACCCAGGTGGTCTGGACGCAGGAGTCTGCACCCAGGTGGTCTAGATCAGGTGGTCTGCACAGAGCTGAGCTCTCAGGTTACCCTACCTCCTGGTGGAAGGTAGAGCTACCTGGAGGCCTCTCTTTTCTCCCTCCATCTCTCCAGCTCAGCATGGACAACTGGCTAAGGCCTGGTCCCCCATTATTCTGCAAGGGCAAGGTTTGGGTTCAGAGCTCAGAATGGGGAATGGCTGGGACACCCAGGATCCTTGTGGACCCCTAATAGCCTAGGGAGCCCTGATGTACCTCACAGGCCTTCTCCAGTTTCACTCACCCCTCTGCCCAGAGCCTGGCTGTCTTGAGGTCCCCTGGGGGACCAATTAAGTCATGCTCTTTTCTTGCTGAGTCCCCAGGCCTTCCCTCCCCAGGGTCTAGGCTGCAAGACCCTCTCTCCTCACTATTCAGGAAGTCAGATATGCTGGCAGAACCCCTCTACATGCTGTCCAGGCCTCTGCAGCCCCCTCTAGCTGCCCAGGGCATGGGGATGGCTCTGAGCCCTTGGGGGCCTGCAGCATGTTCGGGGAGACAGGACTGGAACTGTCACCACCTTGGGGGTCACGAATGGCCCCTGTATCCTCATCTCTTGCACTCTGCAGGCTTGGGGGCCCTGAGCTGGGCAAGAACTGAACCCTGGATGCTCAATACAGTGAGGGGTCTGGAGGACACATCCCCATCCCTTGCTGCCTCCCTCTTTGGCCCTCTGACCTTCTGACCCTTGACCCTCACGCTGGTGAGTCTGGACCAGGGCTCCCAGCCGGAGCCGGGGACACGGCTGTGGCTCTAGAAGAAGTCACCTTTGCTGGGCAGTGGTGCTCAGCCGACTCTCCAGGTAACTGATTATATGTGTGATCTGCTACATTATCCTTGCAGGGCGCAGGGCACACGGCAGCTGGCCCGGAGTTCTCGGGGACTTCTCAGCGGCCAAACGCTGTTGTCTAATGGGGCTTCCGCTGGCTTCTGGCGCACACTCCAGCATTTCGCCCATCACAGGATAATTTATAGCATTACGGAGCCTTTTCTCCTCTATATTATGTGTGAGCATAAATTATGGCCAGTTTGTCCTCGGCTCTCAAGGAGACAAAGTAGGGCTTTCTTTATTCCAGCAACGGGAGGAGGTTTCTGCAGGGTGGTCCACCGGGGTGGGGGCAGCAAGAGGAGGACAGACCACGGAATGCCGTCAGCACATCTGGTCGACAGTGCCGACAATCTAGTCAAGGCCACAGGTACAGGGATGCCTGCCCCCTGCCTTTCCACCTGGCAAGCCCAGCCCTTAATTCCTCAGGGCCCAGCTCAAGCACATAGCGCAGCTGGCCTCTATTAACCGCAGAGGGGGACTTGGTGGCTGAGCGGCAGAGCTGCAGAGTTGTGGCTGGAAGGATACGCTACCTGCAGGCGACCCAGCCATGGACCGACCTCTAACCCTAGTCACAGGCTGGCCCTCATCTTGGCTGGAGACCCTCCCAGCTATGGCCCGACTTCCCACGGCCTCATGGAGAGAGAGGTGGTCATGGGTCAGAATCAGAACACAGTGCCAGAGAGCTAGGCAGACCTCCCGCCCCTCTGACCTATGGCCCATATTTAGCATTGAGACCAGTGGGGACGGGCACACCAGCTTCTAACAGCCTGAGCACATCTTCCCTGGAAGTGCAAGCTCCCGGGGCAGCAGGAGTCACCCTGGACCAGAGGCTGCAGCTACCAAGCCATCCTCCACCCTGGGCACCATGATGAGGACTTCTTTGGGGTGTCTTCAGAGGTCCCCTGGCCCAGCCTCTTACAGTATGACCCAAGGCGGGGATGATACTTCCTGACACCCTGGCTAAAGGCTCACCAGCCTCCATGCCAGGCCAGGAGGCAGCCCAGAGGGAAGTGGCCTCCTGTGCCCCCCCCTGGAGAGCCCAACCCTGCCCAGCGCCCAAGTCCTGCCCTGGAAGACAACAGGTCGCTCCTTTCTTGGGACTCCAGAGGCCTTGGAGCTTGTACGAGGGCGGTTCTTGGTCCTGGCCACTATGAAAATCACCCAAGGGCTTCCAGAAATACAGATGCTTGGGCCGGCCCCTAACATTCCAACTGGTCTAGAACCCAGGCATCAGTGTTTTGATTTTTGATTATTTTGAAAGCTATTCAGGTGATAGCAACACACAGCCAGGGCTGGAACAGCCAGGATGGGTCTTTGCAGGCTGCCCTGCCATCTCTCCGTAGACACCAGCTCCCCGGCCTTCAGCCTGCCCGCAGAAGCTCAGCCCTCCAGACTGCAGGATTCTCACCCACCTTCTCTGCCCTGATACCTGAGCCTGGACAGCCATCCACCCACCACAGGCTCACTCTAGACAGACATTGTCCTACTTGGAGAGGAACATGGAAGGAACCACTAGGTCAGCACAAGGCTCGCCGCTCTAATGGCACTACAGGCCTTCTCGTCTCCCTTCTCTCTCCCGGGCTCCCTTCCCCTCCATCCATCAACCAGTCCTGCTCTGAGAGGACGGCCCCAGGCTCCTCTTTCATTAGCCCTGCAGTTTCCTTCCTATCCATCCTTGTTGCAGCCACCCCAGGCCTCCTAGAGTCACTGGTGCCCCACCTGTCCCCATGGAACGCAAATGGCCCATGCTTAAGTACACACTGTGTTAACTCATGACTGATAGGGACTACAGATAGACACAGAGATAGATGGATGGCAGACATGATTAATAGATGGCAGATATCCAGATTAAAAGTTGGATGATAGATAGATACACAGATGAGAGAAAAATGATTGCAGAAAGCAGATAGATTTATGATCAATGGCACATAAATAGCAATAGGTGAGTGTGGATGGATGAATGGATGGCCAAGATGCTTCTGAGGACTTCAGATACCTGATGTCTAAACGCAAAAAGTCAGGAAACTAGCCATGGCCTCCCACACCTGTTGAGAGGCCCTGCTCAATACCTATCTTACACCAACTTCTCTCTTAACTCAGGTCCCTGAACCTCCGCATGGCTGATGGGTTTGTGGTTGATGTAGGTGACAGTGGGGCTGGTTTGTGTAGACATGAAGCTTTTCTTTGATGTTTCCCTGAGCCTGGAGACAGGTCAGGGACGCCTTCTTAGCTCCCACTGTACCTATGAGGACCTCCCTTCCTGGGGGAAGGCCTGCCTGTCTCCCCCACAGGTCCATACTCTTCAATGGCCAGGGCCATGCCCTCCAACCCCACAGAGCAGGCTGGTTCTGGGAGTGGGACAGTCTGGACTGGCCCCTGCAGTTAGATGGCAGGTGTCAGCCCATGTGGGATACACAGATTCATGCACTCACTCCCTCTGTTGGGGTCCATGCCCTCAGAGAAGACAGTGCCAGCTGACTCATCCCGAGAACTCGCCACAGGCCAAGCGCTGCTCAGCAGACTTTAGTGAGGTGGGTACCACTCTCACTCCCATTTTACAGATGAAGAAACTGAGGCACAGAGAGGTTTGGCAACTTGCTGGAGGTCCCAGAGCTCATCAACTGCAGGGCCGGGACTTGAACCCAGGTGGCCTGGCTTCTGAGTTCTCATCACCAGGTAGAAGGCACCCCCTGCGCTGCTCCTCAGACCAGATGGTCATAAGGCTCTTGTGAGCTCAAGAGAGCACCCAGCTCTGGGAGCTGAAGGGCTGCACCATCGGCAAAAGGCTATTATTTCCGATGACGAATGAGATGGTGAGGGAAGTGTCAGTTTCCCCGAGAGAACGAACTGTTTCACAGGGTGGCAGCATCTTAACTTTGGTGTGTGGCTGGCATCGCTAACGACCAGAGAGCCTGCTCTTGTCATGCCAAGGGCCCTGAGACCTTCAGGTAGGCCACAATTGCTTACCATGAGGTTTAGTTAGCAGAGTGGCAGAAAGGGGGAAATTCTATGATTCCGGAACTTTCCTGCCAGCTCTGGACCCCTTCCATCATTCGCCGGTCAGTCATGCAGTTGGTCAACAAACTATGTGCAAGTCAGGACTGAAAGATGAAAGAGTAGACCTGGTCCCTGAGCAAAAGTGCTTCCGGACTGCGGCTGCGAGGCCCAGCTGTGGAGGACAGAGCGGGGTGGAAGCCGCCAGGGGGGGCGCAGTGTGGAGTGTGATGTGTGCCCAGGCTGGGGCCTCATGACAGCGGAGGCCGCAGGCACTGAGGTCCAGCTGCCCTGCCTCCTTTTCTGGGAAGAGTTGGGCAGAAAAGAGTGGGGATAAGGAAGGAGACGTGGGGTGGGAGGCAGAGGAGAAAATGCAAAGAATTTTACTCTGTACAGTTGTGCCTGTTCACAAGAAGTTACAGAACCTCGGTTTGAAAAGCAAGACACACCCTCCCACCAGTAGGCCCTGGAGAGGGTGGATGGAGGTGACAAGCACAGGGCCCATTCTGCCTGGGCAGGCTTGTCTGGGAGCGCAGGGGCGGGCACGGAGGCTCCAATGGCTGGCTGCTGCATGCCCACCAAGCCTCCTTGCTCTGGGCAGCCAGACTCTTCCACAGGGGATAGTGCTGGCTGCCCTTTTGGATGTCCTGACAGTCAGTTCTGTGCCAGCTGGGCAGAAGTGACCCACGCAGGCCACCTACTTAGCACATTCCCTGAAACGAAGGAAAGGTGCCTGGTTATTAGTGGTGCCTAATGATATTTGCATAGATTAACTGAGTTTAATGCAATCATGAATGCCACAATCCCGAGAAAATAATGAAGAAATCCATTACCAAGTCATAAAGTAACTAAGTCACTGCACTCACAATCTGATCCTGTATTAGTAATAATTCCATCTCCTGCTGCAAGGAGATTTTACAGTGTGCACCGTTTCCAGACACTTTTATACATTTCACTTTGTTTGAGAAAATTAATTAACAAAATAAAAAATATACTGTTGTTGTTTGATACAATAAATTAGTCATTAGTCTAAACTGGCAGGCTATAATAAAACTTCTTAAGACGGATGTGCTGGGATTTCTAACTTCTCTTCAAGTGGCCTGGAATCCTCTCATTGGCGAAACCCAGGGGCTGCCTGGTGGCCGTGGCTCAGGTGCACAGTCAGGGCCAGCGGTAACCCATGAAGAATGGTGGGCCCAGCCACACCCCTCCCTGGAAGCCCTCTCTGACTGCTCCAGCCCGAACCAATGCCCCACCTAAGAGACAGCCCTTGACTCAGGCCCCACCTTCGTTCCAGCATTATTTTCCTGAGGGAGTCTTTCTCCAGTCAGACTGAGCAGGGTCAGGCTTCTGGGGCTGGGAAGTCCAATGGTGAATGGAAAAACCCCTCCCCCCACCACGGGCTCAATCAGGATCGCCCTCCAGCCTTTGCCCGTGGACCTGCCGGGCCTCTTCTGAGCAGGGTAGGAAACACACCCAACTGAAAACAGACTCTGCCAGAGCTCTGCCTGGGACCAGAAATCAATCAGGTGATATCAACAGCCAGGGGGAGAGAAGAGGGGAGCAGGGAAATCGAAGACCAGAGAGGGGGTGGAGTGGCTGGGGGAGCAGAGGGTAGGACAATGGAGAAGCAACTGGAAGGGAGGGATAGTTAGGAACCTTTCTTTCTCTCTCTCTCAGCCTTTCTGCTCATCATGCTCACAGAGCAGGTCACCTGTGAGGTGTGATGTGTGGGTGAGGGCACCGGGAGCCCCCCAGCCCCCCACTGCCTGCCAAGGGTCTTGCATCCCGCCCTCACAGCTTCATCTCTTTGGGGTAAGCATTGCTGTCTTCAGAATCCTCTTTGCAAAGTCCCTCCATCCCCTTGGTGAGCCTCTAACACCTCAGCACAGCCGCCTTTATCAGATTGTGTTCCTCCTGCATGCAGGGGCCTCTGAGCATGTGACAAGGGTGGGGGACTATTTCTCTCAACTGACATGAGCTGTCCCCTCCTCGTTCTGTCCAAGACACACCATCCTTCTTAGGCCTATTTTCTAAAAAGGTAATATTTACCAACAGTGAATGTAAACACCTTAAGTGTATAATTCAGTGCAAACACCCATGTACCTCAGGCCCCTATCAAGGTATCAAGCATTGCCACCTTCCCAGAGGGTCCCTCACGACCCTTCCCCGGGCAGCATTCCAACCTCCTCAAAGGCGCCCAGTGCTCTGATTTTGTTCACACAGTTTGGTTTTGCCTGTTCTAGAATGTCAAACAGAATGTCTTCATTTCCGTTTGGCTTCCTTCCTTCGGCATCATGTCTGGAAGACTCATCCATGTTGCCTGGGCCACCCAAGGCCCATCGATGCATCTGCTGCCTGCTCCAGGTGCTCAGGGGGCTGCTGGGTGTAGGCAGAGGCACTGCCACCCACATCCATGGCTCTAATGCTACCGGCCCTCCTCCTGAAGGAGCTGGGCAGGGCGTGTAGCCTGTACTGGGACCAGGGGACCTGCTCGCCTCAGCTCCACCGACGGGCTAAGGAGGAGAGGTGTCCCCTGGAGTTAGGGTGAGAGGCCCAGGAGGGCTATGGCTGACTGTGGGGTCCAGGGGCATCTTGAGAGAGTTCATAAAATGCCCCGAGCATGAGCGAATGCTGTCTTTTCCAAGGGCCATACTTTTTCTCACCATGCAACCCACCACCATGGTTTGAGCCATGTCCTTCTCTCCTTTGTTACTGCAATGACCTCCCACTAGTAACTGTCTGTCCCTTGCTTCCACCTCGTCCTCTGCAGTCTGTCTGCACACGCAGCCAGGGCAAGCAAAGCCTGAACCTTCTCTACAAGATCTTACAGGGATCTGTCCCCTTCCTCACCACCCATCCCTCTATACCTTCACTCGCCCAACGCCAGCCACCCGGGCTCTGTCCTGACCTTGACAGGGGCTGACATGCTGGAGCTTTGATTGTGGTTCTTGCTTCCAGTCTCCTCCTCCCTAAGTTGTAAGCCCTGGGAGGATGGGATGGCCCAGCCCTCAGCTGTTGGCCTGGTTGTGTTCATTAACCTTCTGGGGCACAATTGAATGGATGAATGAAAAGCTTCCCTCAGTTTCCCAATGGGGCCTGTGACCCAGAAAGGCTAAACTCCTCTAGGCAGAACCAGAGCAGACAGGTCAGTGCAGGCCAGGCAGAGTGGGCACGGTTGAGCTCCCTCCAGGCCCCAACTCAGACGCAGTCATGGAGCTACGGAGAGCCCCGGGGAAAGAGACCAACTGGAGGGGGGTGGCCCTGGCCAAGGGTAGGTCAGAGCAGGCACAGTGGAGAGGGAGGGAGGGGGGCAGGTCTGTAATTGGCAATCTAGGCCAAGAGTTCCTTAAGGCAAAATATCTGGGTCTCTGAATCATGCTTGTTGCAAAGACTTCCTTGATTCACATGTCGCTTTACTGCACCCACCCTTAACAGCGAGGTGAATGGGGGCAGTGGTGGATGGCCAGGGCTGGGTCACCTCTGGGCTAGGAAGCTCCTGGTGAGGGTCCCAGGGTCCTAGTATGGGGAGCAGGGATGAGTCGGAACTGGGACAGAAAGGGAGTCTGGGGGACAGTTGGAACCCTCCTACTCCCCGCTCATGGGGACAAGGAGGAGCGAGGGAGAGGGGAAAGGAAGAGGACCCTGGTCAGACACGCTGGGAGGGAGGGTGAGGAAGGGGGCTTGGTGAGGATGAAAGGTGCCAGCGGATGCGGCCAGCTCCCGCAGGGAGACGGCTGCCTCCCGCTCTCTCCCTCCATCCCGTGTGCCACTTAATGTTTGCAGTTAAGTATTTACAGACATGTTCCCATGGCAACTAAGGCTTCAAAGTTACTCTCACAATTCTGTTTTCTCAAATGTGTTTCTCTGGTTGATTGCACAGAGTTTTCTGGAAGCTGGCCAGGCGGAGGGAGTCGCATTTCCAGCCCTGTGCAGTCCCTCACCCCTTCCCACCCCATCTCCTTCTAAACACCCCCTCCAGTAGCCCATCCAACCTGGATGCATGGTCAGGCATCCCAGGGCTCAGGGCTGGGAGCCCACCCCCTCCACCAGTCGGAGCTCCCAGTGTAATGGGTCCATTGCCAGCTGCCTATCCACAAGGAAACCGCTCCCAGCTTCCCAGCCCTCTCCACAAGAAAGACCTGCGCACAGGGCCCCTCTGTGCTTCTGGAGGCTCCTCAGCTGGGGCCTCCCCCCTTCACCTCTGACCCCTGGCACCTGGCCCAGGGCTTGGGATCTGTAACCCTGGCATGGTAGACATTCACTGATTGCACCCCAGCTCCTTCATAGCACCACCCGGGGGGGGGGTCCCTGTTCTGTTCAACCATTCAGTTCCGGGGCCTCTGCTCTGAGCTAGGCACTGTGCAAGGTACCAAGACACAGAGAGGGACAGATAGAGTCCCTGCCTGCACGGAGCTCCCCTTGAAGTGGGGAGAAGAGGATGGCAGGTCAGAAACGATCAGGTAGTGGTCTGTGCCATGAAAATGATAAAACAAGGTGGCCAGCCGAAACCGGTTTGGCTCAGTGGACAGAGCGTCGGCCTGTGGACTGAAAGGTCCCAGGTTCGATTCCGGTCAAGGGCATGTACCTGGGTTGCGGGCACATCCCCAGTAGGAGATGTGCAGGAGGCAGCTGATCGATGTCTCTCTCTCATCGATGTTTCTAACTCTCTATCTCTCTCCCTTCCTCTCTGTAAAAAATCAATAAAAAAAATATATATAAAAAAAACAAGGTGGCCAATGGTGGAGCTGGGCTGCCTTAGTGGGCAAGTCAGGATAGGCCTGCGTGAGAGGGACGCCTAAGCTGAGACGTGGCGCGTGGGGGAGAGGCGCTTGTGCAAAGGCCAAAGCAGGGAGGTTTGAACAATAGCCACGAGCAAGGGGGCTACAGCAAGAGATGGAGAGAGAGGGCGGCTGGAGGTGGAGTTGGATGCAGCAGGACAGGGTGGTGAGGACCTTGGAGTGAGAGGACCAGAGAGCTCTGTGTAGCTCTGCATAGAGAGACAGGCTCTGATGCCGCCACTGTGTGGAGAATGGACTGTGGGGGACAGGAGGCGGTAGAGACATGGAAAGGAGGGGACACGGAGAGGGAGGAGACTCAGAGTGGGCAGGGGGTGGAGGAAAATTGCCCTGGCTGGAGCAAGGGGCCACTGCAGGCGCTCCCATAGGCCCCCGTGCCGCAGACTCTTGTCTCTGCCTGATTCTTTTCTAAAATACCCAATGTCTATGTATTTTGAGACAATTTATTTTTTAATAGTCGTCTGTATATTGTAATGTGTGTCACCACCTGAACTCAAGCCTCCTTCCATCACCATGTATCCCGCCCTTACCCTCTTCTACTTCCCCCACCCCTCCCCTTAGTAATCACCATCCTGCTGTCTATGTCTATGAGGGGTTTTTCTCTGCTGAATCCCTTCACCTTTGCCCCCAGCCCCAAAGCCCCTCCCCCAGGGCTAGCATTGGTCTCAGCACTCTCCCTCCATCCCTTGCACTGGGGGCTTCTGCATGCAAGGCAGGCGGTCGGACCCAATGCCCAGACGGTTTCTCCCAGCTCAGCCTTGCCTGAGTCTCCCTCCCGGGTGGGAGGTGTGCTGCGGGAAGGACATGCTCCTGCTCTGGGCCACCCCTCCTCCCAGCCATCACTCTCTGTCAGACCCTGCTGGGAGCGAGAAGTCGCTGACTCTGCTAATGGTTCATTGAGTGGCTGTATCTCTATTATAAATGATTTAAGTCGCTGGCATTTAATTGATATTATAAATATGATATTTATGACAGCATGGGAAATGATGCATACGCTGTTACTATACATTGTGGAGCATGTATATTTCTGGAGTGGCATGTCCTCCACCTTCCACCTTCTCCCTGCTTTGCTGGCCTTACACCACTGTCCAGACCCCCTGCCTGCTCCGGGCCTTGGCAAGCAAAGGAGGAGGTTGGTGTAAGAAGATGGACCCGCCCAGTTCTTCCACCTGGTTCTCCCAGGTTCCGAGGAAGTAGAAGAGAATAAGGAGGGATAAATGGGCCTGTTTCTGGAGAGGACCTGAGGGAAGGCGTGTGGGCTATGTCTACTCTCTGACCCTCAGGGAACTTATGGCCTTATTGAGGAGTGTGCGCCGCCCGCCCGCCCCCCCCCACACACACACCACATACAAAGATTGTGTGGAAGCTGGGAGAGGGCAGGGATGGCTGATGCAGTCTGGGGAGACTTTCTGGAGGAGGGAGGCTTTGAGCTGGGCTTGAAGGCTAGGAAGGAGTTAGAGAAGGAATGAAGAAAGAAGGGACTGAGACCCAAGATCTTGGAGTCACATCTGGGTTCCAGTCCAGGCATTACCTTTTAATTTTTGTGTGACTGTGGGCAAGTAATTGAGCCCTTTTTGAACCTCAAATCCCTCATTTGTAAAATGGGCATGTGATCTTACCAGTACAAGTAGTACCATCACCTCTTCTATTCTGGACACCATACTTCTCTTAAGACGGCCATAGCACAAGTCATTGCATTAGAACTCTTCATACTGGCTATTCCCAAGTGACTCCGTGCCTGCCCTCTACTCATGATGGAGGAGATGGACAGCTGGGGCCAGACTGAGGGGACTCTTGAAAGGCAGTCAAAGGGAATAGGAGACAGGGAAACAGTCTAGATTTCTGA
>NW_006292687.1:6280692-6289903 GCF_000327345.1 Myotis davidii | reverse complement strand
AATCTAATCTAGTGGAGCTGGGTAGGGTATTGGTGTGGAAGGCGTTGGAAGTGGAGAGGGGGGCCAGGATGGTGGCTGGTGTCCTAGCCCATGCTGCTCTTTGCTCCGTCCCTCCAGCACCACATTCCCTGCAGAAGTCTCATCACTTCAGTCTGGTCTCACCCACCTGCCGCCATCTATCTTCCTATGGATGCCACCCTATTGCACCATCCCGCAGCCCCCTCAGCTGAGCTCTGGAAGCCCTTATCACCGCTACCTTCACCCCCTCACACTATGAGCTCCTTTGTGGGAGGCCAAAGAGCTGCCACACCCAAACCTCAATCAAGGCAGGGCAGCAAGGGATCCTGGTTTCTATGGCTAAGGATAGGGATCATTCAAAACGATGGACAATCTAAAAACTCAGGGGTTCCAAAGAGCTGGACAGTGCCCACATCAGTTTGGCTTTGGGATGTATGTTGACTTTCAGAGAGAACAAATCAGATGCTATGAGAATTTGGCCATTTTAGGGAAAGTCCCAAGAATACACTGGAAGAACTGTCTGATGCCCACTCGCCACTCCTTCCTGGATGGAGTTACCCACCTAATGCCCTTACCCCATCAGTACCCTCCCCCAAGCCTGCGTCTATCCCTCCTGCTGCTGGAGGTGGCTAAGTCCCCAGTGCATGGTGAGGGTGCAGTTCCTATCAGTAGCCACAGGCCTTGAGTCCCCCAAAGTACCCCTCGTGGAAGGGGCCAGAAGGCCTCGCACTGCCTCTTGTCCTTGAGGCAAGCAGCCACTTCATGGTCACTCAGGTCAGCAGCCAGGGACAAGCCAGGCCTCTGGGCATCACCTTCCAGAGGGAGACAAACTGAACAAAAGGCAGGCTGCCCTGAGGTCATCTCTAGGGGAGGACACAGTCAGTGGCCATACGGGAAAGAGCTGAGGTGACACTGGGTAGCACAGGACTCCCCAGCCCAGGTCCCCAGAGGTGGTGAGGGGAGAGAGGGACATGACAGGTGGGAAGCACAGCAGGGTTTCCTAGAGGTTAAAGAGGGGTGTGTGTGTGTGTATGTGAGCGTGCGTGAACGCCTGCAGCAATATCTGGGGAGTGCAGTGTGGTAGTAGGCTAGATCCTTTGGGGAAAACAGGGGCGGGAGGGGTGGTAAGGAGGGCAGCTGTGGGCAGGTGCAACTGCCTCTTCTCCCTCGTCATTCTCCTTCCTTCACTGTCACCAAGTGGTCAGAGGCAGCCAGGGGCACAGACTGTCTAAGGGACAGGCACACCAGCCAGGTCAGGGCAAAGGGGCCCTGAAGTGGAGGAGTGGCAGAGCAGAGTGGGCGTGGGGCTCCACCCTGTAGGGTTTGGGGCCCCCAGAGGCTTCTGAGAAGGCCAGAAACTGAACACTGTGTGACAACGGAAGTCTGGGAAGAGGCAGCCAGGGAAGCAAAGCAGGGGGAGGACCCCGTGTCCACAGCACTTCCTCTGGCTCCTGCTGGTCACGTGGGGCCAGAGCAGTGAAGGCTGGGGCTGGGGACAGAGGCTTGGGCAGGTGTGAGGAGCCCGAGGCCCCCAGACACGGAGGCTATGAGGAAGGGTGGACCCTGCTCTGGCCCTGGGTGACCTCTGCCCCACACCTGGGTCCCCTGCAAGGCACCACCTGGGCGGCTCAGCCCCCTTGTCTTGGGGAGAGATTAACATTTGAAATCCATTCTGAGGGCCCTTCCTCCCTCCCCACCCCTCGCTCCCCCCCTAAAAGGAAAACAGTCGTTGAAATTGAAAAATGGTGCTCAGTGAAGGGTTTAAAGACATTTTGAATTTAAAATATATTTTAAAGGTCATTTTCAGCAGTAATTATGTTATAATGGCGGGGCTCTTAGTGAAGGCAGAGTCCCACAGTAATGTTAGACCAAATGGGAGGCGGTGCAGGCCTCGGTCTCCTGGAGCCTCAGAACGGGGAGGGGGTGGGGGTGAGTAGAAAGGGGAGCAGCTCATTCTCCCGTTAGAGCCAGTGTCAGGGTCCCCCCTGGGTCCCCAGGAACAGGGCACCCCACAGTACACTTAGCTCTGGCACAGAGAGCCCTCAAGACCTCTCCTGGAGCCCCACCCTGGGCTCTGGGGCCTCACAGAACCCTCCCATGGGGCAGAGATGGGCAGGTCTGGCCTCCTGTCTCTGGGACATCCTACCTTCCTTCCTCCCCCTCCCACCCACACACAGGCGCACCCTTTCTTCTGCTTCCGGACACCCACTCTGGGGCCCTCCTGGTGGCAGGCCCGTAGCCCGTCCGGAGAGCCAGCTCCCTGCCCACAGCCCCTCCTGCCGGGGGGCCTGGACCCACCGCTTCCTGAGCTGGGGCTGGACCTGCCAGGAGCCTGCCTCTCTGCCCCTGACCATGACTGTGGCCTACATCTGGGGGAGCAGATTGAGGACAGGACCACACTGGCTGCCTATTTACACCTCAGTGTTTTCATCGTGACATCCCATCGAACAAACACACGGCCCTGGCAGGCTCCCCCTCTTTTCTCCCTCGCAGGAAGTGCACCGCTTCTTCGCAGGAAGCCGCACTCACATACTTGCACAAGCTTGTTGGAAGCCACCCACTGCGTGAGCACCTACTGTTACTCAAACCCGGGATGTTCTAGAGGGCTGGCCAGGCCCCACAGGTGCCCTGAGAGGTCAGGCTGCGGGGAGAAATGGCAGAGGGCAAAGGGCAGTGGGGGAAGGAGTAGAAAGAGCCGGAGGAGGGCGCTAAAGTAACCTGGGAGGGCTTCATGCAGGAAGCCTGTGGTGCCTGAGCACAAATCAATGAAAGAATGAACACCCAGGAGCTGTGAATAAAGAAATAAGCTGGGCATCGGCCTCTCCCAAGCGGAGGGCACTGCCAGCCCACCTGGGGAGAGGTGGGTTCAGCTTCCAGCTTCTGTAGGTCCGGATGCCAGCAGAGCCCCCACGATTGGCTGAGGGGTGCAGAAGGGGAGCCTGGGGGAGGGAGCGTGTGAATCACCTAGAGAGACTGACACAGTCCCGTTCTGTGGAGCCATGGGACCCGCACGGGGTAAGTGGTCTCCGCTGGGAAGCGGAAGTCAGAGGGACGCGGTGAGGGGGTTGGAGAGGGGGCGGTTTTAGCCAGGACCCCTGGAGGCAGCCATAGGATGGAGGGAGGCAGGGGGAGGGGAAGGGGCGAAATAGAAAAGTATCTGTGAGAAGCGCAGCGCCAGGCTACGGTGTTATTAACTAAAGCATCTTCTAATCTAAAACTTAGCCATTAATAACAAGCTGCCGCCACGTAGGGTAATTTATTCAAATTGCGGGTCCGGGATGGAGGAGCAGATGTTTCAGAGCTGCTGGTGTCACTTAGCGAGGAGGAGGGGGTGGCCTGCGCGTGCCTGGCGGCAGGGTGGGGCCCTTCGCCCGCCTTGCATTCCAGGGAGGTGGGGACCACGCCTCTCATTGCTGGTGGCCTGGGGGTCAGAGGGGCCGGGTGGAGGATGGCTGATTTAATTCAACAAGCGCCAGATGGAAAACCAGCGTGAGGACAGGGCCCACCGCCTAGTATCACTGCTCCTGTCTTACCCAGTTGAAATGCCGCCTCTTACTCAAAGTCCTCCGTGGTTTTTCCAGATCCACAGCCTGGTGCTGGGAATCAGAGGGGCCTGGGTTCCTTCTCAGATGTGCCCACCGCCACCAGCTGGTGACCCCGGCAAGGATGCCTAAGTCAGGAGTGGGGTGAAGAGATACAGTAGCCCAGGGGAGGACCTGGCCCGGGCAGGGGGCCTTTAAGGTCAGTTGGTTTCCTGTCCTACACCTTATGGCCCTCAGTTGTGGTTAACTTAGTGCTTTGATTCGAGGTCTTTTCCTGTCTCCTAACGGCTACATTGCCCCAGCCCCAGCCAGACGGTAAGCCCCCTGTGGCCAAGCATCATGTGGGTGTGCCCACATGTGCCGCGTGTGGAGTGCTCAGTCAACACTGAGGGTGCCTGCGGCTATCTTCTCTAATGGGAAGGGGCCACAAAGCTCCCACGGGCCTCCCCTGGACTCTGGTGCCTCTCAGCCCAGTCCCCAGGGTTGTGGCCAAATCTGGGTTGGGTCCTAGTGGCGGTGAGAGCTCGAGAGTCTGGCCACAGCTGCCGGGACAGAGACCAGGGAAGTCCATTGGCCCCTGGACTCTTGGGGAAACGGAACCTTTGTCGGCGAAGGCCCTCCTGCCTGATTTTGCCTTTTGGCGAAGCCAACCTCTCCCTTGGGAAGCCTTTCTGGCTCTAACCCATTCCCCTCCTGGGAGTGTCTGATGCTGGGGGGTGGGGAGGGGCACTGCTCAGCTGATATCTGCAGGCTGTGAGTCTGAATCCCCACTGGTGTCTATATGGGGAGCAGGGCAGACACAGAGGGCCCCACAAATTCTGGGTGCTCTGGTTCACTATTTAAAGTATGTGGAAGGAGACTTGCTCCTCTTTTCTCAGTCTTGCAGATCTGAATGCCTGCTTATTGAGGAGGCTTAAAGTGGAGCTCAGCCCACCAAGGATGTTCTGTAACAGCCCCCTGCGTGTCCGGCTTTACGCTTGGGTTCCTCTCCCATTGCCCACAAAAGGCCCCCGGTGGCCCTGGCAGCCCGTGCGGTGAGCTGCTGTGAGCTGCGGGTGGGTACAAGGTGACACTCTGGAAATGTTCCAACTGGAGGCAGACACATCTCTCCCCACAGGCCCAGCCCGGATGGTGCCACCAGAACGTGATGAGAGATTGAGGAGGCCCTTCTGTCCCCACAGCCCTGACCCAGGATGGCGCCACTAAAGCAGCATTCTCTGAGGGGACGGTTGCCTAAGCAAATGCCACCCTTGGCAAGACAGGATCCGGAGGCGTTTATCAGATGCTGAAGGCCCAGGGACCAGAGGGGCCACCTGTGCCATCCCTGTGGCCTGGCCTGGGACGGCCCTGGATGTGAGGGCTGTCAGAAGCCTGGGGGCCACTCTGGGGCCACCAATATCCCACCCCCAGGAGAGTGGAGGGGTAGGGGAGGGCTGTGATGGCAGGAGAGCGCTCCCTGACCACCTGGCTGGGAGGTCAATGGCAGCCGCCTGCCCTGTGCCTCGGCTCCTGGCAAATGGGACCTGCTCTGAGCTCAAGGTTCGTTTCTACTGAAGGAGAAAGTGCAGCCCCACACTCGCGGGCAATCAGCACGCTCCGTGATGAATGGGGCCTGTGTCACTCAGCGAAAATGAATATTTCTTTGCGATAATGGCCAGATGGTAGCAACTCTCCGATCCAAATTAAAACATGCATGATAAATGCCAGGAAAACAGAGGAAGACAAAACCTCAACCTGGAGTGAATTCTCTCTATAAATCTTCCCTCTGCGCCCCCTCCCCCCACCACTGCGGCCCTGCTAATAGCCATTAAATTATTAAGATGCACCGCAAGGAGAATGCCAATGTCAGGGGCACCCTCCCCGCTGCCCACCTCCGCCCCCTGCCTGTGGCCTGACTTTGGAGGGGTTGCGGGGACACTAAAGAGGGGACTGCGTTTAGGCCAGTAGAGAGGCAGGGTGGTAGGGGAGGTTCCCACGTGGAGGGCCTGGGGCCAGCGAGGCTCTGTGGAGGCCGGACATGTCTGCCCCAAGAAGGGCATAATCTCTATGAAGAGATGAGGAACCAACACTCACTGTCTAACTTAGTGGCTCAGACGGAGAGCAGGAAGGGGGTTCTGAGCTGGGAAGACCAATGAGGAAGCTCTGGAGACCACACCCCAGCAGGTGGACCCTGCCCAGGGCTCTGACCATGTGGAGCTGGGCGGCTAAGAAGGGTCCGGGAGGACCGCCAAGGATGGGCTGTGCCTGGAAGTGGATGTGCGCTTGGAGAGACCTTGAAGGCAGCAGCAGTGCTGGGCAGGGCAGGGATGGCTTGGGGCTTTGTATTTCATGGTGACAAAAGGGTTCTTGAGCTCCTGGTTCAATTCCCAGGCCCTGTGCCCACTCTCTCACAGCTGGAGGTGCATAGATCTCTCCTTGGTCTCGTGACACCTTATCCAGTCCTCCCTGCAGGCGGCCAGCCTGCCCCAGCCCAGCCTCCATCGAACAGCCACCTCCCCATCCTCTCCAGGACTCCCCATTTTCTTCCAGAAAGCCTCCGCTTCTGCTGCTGGGCATGCCTTGGAACCCTCTCCTGGGGCCGATGGTTTCCTCGTCTCCCCAGAGAGGCTCTATGCCAGTGATGGCGAACCTATGACACACGTGTCAGAGGTGACACGCGAACTCATTTTTTGGGTTGATTTTTTTTTGTTAAATGGCATTTAAATATATAAAATAAATATCAAAAATATAAGTCTTTGTTTTACTATGGTTGCAAATATCAAAAAATTTCTATATGTGACACGGAACCAGAGTTAAGTTAGGGTTTGTCAAAATGCTGACACGCCGAGCTCAAAAGGTTCGCCATCACTGCTCTATGCCAACGTCTCCCCGGCTTCTCAGCCTCACTCCCTGCCAACATGGAGCCTCCTCTGCAGGCCTTCCCTGTCTGCCCTTTGCCAGCCGGGCTCACCGTCTCCACTGCTCAGTGGTGCTCCTGCAGCCGTAACCTGGTCTCCCACCAGACTGGCAGCTGCTCTAGGGCTAGAGCTCGGCAAGGCTTCCTGGGACCCCACACAATCTCTTTTATGTGCAGCTCTCTGCAGATTTGAGCCACTTCCAATTGGCCATTTATGTCTCAGCCTAAGATCCCCTGACACCTGGGCTAGTTACCCAGTGCTGGGGTGTGGTGTCTGTGAGGTTGGGATCATGGGTCTGTCCCTGATATGCCACCCCCCCCCAAAACACACACACACACACACACACACACACAAAACAACAACAACAACAAAACAAACACCCATGCTGGCTGCTAACCCCCAGCCTCTGCAAAGTCTTTCTCTGTGCCAGGCTCAGACCGACAGGGCTCTGAGCACCAGGTGGCTCTCCTCTGCTGGGCAGATGTGGAGTTTTCCACCTGCTCCTCCCCGCTGACCCTACACGCTCAGGTGGACCACGGACAGGCTCATCCTGCTGCGGACTGAGCCTGCGCCCAGGCAAGTCCAACCCCAGACCCTCCTGAGTTCCCTATCCGCCCTCCTCCCCATTCTGATCCAGCCTTGTCTTTGGAGCATCTGATGGCCGTGCTGATAACGGGAGAACTTTCTCTGCATGTCAGGATCCAGCACAGACCCGTGAGAAGGCAGGAAGGCACGGAGGTTGGCACAGAGAGGCTGAGGTGTGAAGGCTGACTACCCCCAGTGTGGTCTCCTGTCCTTTCCCCCTCCATCGAAAGGGGGTGCTGTTCGGTCAATCTCGCGGGGATGCTGCAGGGCTGAGGCGCTGCTCGTACTGGAGGCTCTGGCTGATTCATGGGGGCAGGGAATGAGTCCCTACTGGCTCTATCTGTCTCCCTTCAGATCCCTGGGTTGGGTTTAGCCACAGCAGCTGCAGCATTGCCTGGATCCTGCGGGCACTGGATTGGGCTGGGTGGGAAAGGAGGCAGGACACGGCAGGCAGGGCACGGCTGACCAGGAAGGCGGGGCAGCTCCATAGAGAAAATAGACTCTGGGACAGGCCTGGTGAACTTGGACTGAAGTGTGAGAATAGACAAGATCCCCCAGACTCAGCCAGTGTGTGTGCGTAGGCGTACATGCCCTGGAATTTGAGGAGCAACGAGACCCACAATGCACCTAATCTGAGTCTTCCAGAAAGCGAACCTCCCTCTCCAGCCGAACCAACTCCTCTACCTTATTTAAAGAATATGTCAGATGCCACATATTTGCCTTTCTCATCTCTGTTTTCATGTCTTTGCCTGTGACCCTTCACCCAGGTGCTGCCTGTTGGTAACCCTGCCATTCCAATAATCAACTCCTCCAGGAAGCCTTCCTTGTCCGCTGAATTCACATGCTCAATGCAGCTCTGGCCCTAGGCGGTACAACTTTCATTTGCACTCTGTTGGGCACACCTTGTCGGAGGTCCCCACCCCATCCCCTCCTCTCTCCTCATGGACTGGACTCTAAGAATGAAATAACTGTGGCAGCTGTCAGCAGAGAGGGTTCCACATTGTTCCCCCTCCGGCAGCTCCAAAGGAGTGTCATCATCCCTTTGCAAGAGGAGGTGGCAGGGCATCACTGTGGAACAGACAGGATGCTCCTAGTCAGAGCACCTGGGAGCGCCCAGCACCGTCCCTGCTGGCCTGCTCTGGCTCCCTCCCCAATCTGGTTGAGTGTCCCTAGGCTACTGTTTCCAAAGTGCCACCCTTATCATGTTACCCCTTGCCCAGCATCTTAGAAGGCTTCCCTTTGCCTAAATGCCCCCACTTACAGCACCTCTTGGAAATCAGTGCTTCCATATCTTGCCCTCCCCACAAGGCAGACCCTCTGTTCCGGCCTCTTGGGACTCTCCAAACCCATTTTGACTCGGCCCTTCCTTGCTCCAATCCTCTTCCTTCTGCAGGCCAAGCAGGTGTTCCCTGTTCTGATCTCTCTGGTTTGAGCTGTCTCTCCCTGCCTCCCCCTCCCCCTGCACAACCTCACAGCTTCCATGTTGCTATCAGGCTGTTGCGAGTGAGGCGAGCCAGGGACCAGGAGGGCACTGGAGACACCCCGCCCTCCTCAGCTCTCAGTCACCGCAGCACCCAGGACTGCCGCCCAGGAGGACCGCCCCTGACACGCTCTCTCTCATCTTGCCCATCCTCCTGCATGCCCACACGGTGCCTGCCACAGGACGCCATGGGAGTGGCGATGGGGTGGGGGCCAGAGGGCCCTGGGCCCTCTCTCCGTCATTCCTATTCCTGTCATCCGCTCCTTCAGCCTGGGCACACAGGAGGCAGCTTTCAAATATCATCCAGGAGCCCATTTGCAATGATTAACATCCCATTTCCCCTGAAACAATCCTTTGCTAAATTAGCCGGGGCCAGAGGGAATTTGGCAAGGAGCTGCGAGCCTCAACTTAACTTGCCGAATGGATTAAAAAAAAAAACACCTCACCAACAAAATGCAGATCAATCAACACCCCTTCCCCCAGCGGAAAATGCAAAGTCCATTTAAACTCAGCAGGTTTGCAGTTAATTATAATTTCGCACCTATGGCAGGAGTGATGAGGGACTCATGATGTGCCTGCCCCTCTGGAGCCTCCCTGGGGACCCTGCCCACTGGCCACCTCCCTCCCCACAAAGACCTGTCTCTGAGCCGTTGCTATTTGCATTCGGTTGTGTGAACTAGAGGGGCTGC
>NW_006292687.1:6275440-6280603 GCF_000327345.1 Myotis davidii | reverse complement strand
TTGTTTTGTTTTGCTTTTTGGGTTTAGGTGTGAAAGAACGGGGACTGTGGAGAATAAAGTCGTCAGGGGAACAGGCACCAGGATCTATTCTCGATCTATATCTCGGGAATCGACCATGGAAATGCTTAATCAAAAGTAGGAGGGACTGGGCGGGAATTGGCCTGGTGATGGGCAGTCTAACCCTCAGCCCTTCCCCACGGCCTGCAGCCAGCCCTGTTCCCCCGCTGCAGCCTGCACACCAAGAGGGTCTGAGCTGTGCTGCCTGGTGTCTGACATGAACTTCCCAAGCTGAATGGCTTTTCTTAAAGATCGGTCCCAAACACATAGGATTCAAGTACGGGTACATTTAGCTCTGCCAGGACGTTGGCTGTGGGGCTTGCAGTTCAGGTGAAAACGCTGCCGCCTACAGCTTGAGAGGTTCCGGTGGGAATATGGAAGGACAGGCTGAGGAGCGGGTCCCTGCGCTCTGAAGAAGGTGGCTGAGAGGCTGTGGAGTGGCTTTCCTTCTGGATTGTTTTTAGACGGGAGGGACTGGGTGAGAGTAGACTCCTGGGGAGGGTGGACAGATGGCTCCGGGGCCTTCCCAGGCTGCGGGGGGCCGTGTCCTGGTCACGGGGGCAGCTACCTGTGCCCCAGCCAAAGGTTGGCCAAGACCTCTTGCCCAAGGCCCTGGGCCCGGACATAGCTGTGGGGAGGGAGGACAGGGGTGTTGCTGTCTGGTAAGAGTTGAAGATGTTGGCCTGGCGGCTTGGCTCAGTGGATAGAGCGTCAGCCTGCGGACTGGAGGGTCCCGGGTTCGATTTGGCCAAGGGCACATGCCTGGGTTGCGGGCTCAGTCCCCCGTAGGGGGCGTGCAGGAGGCAGCCGATCAATGATTCGCTCTCATCATTGATGTTCCTATCTCTCTCTCTTCCCTTCCTCTCTGAAAGAGACCTAGCAGGTTTGGCTCAGTGGATGGAGCGTCATCCTGTAGACTAAAAGGTCCCAGGTTCAATTCTGGCCAAGGACACATGCCTGGGTTGCGGGCTCAGTCCCCCGTAGGGGGCGTGCAGGAGGCAGCCGATCAATGATTCTCTCTCACCATGGATGTTTCTATCTCTCTCTCCTTGTCCCTTCCTCTCTGAAATCAATAAAGAAATATATTTTTTAAAAAAGAGTTGCAGATGTTGGGGTCTGTAAGGTCTGATCGGAGGTGAAGTGGAAATGTACCCTCCAACATACACATTCGCATGGGCCCACAGTGGGGTGTGCACCACGCTCAGCTTCCAGGGACTTCTGTGGGGACACAGAGGGGGCGGGTGAAGGTGGGGAATTTTCTGCTCTGAGAGGCAGACTCCTTCCTCTTTAGGGGCCTCAGTCACTGGACCCCTTCTCAGCCCCGGATGGGACCCTCTGTTCATTCTGGGGTCTCTGAGAGGAGAGACTAGTGCGAGGTGGTTGGACTCCTGCTCTGGGACTCAACTGGCTGCTGACAAATGAGTCTGTTCTTTGGGGTTGAGTCTCTGCCCACCCACACCCCTGCCTGCCAGGGCCACCTCCTCCGGGGGTCCCACGGGGTGTTCACACCTGTCCTTCAAGGCTTTCCCCACACCGTCCCCACCCTCCTCCCTGCATGCATCTCGTCTAGAGGAATCTGCTTTTTAAACCGTAATTCCTACGGTCCCGGCATACTTTCAGATTGATCTTCAATGTGCCGTGGTCTTTAGCTTTATGTGTAGTGCACCCTCTCCTGCCTGGGCCTAAAGCTTCCTAGCGGGACCCTGGGGGTTCCTGTTCACTCAGAAGCTTTTGTGAAATGAGGCATTTGTTGCCCCTTAAGAGAGGGAAATGGGAACTTCTGAATATTGAATTTTTATAAAGCAGGACCAACCTACACACCCATTTCATCTAAACGCTCGCCCACTAAATTGCCTCCCTCGAATATGGGACTAAAAAGCTAGAACAGTCTAGAAGTGAGAGTCAGCATCTGGAGGCCAACAGGGTGGCCACAAGGCTCCTAGGGCCTCAGGCCAGGGGTGGGGGGGTGGGGAACGGGAGGGGCAATATCCATCAGCTGGTCCCCCAGCAGCCCCTCAAAGGCCTCCCTGACAGTGCATTGTCTGTGTCTGTTTTAAAATAAAATAATGCTCGGAGGAGAAATGAGGAACTTAATAGGATTTATAAAGCCGCAGGAACCAATGGGGCTGCAGATGGTGGAGGGGCTGGGAGCACAGAATCAGCCGCGGTTTATGGTGGGGAACGCGGCCTCGGGAGGGGCCCAGAGCGGCGTTCCCATGCACTGTGTCCAACCTCATTAGCCAGCCCAGCGGGGACTGCAGCCACACAGTGCTGGCCACGGTGAGGGGCAGGCGCCCGGAGGTGCCGTTAAATGAAGGCGGAGCAGCGAAAGGCTGCAGGGACGCTGCGTGGCTGAACGACTGGGCCGCACTTGCCTTGGGGACCCACGTGGAAAGGATTGACCCCCAGGCTGTGGCACCTGCCTGGACCCTCCCATGTGTCCTGGCCCTGCCCAGGTCCAGCCGGGAGACAGGAGGAGCCAGGGCTGGTGGGGAGGGCCCAGGTCCCCAGTTCCTGCCTCACATGTCCCAGCCCGGGCGACTGGAGTGTGTTGTGTGCCTGTGTGGCTTGCAGTTCTGGGTCCTGTGAAGGGGTGGGGGCCATGGTGGCTGACCTGGAAGACTGCGTCACTCCAGTGCCACCCCTGCCCCCTTCCAAGTGGGCAGCCCCTTGGCAAGCCGGAATCCCCTCCTTCCCAGGACTCCTTCCTAAGCTATCTTGGTTTCTAACTTCTCCAACCCCTAAGCTAGCAATCTTGCTGCTTTTTTCCTGTCATTTCATGGTGATGAGATAAATCCTGGTGGCCCCAGTCTGTGCCCACCCCCAGCCACTGTGTGCCCATGAGGACATGTATTCCCACCTCACCAGGAGCTGTGTGAGATTGGGTGTCTGCCTTTGGCAGTGTGGGCGTGAGCATGTTGGTGAGGGTGAGGGTGTGAAAGGTGTTTATGCAAACTTAGCTGAGATGAGGCCCACCTTACTGTAGCTACACCTTCTCCCTGCGAGGTGGTTACTGGGAAGAGGACAGGGTTGGTTTCTGATGGGGAGGGCGCCTTCTAGGGGTCAGGGCAGATAGCACAGGTCTGATGGCATGTGTCGGATGGGGGTGGGGGAAGGTGAGATCAGGTTGGTGTCTGCTACACCTGCTCAGGCCTCTACCACGCCTTCCTTCCTCTACTTGGCTGCTGACCTTTTTGGACCCTTGAGAGGGGTAGGCACACACCCCAGTCCCAGTCTTTTCCAGTTCAGCCAAATGGAGTCTGATTCCCTGAAAGAAGTCCCCACGACCTGGCCAGGGAGGATTGGGGGCTCAGACCTGCAGGACAGCACCCTGTGTGCACCGATCCAGAGTGAAACCGAGAGGCGGAAGGGCCCCTGCCGCTGTGGAGACCCAGTGCAGACGCTGACCATGAACCAGCTTTGGGGGAGGTACATTCGCCTTCGGGAGGCAAAGGACACCACAGTGCACGCCCTGGGGAGTGCTCTTGCCTCTGAGGTGGCCGGGCAGGGCATGCCCTCCGTCCTCCACTTTGCACCCTCTCTGTCCCCAGCTGTTTCACTCCCCTGGTTAACACACCGGCTTGCCTACTTGGGTGTGAATCTGAGTTTAAAGACCACGTGCTCCCTCGAGCTCTGCAACATTAACTGGGCGCTCCTGGGGGCTCCTGGGAGGCTCCTCCTCTGGTTTTCTTTCCCTGCCTAGCTGCAGCCCGGGCTCTTGGTGGTGGTGGCAGGAGCTGTGTCCTCTCTTCCTGACCAAGGACAGTACAGCCGGGGCACCCCCTCCCTCTCTGCCCTGTCCCCCCATCAGGATCAGTGGCTCCTGCTTCCGATGGAGACCTGTCCAACCCCTTGGAGTTGTGTTTAGGGTTCCATTTTCACGTGTGCTCACTGTCTCCTGCCAAGTCTACACCTTTTGGTCCAATTCTTTCCTCTTCCAGGAAGCCCTCCCTGCCTGCTCCAGGCCAACATAAACTCTCTCTTCTCTGGCCTCCTCCACTTTCTTCCAGGCCTCTCTCCTCCTGCCCCCTTTTCCTTCACCTTGCCCATAGCATTTCTCCTCTCACTCCCACCCGTCTTCCCACCCTTCTCCTGTTCCCACTCCTTTTATCTTTTCTTAATGCTCACCTCTCCCCTGGCCCCTCCACCCAGAAGAAGTATATAATGGATATACTTTCGTTTTTTAAAAACTAGCTTGGTAATAGTGCTGACTCAGGATCACCTCCCTGTTTAATATTGAATATGCAATTAATAGATAGATGTTTGGGTTTGGCGCTGCTTTCCCCCTTCCACCGCGGGAAGAATAAAAGAGCTGATTAATCGGGTTTGGGGCAAGTGTCAGCGGCAGGAGATATATGGGAGAAAGGAGATGAGGTTAGCAACTTGGAGTCAGAGAGCTATTGCCTCGGAGGCAAGCGAAGGTTTGAGTTAGAGCTTGGCGCGGCCTTGCTGGGCAGAGGGGTGCCCGTCACCCCGCTCCGGGCTCCGGTTCCAGAGAGACTGGCTGGACTTTGAGCTGTCTGCTCCGCGCACAGGCACCCCCTGCTCCACCTCAGGGGCCTGCCTCCTGGGCTGACTTCTCCAGGTGTGGCTTCTCCCTCCTTTAGGCCACTGCCTCCCAGGCCTGGCCTGCGCTGCTCCTGGCTCCCCAGAGAGGGCGGCAGGTGGCACTTACTCTCCCTGCCGGCAGGAGGAGCTCTTTTTGTGGCCTCCCTGAGTCCCCTCAGGACAAGGATCTTGGCTCTGAATTTACAAGTAGCTTTTGCCCATTTTACCTTTTGCTCTTTAATTGCTAGAAAATTTTGGGGGTGGGGAGGGAAGGGAAGGGAGAGAGAAATCCCTTATTACCTGCCCGACCACGCCCAGGTGGGGATAAGCCGGGGGCAGGGGGGCCTGACCTGCGTGGTGTGGGCATGGGTGCCCTGGAGGCCTCACAGGTGGAAGTCAGGTTCCTCTGTGAGAATGGGGCTGGGGTTATGTGAGGCTGTGTCCTGCTCTGTTCCCTTTCAGACACCCCCTCCCTAAATCCAGCTCCAGGATCTTGCCCTCAGCAGCCCAACACCCCACGGGAAAGAATCCTATACCCCACGGGAAGCACTCCAAAAT
>NW_006292687.1:6266930-6275296 GCF_000327345.1 Myotis davidii | reverse complement strand
AACAGTCCTATACCCCACGGAAAGCACCCAACACCCCATGGGAAACAGTCCTATATCCCACAGGAAGCACCCCAAAACCCAATGGGAAACAGTCCTATACCCCACGGGAAGCACCCAACACCCCACGGGAAACAGTCCTATACCCCACGGGAAGCACCCAACACCCTACGGGAAACAGTCCTATACCCCACGGGAAGCCCCCAACACCCCACGGGAAACAGTCCTATACCCCATGGAAAGCACCCAGCACCCCACGGGAAACAGTCCTGTACCCCACGGGAAGCACCCCAAAACCCCATGGGAAACAATCCTATACCCCACAGAAAGCACCCTGACACCCCACGGGAAACAGTCCTATACCCCACGGGAAGCACCCAACACCCCACGGGAAACAGTCCTATACCCCACAGAAAGCACCCTAACACCCCATGGGAAACAGTCCTATACCCCACGGAAAGCACCCCAACAACCCACGGGAGCCTTCCTCAGATGTGCCCCCTCTGGCCTGAACCCTCCCATGTCCCACCTCCACTGCCTACATCCTGGCCCAGCATCCTTTCAGCGGGTCAAGTCCCATCACAGTGGGGTTTCCTTGGTGACAGGGAAGTGGGAGGAGCAGTTTTCCATGTCCTACAGGCAGCGGCAGAGTGTCCCTGACATCCTCATTGCTTGCTCCCTCATGGAAAGGACCGAACCCCACACTCGGCAGACCCCAGTCACCCCTCTTCCTTTCACTGTTCCCGAGAGCTCCAAAACCTGCCTGAGGGGAGACAGGGCAGGTGGCAGGAGTCGCTGCATTGCTGCGTTGGGAGAGGGAGGCGGGAGGGGACGAGGGGGCAGAGACAAGTGGGCCCTCACGTGAAGGGGGCTGGCGCAGGCAGCTACTACCTCCTCGGCTCTCGCTGTCCGCAGGCTTCACCTGGATCGGCCGGTTCATCTGCAACAGAGCACAGGGGCCAGTGTTAGAGCACAGGGGCCAGTGTTAGAGCACAGGGGTGAGTGTTAGAGCACAGGGGTCAGTGTTAGAGCACAGGGGTCAGTGTTAGCGCACAGGGGTGAGTGTTAGAGCACAGGGGTCAGTGTTAGAGCACAGGGGTCAGTGTTAGCGCACAGGGGTGAGTGTTAGAGCACAGGGGTCAGTGTTAGAGCACAGGGGTCAGTGTTAGCGCACAGGGGTGAGTGTTAGAGCACAGGGGTCAGTGTTAGAGCACAGGGGTCAGTGTTAGCGCACAGGGGTGAGTGTTAGAGCACAGGGGTCAGTGTTAGAGCACAGGGGTCAGTGTTAGCGCACAGGGGTGAGTGTTAGAGCACAGGGGTCAGTGTTAGAGCACAGGGGTCAGTGTTAGCGCACAGGGGTGAGTGTTAGAGCACAGGGGTCAGTGTTAGAGCACAGGGGTCAGTGTTAGCGCACAGGGGTGAGTGTTAGAGCACAGGGGTCAGTGTTAGAGCACAGGGGTCAGTGTTAGCGCACAGGGGTGAGTGTTAGAGCACAGGGGTCAGTGTTAGAGCACAGGGGTCAGTGTTAGCGCACAGGGGTGAGTGTTAGAGCACAGGGGTCAGTGTTAGAGCACAGGGGTCAGTGTTAGAGCAGGTGGGGGTGGGAGGCACTCAGCCCACCCTGGCGCACAGACCACTCCACTGGTCGCATGAGCAGACACCCACACAGCTGCAAACCTGCAGGTCCTCTCTAAAGCCCCACCCACTTCCCTTCCCTGTGCAGCCCTCAGGGCCCTGTTTTTGCAGGAGGGTTTCTCTGGCCGGGGACCGTGGGTTGTCCCTGTCCCAGTTTTGAGCAGCTCTGAGGTGTCCCCACAGCACACCTGGTACACCGCTGGCTCTGCCCAAACACCTGGTACACCCCTGGCTCTGCCCAAACAAGCTGGCCTCTGGCTGAAGACTGCCCCCCGCCAGGCTGGGGCATGGCAGCGAGTTGCACCTCACCCTATGCCATCTCAGAGACGTGAGCTGTGGGTGCCAGGGTGCCTGGGCTTCCGGGCCACCCGGCTCCTAGTTGGTGCAGAGCTCAGGACTGGGGCTCCTGATTGCGGCCAGGGCCGCCCCTTGGAAGTGTGTGTGTGGAGTTGGCACAGTTACTCGACTCACGGGGTGTGTGGGTGCCAGGAGGACACCAGGGGACCGCCTGACTTCCAGGCTCCAGGCCACCTGCCTCTCTCGGGGATCTGTTTCTGTGCCCGTTCAGGCCACTAGGGGTCTCTGAACTCCAAGCATCCCAGCTCCGCAGCCTGTCCGATCCTCCCTGATGCAGGAGGTGCCCGGTGGGCTCTGCAGCCTGAAGTCCCAAGATGTTCCAAGCAATAGACAGCAGGGGTCACGCAAATGGACTACACTTTGTCTTTGCCAGAGCTTCTGCCTGTCATGCACCCCTCATTCCTCATCACGTTTGCACATCTCTCTCAACAAATCTTGAAAGGCAGGCAGGGCAGGCAGGACCGGCATGAACACCCCCATTTTATAGATGGGGAAGCGGAGGCAGGGCCACCAGGGGCAGATGGGCCCGGGAACCTGGGTTGCCACGGCTATTATGGAGCTTCTGTCCTGCACCGGCTGACTTTTTGTGGCCAACTGCCCTCGTGTCCAGAGCCTGGGCTAGCCGGTCACAAGCTCCCCCGGGCTTCTGGTCTCTGTTCAAAGTGAGTTTTGGCTGCGTCAAGACAGCTGGGTGGGGGAGGCGGGTGCCGTGAGTCAGCAAGGTGACAACAAGGAAGGGCAGACTCACCGCCCGGGAAGGACAGAGCGGAAGGCAGGGCAGGAGACAGAGCCAGAGGCCAGCTGGCCAGGGCCCAAGACAGGACACTGGGGCCGACCCACTGTGAGGGGTCGGGGGCCACCGTTTGCCCGTGGTCCCCGCTCGGCCCGTGTGGAGTGAGGGGGAGAACGGGGCTGTGCACGGAAGCTCCCCCAGCACAGGAACTGCCGCGTGTGGGGGCTCCTGCCACAGGGAGAAGGAAGGAAGAGGACTCAGTGAAGTCCCGGCTCCACTTAGGGTCCCCTGGCTCCCCCGTAAACCACCTCCATTCCAGTGTTTTAGTGAAGCGTCCAGAAGGCTGAGCAGGCGTCCTGGTCTCCCGCCCAGCACTTCCTGGGACTCGGCACCCAGCTCTCTCCTAGACCATCCTTCCCTCCTAGACCATCGCCCCCTCCTAGTCTCCCCCAAGCTTTCAATATTCTCCTGCAGAAAATTCCTGCAACTGACCAGGTCCCAGTCCTGGCCGCTGTCTTCTCTTGGGCATGTTTCTCTAGTTCTCATGCTTATGTAATGACTATCCGTCCCTGAGGTAGGGAGTGTTATCTCTCTCCTGCCGACAAGGAGCCAGAGCTCCGAGAAGCAGCGGCTCTGGGGTTGGGCCGGGATGGGCAGGCACAGGGCTAACACAGTGGTGGGCCCGCCTGCCCGTGTTACCTCATCTCCCCCAGCTGCTCTGGGAGGAAGCCTGTGAGGACATGCCCGTCTGGCAAGGAGAGCTGGGGGCCAGGTTCCCTGGGCCATCAAACCAAATGCAACCTCTTCAGCCGGGCCCCTCACATCAGACCCCTCTGACCCCGTGTATCACTCCATTCCCGACACCCCAGCCCCTTCCTCTCCCAAGTCCGTGCCCTGGACTTGCAAGCTCCTCTCCCCAGCCCCAGTGGCCTCCTCCTCTGACCATGATGCCTTCCTGGTACCCCGGAGAACGGGTTGCCGCAGACATTCTCCCGTTTCCATAGAGAAGGTGGTCCAGGCTGGGAGGTGAGTGGCCGGAGCAGGGAGTCAGGTCCCGCCTGGGGTACACAGCACTGCTCCACCACAGGGACACGACTGACAGTTACACTGATGATATTGTTGGATTATCATAACTTCCCCTATGATGCATGCAAGGAAATTGTCCTAACTCTAAGCGAGGAAACGGAGTTTCAGAGAGGTTAAGAAACGAGCCCGAGGTCACACAGGTGGCCAGCGGCGACATCAAGAGGAAGCTGGCTACACAGAGCTGCTGGGAAGCAGGCGTGATGGGCTTGGGGATGGTCCAGGAAAGGTCAGAGCAGAAGAGGGGAGAGCAGGGGGCCAGGTGGGGGGCTCAACTTCCCCAGCAAGAAGGGAGAGGAAAGTCTATGTGGGGCTGGGCGGGTAGAGGCGCAGGAACCAGACCCAGCTGGGCTCTGCCACTGTGCAGATGGGGGAAGGGGGGAGGCCGTGGAGGAGGCTCCGTGCCCGGGGCCTGCGCGTGCCAGGCTGACCCCGTGCTTAGGGGGGATGTCAGGAGGAAGGGCAGGGATGGCTGGGAAGACTCCTCCCCTGGTATCTTGCCTCTGTGGCCCACGGCCAGTCTTCTCTATGTGGGTCCGAGAGCAGTCGGGGTGAGTCCTGTGGATCAACAAGGGCTGGGAGGGCTACTTCTGATAGGATGGGGCCCATTTTCCATGGAACATTAAAGAAGGCAAGTGAAATCTGCCCAGCTACCGTCCCACTGTTCTCCGTGAATGCTCCGCACCAGGCTTCCCAACTCAGCCTCCCGCCCCAGGGAGCTCTGACCGGCCAGCCCAGGACCATGCTCCCAGTTCTCCACCACTGCTTGGCTCACTCGCAGGCCCTGCTGCTTCACTCTGACCGTGGGCTTCCTGGTCTCATCCAGCCTCCCACCTGCCCTCAGCCCCGGGCGGAGCACCCATGGTGTGACCCAAACAGACTGCTGCAGCAGAATTGAATTGTTTCCCATGGACCTGTGACTCCTGCATCATTTTTCATGTCCCATTATGATCTAGAGATGGTCAGCGCCCAGACAGTCTCTTCGGGGCTGTCCGAGAGGTGCCAGGTAGAGGGAGAGATAAAATACGGCCCCGCACGCTTCCTTAATTCCCAGCAGAAATAAAGTGTCAGGCGCAGTTGGGAGACTTCTCAGCTGGAGCAGGCTCTGGGCAGGTGGTCTGGGCAGGAAGGAGAGCGTTCTTCCCTGGCCCAGACGCTGGCCCCGTCCAGCCTCCCGAGGCCTGGTTTCACCCTAAGGAGGGAGGTGTGCGCAGAGGGAGCCGTCCTGGGAGAGGAGACCCAGTGAGGAAGGGACGCTGATAAAGAGGGGAGGAGGGAGGGAGGGGCGCCTGCAACTCCTCGTCTTTCTTCTAACCTTGTACCTTAGCAACATGGTCTCAGCCTCAGGACCTCCTGCCACACAGGCCCCAGGTGAACGCTGCATCCCTTTCAGGTGAACACCGCACTTTGAAGACACTGGAGCCCGCCCCATGGTGCTTCTCCTCTCCCCCATCTCTTGCTCCTCTGTCCCATATCCCCCTCGGCCACTGTACATCCTTCCAGGAGGCCTGGGGCTGGGGGCTGGTGAGAGGCGGGCTGCGGTGTGATGCCCTTTATTTTGTGTGATGGCCTTCTTGCTGGGGCACTGTCCCTGCTGATTCTCTTCCTGAGGCGTCATCAGCATCCCACGTGGCCTCCAGGTGCCGGGGCCACTTCCCTGGGTCAGGACAGCTCCCTGAAGCTGCCCTGCAGGCTCCTGGGGCCAGGCCTCTGGGGACACATCAGTAACTCTTGTCCACTGTGTTTCTGCTTCCAGCCCGAGGCCCCCTCATGGGGAGCCAGCGGTCCTGGCCCAGAATTTGGGACCCTCCCTGCTCTGAAGCCCAGCAGAGGGCTGCGGGTGGATGGCTCCTCCCCTCCCAGGCCCCTTCTCTGCCTCCCCTCCCCCTCCCCATCTCTGCCACTTTTTGCATCAACACATATCCATGCATTAAACAAGACATTCCATTAATTTCTTCATCATCATAACTTAAGCTGGGACATACCCTTTAAATATTCATTCAGCTATGAAAACTGGGCATTAAAATTTTAATAATGTCAAGCTCATTTGAACCGGGCTCCTTGGGGACGATTACACTACAGTTAGAATAAATATGATGATTGAGCTGGTCCAGCGGCTCCACCTGTCCGTGCAGCTCGGCTCCCCACGGAGCAGGAGGCCCGTGGCTGGTAGGCAGACAGACAGACTGACAGACAGATTTGGTTTCTTCTCTCCCTCCCACAACCCCTCCCTCCTGTCTGTTCTCAGTCAGCCCGATCTCCCTCCCACAGGTGTCTGCAGGCCTCTGCGGCCCGCTGTGAGCCAGGTGCAGGAGCGGCCCGGCCCCATCTGGGAAGACGGCCTCGATTAACCTGCAGTTCCAGTCACTCCTTTCCTCTGTCCTCCTGGTACAGCCTGGGCTGTGCGCCCGGGCTTGGTCCTCTGTGGGAGCCATTTCCCTGTCGGTGTCTCCTCTCCCCCATCTGTCTGTGCAGCTCCCCGAGGCTGGAATGAGGACCCCACCAGAGCAGGGCTGGCCTGCAGAGGGGTCCCTGGTGCCTGAGAGCCCAGGTGTATTCAGTCACCAGATCAGGAAGGGACTGTCTTCGCCAGGCTGGTCTTCTGCTGCTCCCACCTTCCTGAGGGTGGGGGCTGGCCACTGCTCCATCCCTCCGCTGACACCCACCGAGGCCAGCGCTGGAGAGAACTCTGGGAACGTCCCCTCATGAACTTGCCCCTGCTTCATTGGGCAGCCCTGATGACCTAGGAATCACCGGGGGCCTCCTCCACCTGTCTCCTTACCCACTGGAGCCCTCTGCTTACACCAGGCCCCACACCTGTCTCAGAAATAAGGACCTGGAAAACCCCGTCCTCCTCCCCACCCCCCCAAACCTTGCCCCTCCTGGTTCTCACCCAGCCCCTGCTCACATTGGGCCTGCAGCGCGCTCTCTCTCTCTCTCCCCTTCCCTTTCCCATGTGTGTGGGGGTGTACACACACACACACACACGTGCATGCTTAAATAGTACAGGTGTGACATCACAGTCATCTTAAAAGAGTTCATGTAGGCTGGGCGTTAAAGGGGACCCAGGAGGAAAGTCGTGCGCTGTCTGCAGCTTAGTAAGTAGGCCCTCAACAAAGTCCACCTCCACACTGCTTCCCACTGTGTGTCCCAGGCGTCCTCAGGAGGTCTGGGCCAGCTCTGCACAGTGCTGGGTGGGGGTTAGGGTAGTGTGTGTGTGTGTGTGGGGGGGGGGCGGGGAGCAGCCAGAGCACTGCAGTTCCAGGGTGTCCACACCTCAAAGCCGAGGGGCCTTTCTGGACCCTTTTGGCATGTGCGAGTGCCTGGTAGTCCCCAGCTCCCTCCTCACCAGAAGGGCTTGCGTGTCCCCAAGTCACGAAGTTGTGTGGAAATGCCGATTGGTCCCTAGTCCAAGGCTGCAGGCATCCCTGGAGGCAGAGCTGGTCTCCATCCCTGCCCACCCACGCCTGACACGCTCGTGAGGAGCCTGGTTCCTGGTCCTCACCCATCCCTGCTGTTGCTTCTATTCCCCCACAGAGAACTCGGCTTGATGTTGAAATGGGAAGCAGCAGATCCCGTGTGCGGGGCCCACTGGGACGCCTGTGCCCCAGTCCCGGCAGCATTGCTGCTCTGGGAAGAGAGATATAATTTGCAAGGCTCTTTGTTGAAAAGGAAAGGAAAAAAAGCAACGTTAAATCACTGAAATATAAAGCTTTTCCTTTCTTCCACGGTCTCTCTCTTGACTTGTCACGGTATTTTTATTTGCTATTTGATGTCGCTTAAAGTAAAGAAAAATATAAATTTCAAATTATTAGCATGGGTTCTACCATTCATCTTTATTTTGTGTGATGCCAGTTTTAAATGCAAATATCAGAACATGTAAGTCCTATGCAGAATCCTCAAAATGACACAGTTTGTTTTTGGTGGCATGTGGCTGCCTTGAGCTGGCCAGATTCAGGAAGGTTAGGGAGGAAGAGAGGGTCCTCTCAGGCAGAGGGACCCCTCTCAGCTACCCTGCAACATGGGGGGCAGACTGGGCCTGCGGACTGCTGGGTTCCCCCTTCCACTGACTGCCGCTCAGCTGAGGCTGGGCTCTGGGAGGTCAAGCCAGACGTCACCTCTGCCCATGGCAGCCCCACAGTGAGTGGGAAACTCTCGAGGGTCTTGGTGATGCTGTGCCAGGGACTCTCTAGGTACCTGGGCAAGAGGGTGACCCACTAAGACATGGCCTTTTTTAAGACATGGCCTTTGTTAGCCAGCCAGACACATGGCGCTGCCTGTGCCACATGTTGAGTGGACCCAGCCCTCCCTAACCTGCACCCAGGCCCCTGCGGGCTGGCCTCAAGGGCACGGTGATTGCACGTGCACCCGGGATGTGTCCGGATTGGGCAGCGGTGGGAGCAGAGGCTCCAGGCTCCTTTGTCCTATGACTTCACTTACAAGCACAAGTTCAAAGGTAACATTTTAAGGATATCAAGATGGTAACTGCAGAGCACTAAACCCCAGGCATGAGTGACGGCCCAGTTGCCTATCCAGGAAGCTGCCTGAAGACGATGCAGCG
>NW_006292687.1:6264932-6266882 GCF_000327345.1 Myotis davidii | reverse complement strand
CTCAACCCCCAGCACTCTGGCCATTTCTCTCCACCCACCAGCTCAAGGCTTTAGGCACTTCCTGAAAACACCTCCAAGTCTGCGTGCATGCTCCGGCTACAGCAAGATCATCACTCAAGATTTTCCCTTTAAAAATGAACTTCGGACAATTTGGGGAGAATAGACTATTAATAACAAACTACAATGTTTGCTAATGACTGATCACTATAATTGTGCTGCATTCATTTCCCTCACGCACTTACGCAGGCGCACCCTCTCTCCACTAATACCAGCAGCGAATATTTTAGCAGCCGATGGCCATGTCATTAGTCTTGGACTGACTTGTTTGGTGTGCGCAACAGGAAATATTTCGCTTTCGGAGAACAAGAAAAATAGGTTTATTTGCGTTACGCTTATTAATTTGTGCAGTTATTCAGTGTCTGGTAAGTTAATGTTCAAGAAAAAATATTAATTTTTATTAAAATGTTCTATTATTTTATGTTAACAATTACTCATTTATTTCAGCCCTTTGTATTCAGCAAGCCTCTATAGAAATAAACCTACGTTTCTATGAAAATTGAAGCTTTTGTTTCTTTGCGGCCCACATAAAGTTACACCTTGTTTATTTCTTCAACCTGTGTTAGCCTTTGAGTTTGACATGCTTGGTCTAGAGACTATGAGGTCCACCCCGGAGAGGCCAGTGGGCAGCGCCCTCCCAGGGTGTGAGGGGCGGGTCCCAAGGCTGCCCGTGGGGGCGGTGGCTTTGGCGGCCTTTGCTCCCAGCTACCTCTCAAGTCTCCTCAGCTCCCCCTGGGCCCTGCCATCTACACTAGGTGTCCCATCCTGTCCCCATTCTCTCCTTCACCGCCTGCCTCCACCTCGGACCAGAGAAACCACCCTGGTCCCCAATTTGTGGATTTATCTGTACAATGCTCGCCTCCTGTTCATGCGGAGAAGCCCACACCCGTTGTGTTCCCGCAGCACCCGCGGACCGGCATGGCATCTGGCTCACTGACCCGATGGATGACTGACTGGGTCCTCTACGGTGCCCCATCGCCCGCCGGCCCTGTTCCGTCCTGCCTCAGCCACGTGCCTGCGGCCGAAGTGCCCAGAGGCCGGAAGCGGTCGGTCCCCCGCTGGACAGCCCTGTTTCTGCCTAAAACAAAAAGGCGCTGTAATCCGCCTCCCAGCACAGTGGTGGCGCTGTACCTTCGGATGAGGAAGGGTTTATGGAAGCAGCAACCATCGTTTAGAGAGATGGTGTGAGCACAGGCCAGACAGAACCCAAGGTTCTTGCTAGTCCACAGCCCATCGAAACGCAAACCCTCCAGATAAGGATTTTAAATAAACCTGTGCTGCTCCCATTCTCCTCCGGAGGAGGCCATCTGATGCTTGCTGGCTGGACACATGCCGGCATGCAGGCCCTGCTAGCGCTGCGCCCCTCTCCTCATCCCAACCCTCACGTCTGAGTCAGGACCCTCACATCAGGACCCTAACCCCACGCTGGCTGCAAGGCTCCCTCCCTTCCCGTTCTTACCTTCATTGTCCCCTCCTCTCACATCTGTCTAAAGAGTAGCATCCTAGCCTTTGTGCCTCCTCCAGCAAGCCTTCCGTGATTGCATCCTTCCAGGCACGCGCGCACACACACACACTCACTCTGCGAGGCATGGCCTGTGGACTCACTCGTTCTACTGCTGTCACTGGTGGCCCTCGGGGGCAAAGGGGAGGGGCTGAGAAGCAGCACAGGAACCCGAATGTCTTAATGCCATGGCTGTGGCTCCCGCCTGGGCTGGCTGGCTCTGAGTCAGGACATGAGTGTGGACCTTCATGGGCTGCAGGGTGGACCGGGAAGTCTGGGTGCCCACAGCAAGCGACAGTTACCCAGTCCTCCCAAGCTCAGACTTTGCATTGACCACATGCTGTGGCTTTATGTCCCTTTGGTCCTCTCTGAAGCCAAATCACCCGTGAGCA
>NW_006292687.1:6228895-6264872 GCF_000327345.1 Myotis davidii | reverse complement strand
AGGAGACCTGGGTGCGTTGGGGAGAGGCCAGCAGCATGCCAAGGAGTGTGAGGCAGGTCTCGGGGTGGGAGTGCACAGGGAGGTCTGGCAGAGGTGGGCAGGCAGCCCTGCCACCCCAGGAGGGTTTGAGCTTGTGCTGCGGACACCAGTGTCCCCAGCCTGTTTTCTGCAGGATGACATTCCACGGGGGCCACGTTCCGAGAGGACAAGGGGTCAGCGGCCTGCAGGGCCTGAGTCAGAGGTGCCTGAGCAACGCTAAGTGAACGTCTGAATCAGGACCGGCCAGCCAGACCTTGGTGCCTGGTCCCCTTCCCGTCATGGGAAGGCAGCTCAAGGCTTGTGCATAGCAGGTACTCAGTGGATTGAAGTAAAATTTCCCCACTTCGGCTTGAATTCTCGATTCCAGATGGACCTCGGGCCCCAGCCCAAGCCTGGCCCTGCGCGCCTTCCACTTGGAAGGGGGAATGGAGGACAGAGTGGTCCAATCGTAGCACGCTAAACGGCGGAGGCGGAGGGAGGGGACACCCTCTTGAGGTGTGTGCAGCTGAGCTGCCTGTCCCTCCAGGCACAGTGGGGTGGGGAGCGCTGTGTATGTGGTGAGGAAGCAGGTGGGTCACGGAGCCTCGTCCTGGCAGCATCTTTGCAGCCGCCAGCCTCCTTGGTCTCCTGGCAGCATCTTTGCAGCCTGCCAGCCTCCTTAGTCTAGGCCCACAAACAGGCCCCTGGCAGTTGCTATGCAACAGGCTGCTCTGCTGGCGGCATCCAGCAATAGCGAAGGCACTGACAGAGCCTATTGGTGGGGCCCGTCGGGGGCTGCCCCTCCCCTTCTCTCTGCCTTTCTCTCTCTCATCCCTCTCCAGCCTCCACCCTGGCCTTGCTCTCTGCAATCGAAGTTTACAGAATAGTTCCCCCTCACCCGCAGGACGGGGTGGGTTGGCACAAGCTAAGGATGTGCCTCCCCCCGACCCCCCAACCCCAGGGCAGTCCGTCCGTCGCAGGTCTCTCCTGCTGGTCGCAGGCAGGAGGGACTCCCCTGACCAGCTTTTTGGTTTCCCTTGTCCCCCCACCTCCTTCCACCCATTGCAGTGGGGTTGGGCCATCTGCGTGGGCAGGTACTTTTCGGGGCTGTGGCAGGTGAGGGCCACGGACGACACAGTACAAGTCGCTGAGGTGGAACGGTGGTGCCGTTAGGCTCACCCACCTCTCCCTCCCAGGCAGGGCTCCTGGAGTCCACACGGCCAAGGGCAGCCTGTCTCTTTGTCTCTAAGGCCCATGTCCGTCTCACCCCCTCCCACCCGGGGCTGCCCTGGTCAGGGTGGGAGGACCCCCGTGGTTCTAATTAAGATCTGCTTCCGTGGAAACCGAGCTTTTTAGCCTGCACAGCCAGTCTGGGCTGCCAACCCTCTTCAGGGTGGGGCGTTTGCATTTCTTTGGTTTTTTAAACAGCAGCAGGTAGATCATTCTGGGTGAAAGGAGCCCCGATTTCAGTCCCGACTCTGCACACATTGCTTCTAGGAGATGGGGCAGCTCCTTGACCTCTTAGAGCCACCCCACCCTGGGTGTGGAGAGAATGGACTGTGAGAGCTCAGGTCACGCTCTAAGCACATGCCCAGCACCTGGTAAGCAAACGTTCAAGAAATGAGTGGCAGCTGTCCTCCCCGCCCTCCCCCCGACTTCCTGCTCCTCCTTTTAGTGATGTTTCCAACATTTTGGAGGAAATATGTAACATCTGATTTTTCCTTCCCACCCCCTACCCTCTGGGCTCTCCTTTGGATTTGATTGAACTGAACAGGCTGCATAGTGTCTGGGGGAGAGCTGAGACCTGGAGGGGGGCTGGAGGGGGGGGTAAGCTCTATGAGGCAAGCACACCTGGGCCCAGGGACTGGTGGCTCCCCACAACCTCTCCTCCATCTGCCCCAGCTCTGCCCTCTCCACCTGGCCGGCCAGTGCTGGTGGAGCCTGCTGCTTTGATGGGGCACACAGGCCGTCCATCCGTCCGTCCATCCATCCATCCATCCATCCAATGCTTATCGAGCCCCTGGTGAGCCCTTCCCTCAGGAGCCCCCACCCCCTCCGCAGAAGAGCCTGGCTCACGGGGTGCTCACGCCCACCCTTCCTGGGCCCCTCGGTGCCACTGAATCCCCGGTTCCTGGGTCCCAGCCACGCAGCCGGGCACTTGCTGTGGACCAGCCACCCACTCCCGTGCAAGTCCCTTCCTCAGTATTTGCTCACACACCCCAGGGTGGGGCGGGGCTCCCTCTGGTTGGCTACAGTGATGAGAGGGCCATGTTTCCTGCTCGAGCCCACCTCCCCTCACGTCCCCTCAGCTCCACGGGGCCAGTCAAGCCCACCTTCCCAAGCTGCTACAGTCAGCAGCCTCGAGAGTGGTTCCTCCATCCGAGCGTGCTCCCAGCCCACCCTTGACCCAGGCTTCTGGCCCTTCCCCTGGGAGCACACACCCGACTGGGTCCCACTACGGCAGCGGTTCTCAACCTGTGGGTCGCGACCCCTTTGGGGGTCGAACGACCCTTTCACAGGGGTCGCCTAAGACCATCCTGCATAGCAGATGTTTACATTATGATTCATAACAGTAGCAACATTACAGTTATGAAGTAGCAACGAAAGTAATGTTATGGTTGGGTCACAACATGAGGAACCGTATTTAAAGGGCCAGAAGGTTGAGAACCACTGCACTATGGGATCGCGGAGGGGGGCCTGACTTCTCTCAGCCCACAATGGGGCCACTGCCTGACACACACAGAGCCTCTTAGCAGGTGGAGGGGGTGGGACTGCGAAGGGGAGTGGGCAGCCTGGCCCCGAGGTTGGACAGAGACCCTCGTCTGGGTTTCCCACAGCCGCTGTCCCTTCTGCATCTCCTGTCTCCCTTCAGACTGTCCCGAGTCAGACACTCTGAGTCCTCCCCTGGAGCCCCTCCAGGCTGCCCTTGGATGTGGGCCTGCCTTCCCACGACCTGGGACCCCTCCCTTGCCTCACTGGGGCTCAGTCCTAGGTCTGGAGAGAGTCCCCAGGCACGTTAAAGGGAAAAACAAAGCCCGCACCAAGTAAATGACAGATCTAGAGGAAATCGCTCCTAATCCCCTCGCCGTAGCCTGATGGTGCCGGCCAAGCACAAATCCGAGTCATCCCAGAAACGGCAGCGACATTTGCTTTTTGGAATTTGTTTTGTCCCACCCTGGACCCCTTGTTCTCCATTTTCTAACAGGAGGCTGCACCACCAGCCCGTCCGAGCCTGTGTTCTTGGCATTAATTAACACAGCTCTCCAGCCACCAACAGGCTAAGTGATGAATCAGGTTAAATTCCAGACAACAGCCGCACACGGCCATCAATTAGCCATCTCCGGGCAGCTTCATTAATGAGCATCGATCACGGCCCTCCTCCCGGAACACGCCAGGGTCTCTGGGTCACAGGCACTGCCCACGAGTGTGTCGGGCGTAGGTGTGAGTGTGATCACGTGTGTGAGCGGTGGGTGCTGTGTGAAGGGTGTGGTGTGCGCCGGCTGGCGCCCCCGCCGTGCCTCCACTGCGCCCTCGTCTGCTTTTCTTCCCAATCGCCTGCCCTCCCTGCTTTTCCGTGCCTGTCCCCCCAACCCCAGGCTCTCCGGGTGCTGGCTGCCTCCCCCCCACCCCCCCGCCGGCCTGGGGACTTTACCAGCTCCTTCTCCTCAATTTGCACTCCCCGAAGGCGACCCCCAAATCCCCACCGCCACTCCACTCGCTCCCTGTCCCATTCTGGATCCTCTTGCTCATTCTCCCTAGACCAGTGATGGCAAACCTGTGACACGCGTGTCAGAGGTGACACGTGAACTCATTTTTTGGTTGATTTTTCTTTGTTAAAGGGCATTTAAATATATAAAATAAATATCAAAAATATAAGTCTTTGTTTTACTATGGTTGCAGATATCAAAAAAATTTCTATATGTGACACGGCACCAGAGTTAAGTTAGGGTTTTTCAAAATGCTGACACGCCGAGCTCAAAAGGTTCGCCATCACTGCCCTAGACTGTCCCACATATGGGCATGGCCTCCAGTCCCAAGCCTGGCTCTCTCTGGGTTGCCTGGCTTTGGGGATGTCACTGCCACTGCCCAGGGGCCAGGTGCACACCTGCCAACACCTTCTGTGCCCGCAGGTTGCAATCTAACACTATTCTGGGCACTACTGTCCCCTGCCTGGACGGTCCCCTCCTCCTGCCTGGCCCCATGTCCTGTGCAGGAAGCCGGAGACTGAGCCATGGCCTGCTGGTAACCATCAGGGACTCCTGTCCACATGATAAACACGAGGCCCCCCTCAGTCCGGTGGCCACCCCACCCCTCTGGCTGCATCCACAGCACCCCCTCTACCCCTGGGAGCCACTGGAGGGCTCCCTGGTGATGGTGCTCCCTAACCTCTAGCAGGAGGCTGCGTTTCTCCCTCTTGCCTTTCCTCTGTCCTGTGTGGGCACAGCACTGTCCCTCGACACGCACTCGCCTGCAGTAGCACCGGGTAGGAACAATTGCCCGGGAGCACTGGAAAGCCTGCCTGAAAGGGGTGGCTGGAGTCACCCCCAGACTCTCTCCCACAGAGCCGCCCTGCGCAGCGCGCACACGGGCATGGACGCGGCCACCTAGGCGGCCACAGCGGATCATCGCCTTACACGATCATTAAGAGTCTGAAGCAGGCGTCATGGTCCGGCCAGTGACGGCGGATGCCGTGTCTCTCCAGACCATTAAACACTAATTAGGTTTGGAAAGTCTATCGAGCTCCTCGAGGTCTCGTCAGGGCAGGCGCTGGCCTCCGGTGCCCTTCCAAATGCCAGAGCGGTCACCCCCGACCTGGACCCAGCCGGCCCGCCAGACCTCCCGCGACCCCAGGCTTCCAGAAGTCTTGCCACATTTCTCTTCATCTCATTGTCTCCCCCTCGCCCTGGCTGCCCGCTCTGCTCCCTCCTCCCCTGCACAGGGGTCGGGTGGGTGGTGGTTCTCGGCCTGGGTGCCCACGTCCTCCCCCTTCTCCCTGCCTCCCTCTCGCTCCTGTTCACCATTCCTCTTCTCCACATCCTCTTTGTGGCTCAGAGATGCTGATTGGAAGGGCCTCTGCAGTGGCCCAGGCCCGTGGATGGAAGCTGGCTGTGACGCAGAGCTGGCCCGGGTCCCAGTGTCCCCTGGGCCCAGTGTCCCCCTAGGCCTGGAGAGAGGGGGGTGCTGTTGAGAGACTGGGGAGCCCCACGTTCCCTCCTCAGGATTCTCCCCACCTTCAGAGCCCATTGAAGGCTCCTTCCTGAGATTTCCTGGCCTCAGACTTCCCAGGGGCTGAACCTGGCCTGTGCCCTCTCAGCCTCCGTTTCCCCAGAGACCTGGCTCTCCTGCGAGGCTGCCTCTACCAGGGGCTGAGTTCATTCCCTGCACCACGCGCTTCACTCGGTCACCTGCTCCTTCACTCCCCCGCGTGCTGGGAGCCCTGCCCGGCTCTAAGAGACATTAGGAGAAAACGCCCCCGTAAGGAGGCACCCTCAGTGGCTGTGGCTTTCCCCCCAGATGGGCAGGAAATCAGGGGGCGAGCCCTTGGGAGTCATCTTCCCACCACCATCCCCCATCTTTAGCCCATGGCTTGTCATGGAGCGAAGGGATTTTCCACTCAGTGGAAAAAGAATGCTCTGCCCACAACTCCAGGAAGAAAGACTGCTCCGCCCGTTTCCGGGTCTCTCAGGCCACGGGCAGAATTCTTGGCTTGTTCTTCTGGAAGAAGGTGCACAGTAGAAATACGCTGATCTCCAGCCCTCCGGCAATGCCTGCCTGCATTTTGCCTTGACACCCTGCCCTAGGTTAGTGACAAACGTGTCTGAAAACCCATCGCTGCTGCCATCGCCGTTGTTACCACGACCACTGTCACCCTCACTGTTGTCACCACTATTATTATTGTCACCGTCGGCACCACTGCATTTTATAAACTAAATAGCATATGACAGAACTCACGGGGATATGGCTAATGATAGAATTCTGGGTGCTGAATGAGGCCGGGGGATGTTTTGGGTGAGGTGGATCCTCCTTGGGGCCCCTCACCCCACACAGCATGGGCAGCCCCCTACAGGCTTTCTACACCTGTGCAGCAAGGCTTGTGGTGTCATGGGAACAGCACAGCTGGCTCTGCCATGACCAGCTATGTGACCTTAATGTAGTCACTTAACCTGTCTGTGCTGCAGTTTAATGCACTTAAAAATGCAGGAGAGAATCCTCTACCTTCACAGGGTTGTGGGGCTAGAGGAGCAAGTCATGTGGGTGAAAGTGCCCATGACCTGGCTTGATGCAGGTTAATATGCTCCCTTTCACCTTCCTCCTTAAACATCCTGCACCCCGCCCCCCCCCAAAGGCTAGGACAAAAGATGGACAGTGTCCCAAATATGTGGGTCCCTCGGCACAGCCTGACTCCCAGGTCCTAGGGTCCCCCAAATCCTCCGACAGGCAGGGCTGATGCGGGTCTGTGGGCACTGAAGGCGCGGCCCAATTTTACAAGCAGAGAGTCTGATGATTGCATTGATTTCCATCATAAATCATACTTCCTATCTTCTGCCTCATTCTCCCACGTGCCCTAAGTTAAGCCTTGGTATTTTCTTTAGCTGCTGCCACTGTCAAGCCTGGAGATGATATTAGGATAATGATGATAAATCTTACCCTGCTACCAAGCCACTCCCTCAGCGTGGGGAGGGGAGTGCCCGTCCCCCAGCTGGGTACCTTTGCTGGGAAGCGAGGCTTCTCCTGGGGCTGGGGCAGGGGCAGGGTGCTCACCTCGGCTGTGTGCGTCCTCGCACCTGGATGTGTGGACGCTGTGTGCCCACGTCTGGAGTCACGTGAGTGCAACAGCTTGGAAGTCTCCTTCCGAGGGTGTGTTTTGTGTGGGCACACGGCTATGCTCTTGCCAGTGAATGAACGAATGGCAGCAAGGCGCAGGGAGGGAAGGCTGTGAGGGGGGTGACCTAGCTTCCCAGGGTGCAGCATCCCAGCCTTGGCAGGCCCAGCGACTCGGGAGTCTGCGTATCCCACTGTATCCCCCATACAACACATCCTCCAGGAACCCTTATGCTGGCATCTGGGATTGCGTGGTGGGCATCAGCACACATTTTCCTACAAACCCCAGACTCAGGAAATGCAGTCAACTCCGGAACTGGGCCATCCGTTCTGACCTTGGAAATGCTGTGTTCATTCAGAGGGCGAAGCTGGTTTACAGCTCTCCGAGCTCTCGGGCGTGTGCCTCTGCCAGCTGGTGCCAAAGATAGTGGGTCCCAGGTGCAACATCAAAGCATTTCTCATGAGGTTTGGGGCTGTGCCCCATAGGGTGGGGAGTTCTGGGGGGAGCCTGTGGGTTCTCTAAATTGGGGGCTAGGCAGAAGATTTAGTAGGTCTTGTGGCTATTCGTTCATTCATTCATTCTTTCTTTCATTCATTCAGCAAGTATTCCTGAGCCAAGTGCCCTGTCCTGTGCCCCAGCCCCACAGTAGAGGGTGGACCTGGGGGTAGTGCCTTCTCCATTTTCTACACCTGGGTCCACCAGACTCAGAGCTCTGGGCGGTCTGTGAGTTTTCTCAGATGGATGTGCTAAACGTGCCTTGTTCTTAAAGAATGTGCTCATGCTGATGGAGATGACAGCAGCAGGGAATCACAGGTGGAATGCCTCCCATGATGGGGCGCTCACTCCCCACCCCCCATTCCCGTGAGTCAGAAGGCTTCATTAGACACAGTCTCACTGAGCGACTTGCAGCGTCCACCCCTTTGCACCCTTGCATTCACACAGGAAATGCCTGCTTTCTCTTCTTTAGGACAATTGGTTAAGGTAGGGATGATGCTGAGCTCCACCCTGGAGGGAGAGGGCCTCCCTGGATGGGGTATCGGTGGGATGAGGTGACCAGGAAGCTAGGCATCAGCAGATCTGACAGTAACCTGCAGGAAGCTGATCCATGGGTGTGAAAAGCAGGTCTGAGGTGTGGCTGTGTGTCCTGCAGGAGGTCCTGGCCGGAAGTACCGGCTGGCCTTTCTCTGGAAGATCAGTAGCCCTGGAAACCCTAAGGATGGAAGGGAAGGGAGCACTCACATGTTCAACCGGCTCAGGATCCCACTGCTGCTGACAGGAGGGGAAGTCTGGCCACAGCCCACACAGGGATGCGGATATTTTGGTGGAAATGCAGGGTAATGCGACATAGGATAAGAACATCCATGTGGACCCCTCTTTGAGGGGGTGCCTGGAAGCCACCATACAGGAGGGGAGGAGCGAGGGTGGGGCATCACACTGTCTCTAAAGGGCTGGGAAGCCGTGCTGGGCGGGTGTGAGGGTTTTCACCCAGCTCTGGGGTCAGGAGGTGGCAGGAATGTCTCCTGCTTTAACAAGGGCCCAGGCCGCCTGGTGGGGACTGCCACCTGCCTGGTAAGGGTGCTCCAGCTGGACCCGGGGCTGCCAACTTGGTGCACGCTCAGTGGGGCCCCACGACCACTCGGTTCTTTCTGACACTAGGATTGTAGGATGACGAAAGAAAGTGCTCCTGGGAGCCAGGAGGCCCACGGTTTCCATCGCAGCTCTGCCACTTTCCGGCTGTGTGGCCTTACATAGGTTACTTGACTTTGCTGAGTCTCGGCTTCCTCATCCATAAAAAGGAAAACGATCATGCTTACCACAAGGGTTGCTATGAGTATTAAAGAAGAAAGTCACAGGAGCTGCTAGCAATGCTTGCCTCATAGCAGGCCCTTGCAGCACTATGGATTGCTGAGGCACTAGGCTCAAAACCCTCCACCTCCAGGAAGTCAGCCCTGATTCATCCCACCCATCTATGACTGGTAATAGGCCTCTCTGCTAGGATTCGCACACTCTCCTTGTTTGTGCTCTACCCATAAATGGATGTCTGCCAGCTGCGTTGTCTGTGGGGCTGTGTGTGTGTGTGTGTCCCAGTATCAAAGGATAGAGGAATATTTGTAGCTCATCCTAGGTGCCATCTCCAGCCTCTTTGCTCCTCCTCTAGTCCCCTCTACCTGGCCTCCTAGAGCCATCTGAGGTTATACTGTCCTGGGAGGGCTGGGGCCATTTTGCATCCATATAGGACCTTAGACCGAGGAAAAATAATACTGTGTGCGCACACGGACACAGACACACAGAGAGACACGTGGCTGCCTCTTTACTTCCTCCCCCGCCCCCTGCTTCCTGTCAGCAGTCCCCAGGGCCCCTCAAAGACAGCAGCTTCAGCTTGAAGAGCACAAGGGCCACTCCCTCCCTCTCCCCCATCCCCCGCTGGCTCGGGGGGCAGCCGTCACCTCTCACAGCCTAACTGACCCATGTTCTGTTTTCTGTGTGTAGCCTTGGTGGGGAAGGGCTCTTCATTATAGAGCTGGGGAGGCCTCTGGGAGGCAGTGCAGAGCAGGAGGGGGGCATGGGCACACTCTGCCCCTCCCCAGAACTGGAAATGTCACCCGTGGGCCTCTGTTCTGCAGGCAGCTCTTCCCTCCCCAGGGAGCACAGGCCAGTCACAGGGAATGGAGGCTAGGGCCCCGCAGCCAGCTCCGGGTCTGTGCCCCTGGCTGGGTTAACTCTGAACCTCAGTGCCTTCTTCGGGGAGATAATGGAGGGAAGTAATAGCTAGTGCTTGAGCTGGTGTGTGTAAAGATGTGTTGTGAGCCTCACGGGACAAAACCAATGCAAGAGAGTGTGTTTAATTTCGCCATTCCTATTAGTGCGAGGAAGCCCCTTGGGCTGTAACATGCGATGGATTATGTGATGGGCCCCCAGTGTCCTGTCCCCTGTGTGGTTCCCGTGTGTGTGTGTGTGTGTGTGTGTGTGTGTGTGTGTGTGTGTTCGCACAAGTGCACGCCAGTGGGGGCTGCCTGAGGAACCCTCCCCGGTCTCCCATGAAAGGAGGAGGTCCTGAAACCATGTGGGGGCCAGCAAGATGTGTGAGCAGAAAGCTGCCTGCAGTATGACCACGAGAGGACGAAAAGCATGCTGGATGCAGGTCAGGGCTGAGGGGAACCCACAGGAGGTGTTGTGCTGGGCTCTGAAGGGTGTTTTCTCCCCCGCCTTCCTAAAAATGTTATTTGGCGAGAAGAGAAAAAAGACGTGCAACTGGGAATGACTGTACTTGTGTCCCTGTGTATTAGCTGAAGTTTTCTTGTGAGGCCCTGTATGCATTTGGATTGGGCGGTGGGAGGGTGCCCTGTCATACAGCGATGATTCTGTGTGTGTCATCCAGCGATGATTCTGTGTGTGGGTGTGAGGACCAGGGACGTCACTTCAGGGTGATACCCCAAAGGCTCCAAGAAGCCTGAAACCTCAGAGGGTGCAGTGCTCCGAGCAACCACCAGATGGCGGTCACGGGCAGTCTAAGGCTCAGAGCTGTGGCTGTCCCACCATGCTGGCTTTGTGCTCAACCTCCAAGCACGCAGGCCCAATTGGTGTGTGTGTGTGTGTGTGTGTGTGTGTGGGTGTGTTTGTGTGTGTGTGTGTCCACCTGGGCAGTGCCCACACTCCATCCCTGCGAACTGCAAGCCCTGGCTCTGGACTGTGTGTGCAGACAAGTTGGCAGGTGCCTGGAGCAGACCCCAGCCAGCCTTCCCACTCCCCCCTCTCACTTTCCACTCCTGCCAGGCTGCCCCTCACAGTGGCTTCTCCCTTCTTCCTTCCTTTACCCATGTTGTTCCCCCGACAAGAACGGTCTCCCTCTGACAACGCCTACCCATTCCTCAAAGACCCCTAAGAGTCCCTTCTCTCGGAAGCCCATCAGATCTGCCCAGCACCAGCCCCTTGTCTTCCTTCCCATTTGTCCTTTTCTGACCACCCACTGTCCAGGCCCGCCCATCTATCTGTCTGTCACGCTCACAATGTTTAGCACCTGTCTGCTCAAGATGGTTCATTTCTGAATCTGTCCAGACTGGCTGAGTCCTGCAGGGGCAGGGTGGTGCCCAGCTCGGCCTGCCACCAGAGTAAGTGCCAGGGAAAAGCCAGCTCACTGAGGAGCACATCTCCCCGCTCGCCTGCCCCCACAACATCCCAGAGGGCCGGTGCCAAAGACAAGCTATTGGACTACACCCCACAAGCAGGCCCTGGGACAGAGGACACGTGGTGCCTGAGTCCTAGGGTGCTGAGGGGCAGAACAAAGAGGTCATTCAGAAGGCAGTGGCTTCTGGGCTGTTTCTAAGACCCAGAGGTGGGCTGTCTGCTTGCGAGGCAGGTGTGGGAAACAGCCTGTTCCTTGGGTACAGCAGCCGAACTACAGCTAGACTTTAAGAGCTCGTCCTCTCGAGTCCAGGAGAGGGTCTGGTGGTAGGAGCCACAATCGCTGAGTCCATTTGCATGGCTGTCTGTCTTTCCCGCTGTGGCTGCTCTCCACGCACTAACCCCGTGTTACACGTTGACAAAGGGCTTTCAGAGGCAGGCAGCCGCTCGTGCGCCTGCAGACAGGAGCTGTCAGCATGCCCGCTTGACAGATGAGGGACACGCAGCTGCAGGGGGCCTTGTGACCTCCTGGATTTCATCCCCAGGGATGCACATAGGAGTTCGCCCCCCACTGTGCAGACTCCAAAAGGGGTGTGTGACCTCCCTCTCCCACCAGTGCCCATGGCCTCGAATTCCACATCACCCCCTGGACCCCTCTTCTGTTTGCTCAGGGTGTACACAAGCCCGTGTGTGCAGGACGTAGGACATGGTGGTGGTGGCAGGGGGGAGGGAGGCGGTGGAGAGAGGCCAAGTGGGGGGAGCCTCCTTGGGGACCTCAAGTGGCTCAGGAAGGGCCAAAGCTCCAGGAGATAAAGTAGGGGAATAGGAGAGAAAGAGAGAGAGAGAGAAAGAGAGAAGGAGGGAGAGAGAGAGAGAGAGAGAGAGAGAGAGAGATGCCAGGGGTAGAGAAAAGGTCAAACCTGAGAGCAGGTGTGACTCGGCAGTTGGGTTGAGCCCCCACCCTCACCCCCTGCCTCCCTCTAACCTGGAGGGAGATGGAGAGGTGGGGCCATGGGCTCCCTGAGGGGAGTTGCAGCGCTGGCACCTGGTAGCGGGGTCCGCGTATATAAATTCACGAAGTGCTCTGGTGTGGTGATGGGCTAGCTTTCTGCTCTGTGGTGTGGTGGGCAGCCTGGGGGACAGAAAATGCAGGGTGGGCTCCCCTGCGAGTCCCTGCCTTTGAGGTGGGACTCAGGCCGGCATCTTGCTGCCCCAGCTGAAGGGAAATTGGGAACGGCCCCCAGAGGCTGGGGCCTCTGAGACAGAGTGCAGGCAGCCCATCCTGACTCTGGCACTTGGAGACTCGAGCTCACTCCCACTTGCCCACCTCCCCCTCCTCAGCGCCAGGGTGGCCACTCCCAGCCCAGGGTGCACGCCTGACCCTCGGTACCCCCAGGAGCTCTGTCCCAGTTCCTGGAGTGGCAGCTGGGCAGGTTACACACATCTAATTACTAGTAATTAAAACACTGATTACTCCAAATGGTACCTTCCTGGGGAGCGGCGTGCTGTGCCGGTCGCCCTGGCCGCTGGGGAGGCCATCTCTGGGGCGTGGAGCGGAGATGGCTCCCAGGCACCTCCTGCGTGTGGGGGACAGAGCACCCCCTCCTCAGCTGGCCCACCCACCGCTAACATCACACCCCAAGCATCACACCACTGAATGAGCCACAGTGCCTTCTCCAGGTCCCCTCTGAGTGCACAGCCCTTGGAATGTGACAGCTCAGAGCTCGACAAGACAGGAGGAAGGCACTTCTGTGGGGGCAGGAAAGGCAGGCCTCTGGGTGCCCAGGGAGGAGGCAGGAGAGGAGCTTAGAGTGGGCAATGGTGTGCCCGGGTTGTCACCAGTTTCATCACCGGCATTGTGTGGCTGAGGCTAGTGAGCACCTGTGGGCAGGTGTGGTGGCCCATCCAGCCCAGGGCAGGAGGTGACTCATGCTTGCTGCGAACTAGGGGAAGGGGACTGCCCAGTTTAGGAAGAGCAGTGGGAGAAGGCATCTGGGAGGTGACACTGAGGTTGGTGCGGGGAGGGAAGAGAGAGGGGAGAAGCCCTTGGAGTGATGGGAGCTGCTTGTACAAAGGCCCTGGGTGAGTTGGAGGGGGTGGGAGGGAGGCCTTTCTGGGAGGCTGGGGCAGCTGTGGGGCCGGGGGAGTCTGCAAGGCCCCAGGGTCCCGTCCCAGAGAGTTGCTGATGGGTTTGAAGGAGGGAGCACCTGCCCTGAACTGTGGGGGACACAGTGGAGGGAAGGAGGGAAGAGGGTGAAGGGGTGAGAGGTGACCTGGAGGTAGGGCCTCTGGGGCCTGCTGCTGGAGGGGTCAAGGAGGGGAGGTGAAGGCTGAAGAAGCAGGGGTGGCTGTGATGGCGACCCCAGGTGGGGGCTGCAGACACACCCGTGGGCTCTGAGACGTTGCTGGGAGGGGATGGGAGCCCCAGAGTGCTCGGCGGTGCCCTGAGAGTCTCTAAAGTCTCCCTGTCACTCCTGTCCAAGGGGTTGGTGACAGCAGCCACGCACGGAAGACTTATCCGTGGCCTCATGTGGAAGATGCTCATGGCCTGCTGGTGTCCTCGTTAGGAAACAGCCCTGCCGATGACTCATTTATTAAGAGGGGGTTTGGGAGAACCTACCCCACCCAGCTCGGCCGCTTTTATCGGGGTCTCCCTGCCCCTCCCCCTCCCCCGGGGCTGGTCCCCTCTCCCACAAAAAGGGCGGGGCAGCTGCACACACTCTGCTTCAGGTTCCTCCCTGGCCCTGCCCGCTGCCCTCTCACCTGGGCACCAGCGGGGAGTCAGCGCACTGGGGGCTCCCGGCTCCGCTGGGAGGGGAGATTCGACAGGAAGGGTGAGGAGATAGCTGGTGCCGCTGAGGATTTGGGGTGCATGGGCCCCACTCCTGTGTGGGGTGGGGGCTGGAAGAGTTTGGTGGGGAGAGCGCTTGGCCCTCCTCCGCCTGTCTGCTGTGGCCTGAGAAAGTTCTAGTAACTTTCCTGTTTGTTCTGGAACTTCCTGAAAACCCATTCAGCGGGGCAAACCTGCTTCCTGTGAGTTTCTGCCCACTCATCCGCGCCTGCCCAAACCCTCACCATGCCTGGCCGCCAGTGCCACGCCACCACGTGTCCCGACCAGGACGGGCACCTGACGGACGACACGCCGGCCGAGCTCCTGCCACCCTATAGGCCTCCACCTTGGTGTCTGTCCTTACTGGGCCTCATCACCAGTTTTAGCCAGAATCCCTAACCCCGATGTCTCTTCTGAGGAATTTTCCATCCACTCTCCCCACGCTGCTCCTTGGCATTTGACACTGAGCCCAGGGTTGTGCTGAGGTCCCCAACCCCCTCGTGCAACAGTCCCTGAATAAAACCTGTTTCTGTGCAGCTCGGGTTTTTATTCTGACAACCCTGCCCAACCCCAATCAGGTCCCCACATTGCAAGACCCACCTTGAACCAGACCCCCAGCCCTGTGAATCGCTTCCCCTTCTGAGGCAGCACTAAGACCGCCCCGTGGTGAACTCTCTTACTGACATAAGCAATGAACGTGGCTTTGCTCAGTCAGCCAGTTACCTCGCTGGTCCTTTCAGAGAGACAGGCTGAAATCAGATGGCCTTTCAGAGGGTTCGAATCTCTAGAGCAGGGGTGGGCAAACCTTTTGACTCGAGGGCCACAATGGGTTCTTAAACTGGACCGGAGGGCCGGAACAAAAGCATGGATGGAGTGTTTGTGAACTACTATAAATTCAAAGTAAACATCATTACATAAAAGGGACGGTCTTTTTTTTTTTTAGTTTTATTCATTTCAAACGGGCCGGATCCGGCCCGCAGGCCGTAGTTTGCCCACGGCTGCTCTAGAGTCTCAAAGACTTGAAATGTCTGGTTCTAAGGTTGTAGGTTTCTCCCACCCAAGACCCTAGGATTCTGGGATCCCCAGAGTCCACGGTGTGTCTGACCTGAGTCCTGAGGGTCGCGAGGGAGAGGGAAGATGAGTCAGGACTCCATCCCAGCAGAGCTGTAGGCCCCAAGCTCTGCCCAGGCCTGGTCTTCGACCTCCTTACCGCCTCCTCCAGGGGGCCTCCCAGCCAGAGGGCTTCTCCATGCTGCCTTCAAGGTGACCCAGGGATGGTCACATCCTTACCCATTTCCTCCCTTCTTCTCTCAAGGTTTTATTTTTGGCCAAGTAATTAGCAGAGCTCTTCCCATTAATATTATTATATTTAAAAAAGAAAAGGTGATGGTGGGGGACGAGGGGGTTGGGAAGGAGGGGCCCGCGTATGCCAGTAACTGTCTTGACAGCCAGACCCTGGTACAGTGACAGTCTACTTTAAGTGGCCCAATTAGCATAAGAAACGGCTCACCAAAAGTTCTGAAGGCATCGTGTTGATTAATGCAATTTATCTTGCAAACCAGCGGCAGACAGCTGAATCGCTGCTAATGATTATTATATACATTTACACACATTATGTACATGTGGCCTCCACGCCGAGAGCCACGCCTCTCCCCTCTCGGCCGCCTGTGCCCCTGCCCGGGAGAGCCCGCAGGGCTCCACCGCCCCACACCGCCTGCCCACGTTTTCAAGGGTTTGCCTGTCCTCCACGCCAGTGCACTGGTTGCCAAAATGGGTTGCCTTTCATAGGAAGGGACCAACGTTTCCCTGCGGTTGAGCTGATGTCCAGGAAAAATGCTTTCACGAGTAATGTCCACGGCTCGCGTGGAGGTCCAGGCGGCTGCAGGACTGGCCAGCAGCTGGAGTCCAGGTGGCAGGGACCGGCCACCACGGTGCTGGATGCTCAGCTAACGGCCAGTGTAAACAGGCAGCCTCCTCCTCCTGTGTCCAACTTCCTGCTGGGAACTGTCATCCTGGAATCTACTCCAGAGTCCTGGCCGCAGCCAGGGGAGGGGCCTGGGCCGTGTGGGCAAGACCGGGGCAAGGACACCAAACAAGCCCCCCGGCAGCTACCAGCTCTGAGTGTTCATCTCGTGCTGGGACCGTCCTCAGAGCTTGCACCCCACCACCCACCTGTCCTCCACGTGGCCGCTTCCTCCTTCTATGGAACATAATTGTATCAGGTCTGCAGCCTGGGCGACCAGAGCCCAGCGCTGACGGCCTTCGTTGCCTTTCTCAGCAACCAAATCCAGGTGAGAACTGCTCAGGTGATGGGAGCTAACCCTTGGTGGTGGGTGGGGAGGCTCTGGTAGGAAAGGAAGGGAGGGGGTGCAGGACTCAGAGGAGAGGAGGCACCCGTGAAAGTGGGGACAGAGAAACTGAGGCACAGAGGCGGAGTGGCAGAGCCATGCTGTTGGTGTGGTGCTGTGAGGGTGGTGTGGGCGGGCTGGGGGTACAGGATGTGTTGGGAAGGACCCTTTCTTGAGGGGCTGAGAGGCCAGGGGTTAACTGGATCAGACATATAGTCTTATGGGTGGAGTAAAACTCCCGGTGGGGGCAGTCCCAGGGGACAGGGTCGGAGGTGATGGGGTGGGGTGTGAGGAGGGCCAGCTGGACAGGGCCCTGGGAACACGGAGGGCTCGGAGCAGGCTGGCAGCGATGGGACCAAGGGAAGGACCACTGGGACTCGGTGGGCATGCAGGAGGGACAGGAGCCGTTCCAGGGGACTCGATGGCAGCAACGCCACTGATAGTAATAAGGACATCAGGAGGGGAATGATGGTGGACGGGGAGGACCAGTGGAAGGGTGGCAACTGGTCCTTAGGACAAAGGTCGGAGCCAGAGGTGTGGGTTTGGAATGTCATTCTCAGGACTTAAACTCTCAGGGGAGGAACTGAACTTTGTTGAGCACCTACTAGTCAGTGCTGGCGAACCTATGACACGCGTGTCAGAGGTGACACGCGAACTCATTTTTTTGGTTGATTTTTCTTTGTTAAATGGCATTTAAATATATAAAATAAATATCAAAAATATAAATCTTTGTTTTACTGTGGTTGCAAATATCAAAAAATTTCTATATGTCACATGGCACCAGAGTTAAGTGAGGGTTTTTCAAAATGCTGACACACCGAGCTCAAAAGGTTCGCCATCACTGTACTAGGTCCAGGTGTGCACCAGGGATGGAGCCCCAGGGGACTCCAGGCTGATGCCCTGTCATTGCTGCTGGGCCAGGTCATCACCTACACTGGCACCCACTAGCTGCACAGTCACCAGCCTGCACTGACTCTAACCCTGCGAGTGGGCGCTCGCTGTGTGCCAGGCCCCACTCCAAACACTTCACATGATACGCATGGCAGGACTACTGACAATACCCCCTTTAGACAGAGGAGGAAACTGAGGCCCCAACAGGTGCAGTCACTTGTCCAAAAATATGCAGCTGGTGAGGGGAGAGCCTATCGGGAGGCGACAGCCTTGTTCCAGCTCCGTGCTCTTAAGGACCAGTGTCCTTCTGAGGGTGGGGGGTGTGGGGGAAAGACTCCCTGCTGGCTTGGCCTGTGGGCTCTGGACGGGCATCTGCAGGTCTGGGGTAAGCACCGGTGGGTGCCATGGATGCGCTGGGTCCTGACGGCTTGGCAGCCAGAGGGCCTGGAGTTGAATTTCAGTCTCATGGAGTTGGGCTGTGAGAACACTCCCTACCCTCGCTCAGTCTCCACGGCGTGGGCCTAGGATGAGAATGTCGTCCTAGGATGAGAATGGTGGTGGGATGAGGCTCATTAGGGGCACAGGCTAGAAAGCAGGGCCAGCACAGGTGCGGCCCATCGTGGGTGCTCATTAAATTCCAGTTATTATTACCTCCTCGCACTGGACCGGCCTGGAGAAATTCAACCTGAGAAGGTAGCTGTCATTTGTACAGGTACACTTGCGCTTCCCCAAGGGCGTTGATCTTTGGAAGTGTCGTATTCCTGCCCGAGATCTGGCTCAGCAAACACATCTGCCTAAAGGGCAGAGTTCAGCTAGGAGCCAGCCTTGGGTATAAAGGGTCGAGGAATGCGCCAGACTTGAAATGGCTAAATGGGCAAACCCCTCACTCCATGGCAGCTGCCCAAGGGGCCCAGGCTCCCTGCAGGCTGGCAAGCCCAGGGCGAATGCAGGATTAGAATCAGTGAAGTTATTTAGACTCTTGTGTTAATGACTTCCCAGGACTGCACTCCTCTTGGATATACAAGGCAAGCCGGGGGGCTTAGAAAACAGGCCTGCTTAGTTGACAATCACACCCCTACTTGGTTCCGAGAAGGTACGGCTTGGAAAGGTGCCTGGGCCCCACCCGCAGGCAGATGGGAGTGTGGTTTGCCCTGTGGCTCCCCTCAGCTCCAAGCTTGAGTCTAGCCTTTTTCCTCCTGAGGGGACACTCCCTCCTCCAGGACATTTTAAGTGACTTTCAAAGCCTTTGCTCAAGTCTCAATGCAAAGACTCCCCTCAGAGAGACCCAGCAGCGGGGAGCTACCTGGCCCTGGCCCATTAGAGCTGCTCTATGGCAGCCCTGCCAGGGAGGAGGAGGAGGACTGGGGAGGACAGGGCAGGGGTTGGGGAAGAAATGCGGGAGGCAGGGGGCACAGGGAGCTACCAAGGGTGGTCTGCATGAGCCCTGTTGTCCAGGGGCACGAAGGCCAGGCCATGCCATGCCATGTGCTTTGGGAGCAGGAAACCAGGGGATCAGAGAAGCCCTGTGGTCAGACCTCACCTGGACTAGTGGCCTGACCAAGAACTGCAAAGACCCCTGTGCCTGCATGTGTGTGCCCGTGTGTGCGTTTGTGTGTGTGCATAAGTGCATGTGTACCTGGTGGGCACTGTCCCTCTGTCTTGGTGAGATGAGCGAGGAGCTCAAGGAGGAGCTGGGCCTGAGGCTCCTGAGAAGAGAAGAAGGTCTGGCCCTCATCACTACCTGACCCCCAGGTACCAGATCTTCAATGGGGTGTCTGCTGAGCTGGCGCCTGGACTCCTGGCCACACACAGCTCCAGCTCCAGCCCAGGGGTTTGTTTGTTCCAGCCCCACTCCCCACTGCCGCTCCTCCTCACACCAACTGGCATTTAAATGTTAATCAAGTCAGGGTTGCCCAGCTCTGCTCCCAGCTCCCCAGAGGCTATTGAAGGTCAAGGCCAAGCCCAGAGGCAGTCCCACCTGATCTGGGTGGCGATTCTGCAGGTCCCATTCACCCAGGGCCTGGAGCCAGCCAGAGGAAGGGGAAGGGAACCTGCGAGGTTGGGGGGGGGAGGGGTCCAGGCTCCAGGGCTGAGGTGTGGGCAGAGAGCACGGTGCACATGGCCGACACAGGGAGACCTTGGGGCTGCCTCAGCTGGAATGGAGTTACCCTGGGCCTCTCTGAGGGTCCCATAGGTCAGAATTAGCCCCCTGGGCCCCTCCTCTCCTCACGCCCCTTCCTGAGTTTTCTGAGTGTCCCTCCTTGTCTGTTTCTCCTGCGGCCCTTCCCCTGCATCTCCTGCCCGGCACCTGCTTGTGCTCCATTTGCCTGTCTCCCTGGGCCTCCTCCGTCTCATTCTGAACATCTCTGTGCTTCTGCGCACACTGGCAAGGGGTGCAGGCGTGGCGTGGGCAGTGTCCCTGTCTGGATGATGGAGATGATATCCGCACACGGGCCCCTCGGGAGATCACAGGAGAAGGTGCCCAGGAGACAGCCTGGCACCCAGTAGGCCCTCTCTACATCCTCTGGTTTCCTCCGTGTGCTCCTTGATTCTCTCTGAAACTCATTCCTCTCTGTGTCTGCAGAGTGGAACCCTGCTTCTCCTGGGAGCTGCCTGGCGGGCTCCTCCAGCAGAAACACACAGGCCTGCCTGAGCTGTCGGCAGGGGGAGGGGGGTCCCCGACATGTGCTTGGGCACGTGTGCGGGGAGGGGATGGAGGGCTGGGTGAAGTTAGAAGATGCTGAGCATGCTTTTGTGCCTCAAAAAAGCCATTAGTAGCCTCGCGGTGGGAAGGGAACTCCCCACCCAGGCAATATTTTCACGTACAGAAATTTATCACCTACCAGGACACGGACAAGAAATAGCAGAGGAGGAAACATCTTTCCAGGTAACCCAAATCAACATAAAGAAAAGAAGTACAAACATTTTTCATATCATAGATCTTCTCGTGCCTTCCCTTGCAGCCTTATAACTCTCACTTGAGGGGGAATCATAAACATATTGATGTTCTGTGTCCTAAGCAGACAGAAACGAGGGGCGAGGACACGACGAGGGGCAGCGGCGTCACCAGGAATCGCTCTAGTGGAAGTGGAGGGAGTCATGAGAGGACAGTGTGGTTTTGGTGTTCAAGGGGTGTGGGTTCCCAGTGATCTGTACGCTCTGTGGTTGTTCAAAGTACATTCCTTACCAAGGCTCTAGATCACTGAGGTTTCAGGTCTTAAGGCTGTCCCTGCGAACGCCCCCTCGAGGGGACCCGTCCCACCCCGTGCATTTCTCAGCTTCTACCTAGGGCCCTGCCTCATGCTCCCACCCTCCCTGTCCAATGCTCGGTCCCCAGGCTGCACGGAAGACTGTCAGCGAGGGGGCCTCCAGGAACACAGCTTCCAACCCCTCCAGGTAAGTGGGCTGAAAAGGGAAGAAAGGAGAGCCTCCTGGCCCAGAGCAGGTCTCTTAGTCTATGAAATTCTTCTCCCCGAGTCCCCTAAGTCAGCGTACTTCCAGGGGACTTGCTGTGGGGAGATCTGCAGAGCTTGCCTCACACTCCGCTCGGGGACCCTCACTGAGCACCTGCCTGCCCCTGGCAGCTTCGTTCTCCTTCTGGCTCCTGTGTCCCCTCCTTTGGCCCTTCCCTTATAGCCAGCATTTCCACAATCATGTTGTTTGTGGTCCTTTCTTGGGGCAGGAGAAATGACCAGCATCTTTTACTGGCAGCCGCCCTGTGAGTTGGCCCCGTCCCTGCCCTGGAGATGCTTGGGTGGGACATTACCTGTCACTGTGTTCTGTGGCTCTTGGCCCCCGGAAGACCCTGTCGAGAAGGATGGTCTCTGTTCTCCCAACCCAGACCTCGAGGTGCCCACAGAATAGGGCTGGGACTGGAACCCCATAGAGAGGACCCAGAACCTGCTTTCAGCTCAGAGGTCCAGCCTGGCCAGCCTTTATTGTCACCCTGGTTTTTAAGAACATCCCCAAGGACACCCACATCACACCCAGGGGTCTGCTCTGCTGGGTCTCAAGCCCTCTCCTCCTGACTTCCACCCGGTAGCTCACAACCAACCCCACACAAGTCTTGCAGGATAGGTCCCTCTCTCTTTTTGCAAAGAATGAGGCTCAGTGGTGGGCAGCTCCTGTGGGAGTGGAGGTGGAGGGACTGATCCCCATCCCATCTTCCCCATACTCCTGTCTGGGCCCCTTGCCTGGTCCTCTCTGGGCTCAGCGGGACCTGAAGCTCAGTTCCCATGGAGACAGAGCCAGCTGGAGGAGGCGTGAATATTCCCAGTGGGAGACCCGAGCTGGGCCTGCAGAGAGTACTACCGTCCTTGGGGTCTCAGAGCCCCAGCCCTGCCTGCCCACCTCCACATCCCACTCTTCCCACCACAGTCAGAGCGCCCTGTCTGACGATCCCCACCCTCCCCCTTTCTTTCTGCTTCCACCATCTCCCATTCCCATGGAGCTCTTCTGAGCGTCTCCTTACTGGTTTCCCATTGAAGAGTGATTTACTGAAAACACAGTGAAAATGCTAAGTGCTGTGGGACCCAGGAGTAGGGGTGCTGGGATCCTGGCCTCCGAGAAGTTTTAACTTGGGTTTAGAGACACGACCTGGGGGAGGAGACTTGGGAGGCCACCCACTGAAGGAGGGGGTGTCGCAGCGGGTAGGTGCTGGGGTATTTGCACAAGAAAGTGAGGGGGATGTGACTCAGGGAGTGGTGATGGGGGGCTTCCTGGAGGAAGTGTGATCTGAGAGTTGAAGAGGATGGAGCCAGTGGAGAGGCAGGAAGCAGCATAGTCAAAGGCGTGGGAATGATGGGGCAGAAGAGTCTGGCTGGAGACATATGTGGGGAGGAGAGAGAGGTAGCTGGGGGGAGCTGGGGCAGAACCTGCCAGTCCCTGAACTTGCATCTCCCAGCCTGGGGGCTGCAGAGGGTCCTAAGCTGGGGTGAGGTGGGTGGGGGGAAGAAAAGGATGCGCTGGGAATACCTTCCTTGTCCTGCATGAGACACTTGGTTCAAAAGGGACAGGGGAGCCACACCGACTGTGTCTGCAGGACTTTGGTTTGGGAGCCCACCAGGGACATGGTGTGGGCTGTTTCCATCCCCCACCTCCTGCGCAAGGAACAGGGAAAAATGTAAATCAAATCAGGGAGAATTTTTTTTTCTTTTTTCCTTAAGAGAGAGAAAGAGAGGAGAGCACAAGTGACATTTGGAGCCATAATTCCTTAAAGTCAATATCATTACCTCTGATATTTACTGTCAGCTCCGAGGCGCCAGTGAGTGGGAAAGTTCATCCATCTCGCCCTACGCCAACTGTGCATCGCCAGGAGCCTCCCCTCCCTCCTCTCCCTCCCCCCCCCCCTTTTGCGCAATTTCAGTTAATTGTTGGGTTGTATTAACACCCCCACGCCTAGCCAGTCTCCCAGCAGGGTCAGGGAGGGTGAGCTTGTGAAGAGGCGGCCAATGGGGTGCACTGGGAGCCCGGGGACATGGGTTGGGGGTGCAGAAGGGAGGCGGCCCCGGGATCCTCAGAGCCAGGCTCCAGCCCCATGTTGATGCAGCCTGTGGGTTGTTTGGGTCTCAGTGATCCCATCTGTGACCTGGGTGTGGTGACAGGAGACATGTCCCAGGATAGAGGTATCACTCATTTATTCATCAATCTATTAGGTGAGCACTCAACCTTCTCCTGCCCCCAACTCCCTGTTCAGCCTCCTCCCCTCTCCCTGCTGGTGCCTCTCTCTCGACCTTACACCCTCGCTCTCATGTCTGTGGAAACTTCTCCAGCCCTTGCTGCCTGTCTGGCCCTGGGACCTTGATCCTTCCTCCCACAGTGAGACAGTAGGGTCTGTCTCCCTGACTGCCACAGCCTCTGACTGGCCCTCTTCCCAGGCGCCTGGTTGCCGTGTGCTTGCTGGGGCAGCACGAAGATAGATCCCAGAATGGAGAGGAGAGGGAGGAGCTGTCTGGGGTGATGTTCTTGACTGGAATTGAACCCGGGACCCTTTAGTCTGCAGGCTGACGCTCTATCCACTGAGCCAAACCAGCTAGGGTTCGGGTGAGGTTCTTTAAAGATGCTTCCACAGAGAGACGCAAGCCTCCTGCCCTCCCACCCTACCTCACCGCACCCCAGTCCCTTGCAGCTGCTGAGCCTTCCCCTGGTCTGCAGCCTCTCCCGTGGGGCCAGTGGCACCTGACAGGAACATGCAAACGCACATTCTCTCCCAGAACACTGCCCTGCGTGGGGGGGAGGTGGGAGGCTGGGCTGGGTCCCAGGGCCCGGTGGGACCCAAACCCTCTCCCAGCCATTGCCCAAGGACCAGGCCTACCCTCAGAACCTCCTTGCCCCAAACTACTACAGTACAGAATCTCCTGGGGACTGCTCTCTGGGCCTTCCACAGAATCTGCAGGGCCAGTGGGGCTGCAGGGGAGGGAATGGGGGCCCTCCTCCCGACCGTGTGCATGGGCAGCATCCTGACTACTCCCTCTCCTTGCCGGCCTGAGGGCCAGACACTTGAAGGATCTGGAGTCCTTTAAACACCCTGGGATTACGTACTGCTTGCTCTCTGGTCTCACCGTCACTGCCCTAGTTCCACTTCATATGGCCCCACCTCTGTGCCTGACTGGACCACTCAGTTGCTCCAAGACATGCTATCGCTCCCGGTGCCAAAGGACTAGCTTTAAGTCCTCTAGTCTGGCAGCCACGGTCCTCTGCAGTCTGGTCCCAGTGAATCCCGGGTTCCCTGCTTCCTCTAACCAATTCACACCTTCTGCTCCAGCCGGCCCAGCCCGTGGACTCACGCTCCCCGAGGGCACAGCCACCACAGCATATTCTGAGAGACACTGCCCAGGGAATGGACCGGTGCACTGCGGCCCTGGCACGCGACCCTCACCTGTCTCCCCTGGGCCCCGGCCCTGGGCTGTGCAAGCCGCAGGGAGAGTCCTGTGAGTGAGGCCAAGCAAAGCTTTGCTCTTTCTCCTCAGAGCCTCACCAGGCGCCCTGGCTTGTTTCAGTCAGGAGTTCCCCGCAGGCAGACGGCAGCTACTGCCTGAAACCAGAGGGGTGAGGACAGAGAAAACCAGCAAGCAAGAGACCCCCCAGAACCTCAGGGAGCCCCCACAAAGCCTACACACTGAGGGCCCACTCAGGTTCCAGCTCCCGTCCAACAGGCCCTCTGGCAGTGTGGAGCCCTCTCATTCCTCCTCCGCGGGACCAGCTACCCCCCATTGCTGAGCCCAAGGAGAAAGCAGAGGGGGCAGCTGCCTCCATCAGGGAGGGGCCCCCTTCCCAGGGTTACGTTACTAATGGGTCTGTTCTGCTGCTCAGACAGGGTGGGTTCCACTCCACCTGCTCCACCCACCTTGGCCTTGGACGTTATTGGAGCAACTGTACTTAGAAGGTGTAGGGCGGGGTGCAGGTGCCCCGGGACGTCTCCACACCCTACAGGAGTCACGTGACCCAGATGCACTTGCAAGGGAACTTGGAGGCCAACCTGTCTCTCCTTGTCCAGACCATACACTCCCCACTGAGTGACTCCAGCTCATGCACATGCAGTAATTTAACCCTCGCACAGCCCCCACACTCCCTTTGTACAAGTTAGCGTGCTTTCCCTCTTCACCTGACGTCTGACTTCTGGCAGTTTTCACACGTGGCCCTGATTTCCTCCTTTGGGGCCACAGGAAACAGCCCTTTTCTTGGGACCACCCTCAAAGGAGCATTTTCCCAGTGGGCCCTCCCTCCCGTAGACCATGTCACATATCACACATGTGACGCTTCACATCCTACCACACACCTCTGAACACATTAGTGTTGACCACACTGTGTCCCAGGACAGGTTGAACTGCAGAGAAGCGTGGGACCCACACTCCCTTTCTCTCTCTCTGGCATGTGACTTCGTGCCGTCTATGGTGCCACGAGGTGCCGGGCAGCTGTGTGATACTGGAGACTCCAACTGAGCTGTCCACAACCGCTTGAAGCCCCATCGCCTTCTGTCTGTGCATCTGCAGCTGGAACGTCCACCCAAGTGAAAGCCCCCAAATTTCTCCCTATCGAACTTCATCTTGTCGGATTCAGCCCATCGCTTTCATCTGCTGAGATGTGTCTGCATTTGTATTCTGCCCCCTAAGAGATGTGCCTTCGCTCTCAGTTTTAAGCCACCTGAAATTCGATCAGTCTGACCGACATCTGCAGCCAAGTCATTGACAACAGCCAGGCCGGCAGGACCAAGGCCAGCGCAGCCCCTGGTCCCTGGGCGGGAGCTCTCCTCATTGCTGCCGCCTGAGGAACAGGTCTTCAACCGGTTCCGGACCTCCCTGATTACCCTGGCACCCAGACGGTTCTCTGCCCAATGCTCACAAGATCCTCATGAGAACACTTGCTGAGGGTCGGCCGACGCAGACTGACCTGTCTGCGAAAGAAACCAAGTGTCCGGTCTGGCTTCTTGGGAGTCCTGGGTAGGCCCCGGAGCACCAACTCCTTTCTAAGCACTCGCATGCCGTCTATTTAGAGTGGCAATGACTGAGACAGCCCACTGATTCGGGGTCCGGGGAGAACAGGACCCTGGGGCCAGGGAGACCTCAGGACTGGCCTGGGGACAGGCAGAGCTCAGACACTCATGAGCAAATGCCTTCTTTCTTCTTCAGTGTGCAGTGGAGCTTGGTAAAAACAATGCCGGTAGCACAGCCTGGGAAAGAGACATGTTCTCTGTGGGCCGGGCCCTGCCGAGCAAGTGACTGGTATTGGGCTGAGGGCTGGGGTGGGGGATGCGCCAGGGGACACGAGGGCCCCGGTTATCTCACAGTTTCCACCTAGGAGACCCTATCCAATGCCAGACACCCCTCCCATCCGCTTCACCTGCTACCTCTCTGAAGGTGCGTTCACGTCTCACACAGGTGAGGAAGGTGCACAGGGAAGAGATGACTCCCATCTCACAGGGATGCCACGGCACCCCAGAGGGGTCACGGATGGATGGGATCAAACCTGGGAAGCGGCGACTGAGCTCTGTGCACCCACCACCCACGGACCACGGACCCTACCCCCAGACACAGAAGAGCTCCCCGTGGGGGACAGAGCCCCTGGCCCCTGAGGCACTTAGAGCACAGAACCCGAGACAGTGGCGTGATGAATAGCATTATGGACAATTAGCAACCTGTGGCTCCACCATCTGTGAGAGCTGCACTTAGAGCTGCCACTATACCAGTGAGGAAACTGAGGCACAGGAGCTGCAAGACCACCCTGCCTCAGAGCTGTCCTGGGTGAAAGGATCAGCCTCCGAGGGAAGGGGCGCGCTGGGAGGAGGTGGAATGTCAGGGCGGGCAGGCAGTGGGCAGCGGAGAGGAGCTGAGCAGGCCATCCAGGCGGCATCTGCCAGCAGATGGGGTGGGGGGCGGGGTGGCGGTGCCCTAGGCATGATGCTCCTGCCAGTCACTGTGGACCTGAGCAGCCCAGGTGGGCAGGCCCCTCCCCACAGCGCAGCCTCGGGCTTGCTGCCCATGGGCTCCCGACGACGGGCGGATGATCTATGTTGCGGATGGGTGAAAGGCCTGCTCTAATCGAACAATAATATTAGGGAGCAAGGAGCCAGCATACATCAGCTCTCACCAATGAAACATTCCAGAGAACGTGGGAGGTGAGCGATGGACGGGAGTGTGCCTTTTACCCAAATCTGCAGCAATTTCCAGGCGAGAGACAGCTGTTCCCAGCGCTGAGCCGCTGGGCTCCCTGCCCAGCTCGGCCAAAGCGTTCCCTGCAGGCTGGCTGCACACCCCCACGCCCTACCTGCCCCTCGCAGGCTCAACAGGACTAGTTTTCTGCTTCCTTTTTAAGATTGTTGGTTTTAAGTTCCCCAATGGCAGGATTCGATTTTTAAATTTTAAAAATGGTGGTGAAAAACACGTAACATAAAACTTACTGTCTTGAGCATGTTTAAGTGTCTAGTTCAGTGAACAAACCTTTAGAGGCAGGCGGTTGGGCTGCGAACCCCCAGCCCAGCCAGGCTGGGGTCTGTGACGCCCTGCACAGGCGGCCAAGGCCTGGCCCTGGCTGCGTCTCATTATCACATTCGGTGCATTTTGACCTCCAGCCCCTACCTCCTGTGGCTGCCGGTGGTACCCACGGTCCCTGCCCTGCAGGAGGCTGACTCTCCTCATGGTAGCTACCTTCTCTGGCCACATGGAGCTGGCTGCCTATCCTGCCTCGGGGGCTGCTCAGATCTGAGTCTGACCTTGACGTGCCCCCAGGGGCACACAGCGTGGTCACTTAAGCCCTCAGGGGAGGGGGCACAGAGTAGAGAAGTGTTGTCCTTGCTCAGGGCTGACCTCAGACCTCCCTTTGCCTTACTGGCCTTGCGGCCCTGATCTGGCCCCATCTCTTGGCGTTTCGGCCTCTCCTCTGTGGAGTGGAGATGGAGTGAGCTGGTGGCTGCCTGGAGCTGGGCCCAGGGCACAGGGCCCAGCTCAACGGGATGCCGGTTGCATGTGGGAGTGTCATGTGTCTGTGGTGTGGGCCTGTCTGGCTTTGGACACATGTTTTCAGGTTGAGTGCATGGGTGGCCATCACTCAGCCACTGGCTACACCTGGTGGCCGGGCCAAGGGAGGGGGCACAAGGACCCCATGTGTGTGTGTGTGTCCTCCAAAACCTCCTTGCCGCAGAGTATAAATATTTATACAGATACCTGCCATAAATCTGCCCGCCTGGCAAACAAATGAATTGCAAAGGTAACTTTGGGGGGTTTTTCAATAGTATTCAGTGATGGGCTTGAGGAATGAAGAAAAAAGCATTAACGTAAGGAAGCCTTTGGGTCTGGTCCCAGGCAGGCAGCTGGGTCACCTTGGGCTGTCAGGACGGGTCCAGGAGGGAGGGACACACCCTGTGGGCCCCCCACTCCCTGACTGAACCATGAGGCCTGCCTGGCACAGAGGCCGGAATCACCCATCCTGAGCTATCTGGCACCGACCTTCCGACCTGTCCAAGGAACTTGGCGTATGGAGTCCTCCACATGTCGGTAGGGGAGAGAGGACACAGGCTCAGGGAGGGGAGTGGCTTCTCTGGGTGGGGGAGTCAGGCTGCAGACCTGAGTCTGAGGCCAGGCAGCTCCAACCAGAGCTGTGGCCGAGGCCTGGGGGGACTGGTGGCGCCAGTGTGGGGATGGGGCCCGGGCTACTTCCAACTTCCCTACTCGTTCACCCTCAAACATTGGCTGCCGGTGACCCTCCCAGGATCCCTGGTCCTAGTCTCTGGCCCAGGGAGCCTGCCCCCTGCAGACCCTCCCCACGGGCTGGAGGGGCCTCTTTAATTGGGTCCAGAAGAACTTTATTACCTGATAGCCGGTTCCTTTGCTTTTCCTGTAACAAATTATCCTAACGATGTGACCCGGGACCAGATGTTAATTGCAATGGAAAGTAATCAATTTTCTTTACTGAGCCCAGACTCGGGGGCAGGTTATTCAGCAGCAGAGACTGGGTTCTTAATGAGTGTACCTGAAGCGTCCAGCATGCCCCCATGGCTGCCTGCCCTCCCCGGCCCCAGCCCTCAGCTCTCCCTACAAGGACACCCGTCCAGCACTTCCCTGACCTGGCAGCCTCCATGTCTCCAGACCGTACCCCTCTCTGGCCAACCACCTCTCAGGAGGCTCCTGTGGCTCCCGATCCCCATGGAGTCAGCTAGGCCCTCCTTCCTCCGCAGTCTGCCCCAGCCCCTTCCTGTCTGGTGGTCCTTCTCTCCCAAGCTGTGCCCCACCCCTGCAGCCCAGCCAGCCCCTTTGCAAACCCTGCCCCTCCCTGCTCTTGCTGTCTCCTGCAGCTCTGCCTGGCCCAGTGTGCTCCGCCTCTCCATCCTCTGGCCAGGACTCAGTGTTCCTCAGGCTTCCATGTGCGCAGTGCTGGGCGCTGGCGGACTCCCAGGGCCTCGGGGAAGGCTGGGCTGGAGCAGAGCCCCTCCCACCTCTCTTCTGCATGCCTCAGCGTCCCCAGGAACTTGGGGCTCTGGGCTAAAGGACAGGCGTCTTGGGTCTGGCCTTGCCTTGGTGGAAAATGGGTTGGCAGGCCGGAGGGGTGGACAAGGACAAACTTCCCTGACTACGCAGTTTCCCTGGGGCCCCTGAAAAGCGGGGAGCAGTGCTGGCCTGGCTCCTCTCCCAGGATGCAGGGGGAGGGCAGGCCAGCTTTCCTCTGCACTCACACCTGGAGCTCAGGGCATGAGGTGGCCATGGAGACTCAGAGCAGAGCAGACAGGCACCCTGGGGTTTTGCCTTTTCTTTCTCTCGAGTTCAGTTATTTTTGTGCTTTGCAGTGGGGAGAGTGGACAGGAGGTGTCCTGAGAGGCAGGAAGGCAGAGGGTCCAGGCAGGAAGAGCAGGGCTGGGAGGGTGAGGGGTGCATGGCTGCTGGCGGGGGACGCACTGAGCGCATAGTGATTAATCACAAAAACAATATGTAATTATATATGTTTTTTCCAATGGTCTTAGGCGACCCCTGTGAAAGGGTCGTTCGACCGCCAAAGGGGTTGCAACCCACAGGTTGAGAACCGCTGCTCTAGGGGCTTCCCACTCTGCCAAGGCCCGAGGTCTGCGAAGCAGGAAGGACTGTCTCAGGGGTTCCAGCTGCCTCCCTGGGCACTGCCCGGAGCGTCGAGGAAAGAAAGGACACCCACCCAGAAGCCTTCAGTGAATCTGCGTGGGGCCTGGGCCTGGGCTGCTTCCTCGGCGCCTTGGGGACCCTAACGTGCGAGCCCTGGGTGCAGGGCGGTGTGGGCAGGTCCTTTCCGAAGGCCTTATAAACGGAGGGACACGAGACAAGAGCCATGAGAGGAAATAGGGAAAATGCCACGAATGCACGCAGGTGGGCTGTCACCCACCGGGGTCGGGGCCATGGAGAAGGCACTGGTCCTGGGCAGGGCTGCGAGCTCCTCAACAACAAACCACGCGCCTCTGGGCTGAGATAGCGGCCGACCCGGCAGTGAGGGCCTGGTGGGTGGACTCACTCACCTGGGCCGGGGGGCTGGGGCGGGGGCACAGAGAGGGAGAGCAGGCGGTGTGCAGGGGGGGGCAGGAAGGGCTGGAGCTCTAAGGGCTGGGGGAGGGGGTAATAGGGAGCCATGGGCAGATGGAAGCCAGGACAAGGGAGGGGAGGAATGAGGGCTGAGAGGGCAGGGCGCCTCTGCACACCCGCCTGGGCAGGCTGGCTGCGCTGTGGGGCCTTGCACGGGGCAGGGGAAGACAGGCACAACCCGCACGACCTCAAGACTCGGAAGAGGCCACTCACCCTGCCCCCTTACCAGGCAAAGTGGGCAATAAAGCTCCCACCTGCCTGCCTTCCCCAGGTCACAGCCCTCCTCTCGGCCTCCAGCACAGGCTAGGAGATGGGAAGCCCCTCAGAACGCTCAGTCCCCCCCTCCTCTCCAGCAGTGGAAGGACCCTGTGCTCATGGCCACCCCCTGTTGGGTCTCAGGGAATGGGGCTGGCCTCTCAGTGGCTCTGTAGGGCTGGGCAGCCGGACAGAGGAGCAGGGAGTTGGCGAGGGAGGCAGGTGCTGGCGGCCAGAGGGGTGGCCAAGGACAAACTACCCCCACTTCACAATTTCCCTGCGAGTCTACAATTCTATTAAGTAGGATAATGGATTCTAAAATGCCCCGAAAAGCAGAGAGGGCTATAAGATGGGCGGCATTATTGTTATTAACCACCGCATCCTTCCCAGCGCGCCGAGAGGAAATAAATCAGACAACGTCCGCAACGAGCGAGTCCCTGGGAAGCATTCGTCGCCGTGAAATAAACACATATATTATAAACCCCAAATTAAGGGGGGGCGGCACTTGGGGGCGAGCCATGCTTTTATTTTTTAGGGTCTGATGTGAATCCACAGATGCTGGCAAGATCGGCGAGGATCCCGAAAACCACAGTTGGGTGTGCTCAGGTTTGACGGGAAGAGGGGCGCACTGTACCCTGAGTCCACGTGGGGGGCAACATGAGGGGTCCAGGGAGGTAAGACAGTCCCAGGCCCCGAATTCCATGGCATCAACCTGTCCTTTAACTCTTGAGGCTGACCTCTCTCCTCCTCCAAAAAGTCCCCCCCCTGTTTCCACCTAACTGATCGCCTGTTCCCCCTTCTCAGCTCCTTCTTCCGTGTCCACGGGGTCACCCTGCTCTCCAGGGGCTGGTGTCCTGTCCTCGTGGGAGACGGGCCTCCTCAGCGGACTTTAGTCGCTGCGGGCGCGACAGAGGAAGTACGTGGGAGCCGAGGTGTGGTGACCACCCTAAAGGGGGCCGTGGATATTGTTTTTCTCTCTTACCTCATTAAGCTTAGCTTCCAATTACGTGTTAATGATGCTGGCTGCCGTTCGTAGGTTGGAGTTTATTGCAGTGTCTTTAAATTTAATCACCTCCATAATGGCCGACTCTGGCATGGCAAACAAGAGGCCATGAGAGAGAGAAACGTCCAGTCTTTGGCTCTTAAATGAGCCGGGAGATCCGGGGCCCCAGGGAGGCCGGAGAAGTGTGTCCATATCTCCTCACCTGAGAGAAGTCCTAGGACATTCTGAGAATTGTCTTCTAGGACCTCCAACTGGACTCCCTCTGCTTCTTCATTTATAATGCAACAAGAGGAATGGAGGGCAGACTCAAGGAAGGACTTCCTGCCTGTGCTGGGCCGTGAGCACAGCTGGAAAGAGGTCTCCAGAGACAATGCTTGCTGAGAGATCCCTGGCCCCTGCTGGCCCTGCATCTTTCCCCCTTCTGTCCAGGGGACACGGTGTTGGAGGGAGGCAGAGGGACGGATTCAAGGTCAGGATCTCAGGGGCCTCGGCCAGGGAGGCTAAGCCACCGGCCTGCTCTGAGCCCCCTCACCCCGGGACCCGCCTCCCACTCAAAGGGCTGATGAGCCCGGGGGCCTGCGGATTCAGGACTCAGCCTCGTGTCTACTTTTCCACGTTTGCCGGGCCTTGAGGTTCCCACCCTCCTGCTCAGTCCTGCACTTGTCTGATCCCAAGGGTGTCCCTGGTGACAGGGCGGGTGATTTTGGAGATGCAGAGAGAAAATCCCCTGACCTTAACCCTCTCAGAGCAGCTGCCATCCCTCCCACATCCTGCCAAACACCACTCCCTCGGCCCCACTTCACCTGCCACTGTCTCTCTGGGAAACGTCTGCCTTCCCCAGTGCCCACGTGGGGTGGGGTCTCCTCTCCTGGGCTTCAGACCGAGGGTCTGTGTACGACTTCCCTCTCCCCACCATTCCCACCAAGCGCATCCCCAGTGTCCTTGTCCACCCCCCACGCATGTCTGCCTGTCTTCCCTGGCCTTCCTTCTCCTGCCACTCTTCTACAAGGATCCATACATTTCCTTCCATTCGCCATCCACCTATTCATCCATCCATCCATGGACCCATAATTCATCCATCCATCCATCCATCCATCCATGGACCCATCTATCCATCCAGTGTCCACCCATTCATCCATCTACCCACCATCCACCTATCTATCCATCCATCTACCCATCTATCCACCCACTATCCATCTACCCATCTTTGTATTCATCCATCCATGTATCTATTCATACATCTGTCCATCCATCATCCATCCATCCATCCATCCATCCATCCAATCGATGCACCCATCTATTCATCCAGTATCCACCCATTCATCCATCAACCCACCATCCACCTATCTATCCATCCATCTACCCATCTATCCACCCACTATCCATCTACTCATCTATGTATTCATCCATCCATGTATCTATTCATATATCTGTCCATCCATCATCCATCCATCCATCCATTGCATCCATGCACCTATCTATCCATCTAGTATTCACTCATTTATACATCTACCCACCATCCAGCTATCTATCCATCCATCTACCCATCTATCCACCCACTATCCATCGACTCATCTATATATTCATCCAGCCATGTATCTGTTCATACATCTGTCCATCCATCCATCCATCCATCCATCCATCCAATAACCAGTATTGAGGGCCTACTTGATACCAAGCCCCTCACTAATGTTGGGCTAGGTCCAGTCTCATTCTTCAAGGAGCCACACTGGAGTAAAGAATGTAGACAGTGTATTAGGCAATTAAGTCACAAAATCAGGGAAGGCTTCTTGGAGAAGGTGAGGGCTAAAGGAAAACTGGATAAAGTCCTCACCCTCCTTCTGGGCTCAGCTCAGGCCTCCTGGCTCCAGGCTCCAAGACCCCAAAATGCTGAAGGCTGGGTCACATCATATGGGGGCTTCAGGAGGCAGGTGGGCTCCCTCACATGGGAGCCTTGCAGGTGTCCTGGGTAGGGACTGAACCTCCATCACTGAGCATTCCCTTAGAATGGGAGGGGAGGAGTGCCTGGCCGCTGCCATGTGAATGGGCCTCCCTGTGGCAGGGGTGCCGCCCCTAATCCTCCCCATCTCTTTTCACTGCTCGGGCCAGGATGGAAGTTTTTAAAGGAGTGCAGCAAAGGTCTTAACTATCTCTGCTAAGGCTCAGCTTCCTGTTGGCCCTGCCCTTCTTCCTGCTTGGCTCTCTTCATCTACAGAGAATTCACAGCAAGACCCTGTCCCATCCCAGCCTCACCTGAGCCCTCTATCACTCATCAGCACTGATTATTTCTTGACGGGTCCAGAGGGGCAAGGAGGGGAGAGCAGAGGCAGCCCAGGGGCTTGTAAAGGGTCTCCCCCAACCACCTGCTGCCCAATCCTGGAGCAGGAGCCTCAGGCTTGGGAGGCAGCCCAAAGGGAATAACTAGCACTGAAGGACCACTCTTGACATGAACTCTTGTGTCTTTAAAATGACCCAGTAAGGAAGTTAAAGCAAAAACACACAATAAAACCCAGCAAATGCTTGCGTCAAGCTTATTATGTGCCAACACTGACTGTTCTAGAACTTGGCATCTGCTTGCAGAGATTATCCACAGCAGTGAGGTGGGGACAGTTACCGGCCCATTTTACAGGTGGGAAAGCTGAGGCTCAGAGAGGTGAGACAGCTTGCCCAGGCCCACAGAGCTGGAAGGAGCAGCCAAGCCGTGAAGGCTGACCCTTGAGAATGCTCTAATAGCTCTTCTGCTCCGTCTCTCTTGAAAATAACCTTTTGTAGAGAATGGGGAATGCAGATCCAGGGAGGTTCAGCATCCTGTCCCCCTCCCCCAGCTGGCCCGCAACCCAACCAGGCTCCATCGCATGCATGGCAACCGCAGACTCCGGGCTCCTCCCCCTCCCCCTTGGTCCAGGTGCGGGAGAAGGTGGGGCACCTGCTGGCCCTCTGCTTCCAGAATTTCTGCTCATTCCTTCCAACAGGCATACATACACATACACACATGTGCACCCAGGCACACGTGCACACACGCACACATGTAATGCCTTTTCCATCTGTAACACAACTAGCAAGCAGGCCTCCTCACTCTTCAGAGCACAAGAGCACCAGGAAGTAGGTCACAAAGGCCCCTACGGCTTATTAATCCCTTCATTGATTCAACAAATGTAAAATATTTACGGTCCATGTATTAAAACTCTGTGCACTTTGCGCATAGAAGACCGGCTCTGGGGCTATTAACCACTAGTTTACAAACACTGCCGACAAGCCACACCCAGTTCCCTCCTCAGACATGCGAGCACCTGAGCCGGTCACTACTGCTTCCTGCACCGGGAACCGAGTCTGGACACGGGCACTCCTGCAGGACTGAGCGAAGCTCAGTGACCTGGTGTATGTCACCAGAGCTGAGGGGCCACTGATTTCATCAAAACACCAGGAGGCAGAGCAGAGGCACCGTCCCTGGGAGTAGCAGGAACCTCCAGAACACAGTGGGCGGTGGCCACTGCCTGCTCCCAGCTCCGTCCGCCTTCTGGCATGCTTGACACCACCTCCCTGCAAAAGACAGACTCGGGTCAGGAGGAACACTTTAGGTGACGTGTTTACCCTGAATAAGAAAGCCGGGCACCGGAATGCATTTTGGAAAGATGTTCCCTCCAAGAAGTTAAAATGATAGTTTAAAAGTTTTGGTGCTTGAAGGAAGCCTCAGCCAGCTGAAAGCTCTGTTGTACATGACCCTTAATTTCCAGATGGCGCATGTATTATACAGAAGTCTCCTCCACAGCCCCAGGAGTCTCCTCCCACATGGCAGCGGTAAGCCCCGCCTTTCTTTCCACAGCGCGTGGTGCTTCGGTCCACACCCTCTATCTGGTTTGATTCCCTGTCGGTCCTGTGAAGCGGGCAGTCAGGTCTGAGCCCTATTATTTTACAGAAGGGCAAATTGAGGCTCAAAGAGATGCCCGGTGTTGTGTGAGTCGTGGCTGAGCCCGCATGGAGTCAGGGCCCCTGGCTCCCAGGCCAGGGCTCACACTGCCTCATGAGCCCCTCTCCTGGCTGGCCAGGAAGGCAGGGACCCTCAGGATGTCTGGAAGGAATGAAGTGTCCCTCAGGCCACCATGCCTGTCCTGTTTGGGGTCAGAGATTCCCTTCTCTGGCCCACTTTCCAGATCCCCTGGCCACAGTGAACGCACCCCAGCTGCTCGCACCCCCACCCGATTCCAAGCTGTCCTGCCTCCACCGTGGCTAATTGTGAGACTGGGCGGAGATGCTCGATGTGGGGGACAGGGCAGGGGTATGTGACACTGGGGTAGGTAGGTAGTTAGATAGAGAGATTGATTGATGGGAGGCATATGTGCAGGCTGGGTGATGGGAAGGGGACAAGTTTGGCTTCCCAAGTCTTATTATCTCGCTTATGGGGGTGGGGGAGGGGAGGCTCTCTGTCCTTCCTGAGCTGCTAAATGCTGTCACAAAAACATTTATTAATATGCAAATTCTAAGTGGCAATCTGGACCCAGTCGGGTTGTGCTAATTTGCACATTAATATCTGTCTTCAGGCAGGCCTCAGCTCTGGAGAGGGAGGGGGTGGGCTGGGAATGGGGACTGAGGAGGGGGGAGCATGGAACATGGAAGGGAGCTCTGGACCCCCAACTGCCCCTCTTTCAGGGCTGGGTT
>NW_006292687.1:6219299-6228795 GCF_000327345.1 Myotis davidii | reverse complement strand
GGGGCCTGGTGGGGGCCTCTGGCTCCTCCCAACAAAGGCTGGTGGGACGGAAGCCAGCCTGCAGTGCGGGAAGTGGGAAGCACTGAGGCTTAGCAGGTCCAGTCCATGATGGAGATGCTGGGACACTCCTCTGGTGGCCCCTCCTGGTGCCGGGAGGTCTCCGAGCCAAGCTGGGATCCCTACAAGGAGGGGAGGCTGAGGAAGCTGGAGCCCAGCAAGGGTGCTGGTGCCGACCACAGAGCAGACCGAGGGCGGTGGGAGACACGAGAGGGACGTCAGGGGCACTTCGGGGTGGAGGAATGGCTAAGAAGCCCCTTCTGACTTACTTGCTTCTTCCTGGACCAGGGCCTGTCCTCCACACCCACACAGGTCGCCTCCTGTCTCTGCCTGTCCCCCAGCCACCTGCCCTCCTCAACGGACTCATCTCCCCCATTCTGTACTAAAGAGTGTAGAGCAGACACCTCGATTTGCTGGGCCAACCCCCATTCCAAACCTTCTCTGCCAAACCTTCTCTGTCAGATGCGTCTGATTATCTGTTAGGAAGACGTGATCACCTCTGAGAGATTCAGCAATGGTGATGGTGGCTGTGATGATGTCAAACGAAAAGCGGGCCCACACCCGGAATAATCAGACAGGCCCTTAGCCATCAGCACCAACGTGTGTGTCCCCTCCCCTCAACCCACAGCACCCTCCCGCTGACTGGCTACGCTCTAGTTCATTCATTCTTCAAACCCCGCCCTGTGTGTCAAGCCCTTCCTGACACCATGTCCAGGAGGCTCTTTCTGTCACACATTGTGCAGCCCTCCTGCAGTTTTGACTGCTTCTCTCATTGTTTCACGTGTGAATCTTCTCTCATTGTCTCACTAGCTACATGGGAGCTCGCTCCTGCATGGTACCTGGCAGGGGCAGATATGTGGCTTGTGTACAACAAATACTTATCAATTTTCTAAAGTAATGTCATCAGCTAACATCTTTTGCTACTATTTTCAGGGTCGAATAGTGCTCAACTGTGACATTTATTGTTAGTTCACAAATTTCGATTTAATCAAAATAAACTAAACTTGCAATTCTGAACATGGCCACCAGGTGGTGATGTGTACCTTGGTATATACCTATTTTGCTTTGTGCGTGTTTTCCCCGAGACCATGAATTAATGCATTTTTTTCTTACTTTGCTGCTATTTTAATTTACCTGCTCTGATGTTCCAGCCCCCCCCCCCCCCCAAGCCCCCCCCCCAACACACACACACACACACACACACACACACTCCTAAAAGGACGTCTGCTCTGGTGAACTGATAGATGTTCAGAGGATGGCAGACAATATCATGCGATGTGTGTTGAAACAAACCCAGTGTTCTGGACACTTCGAGAAAGAAATCATTAGCTTAAAGCAGGGGAGACCCCTGCAGAGGTGGCAGCAGAGGGGGTAACAATAAAAAGAAAAGACTTTGCCAGGAATGTGTGTGTCCCTGGGGAGGGAGGGGCCCTCTCAGAAGGAGATGGGAAGTCAGCAGGTGCAGAGGCTCGGAGGTGACAGACAGCAGGGAGGGTGGGCAGGGATGTGGTTGAGAATGTCCAGAAGAGCAGGAGCCGAGGTGCTTCCGCAGCCCCTGGGCCAGACCACGAGGAGCCCGAGACACCTTCTGCGTCTGCGGCACTGGGAGCCCCCCAAGCCCTGCCGACCTCACCTGGGGATGTGGAGGCACGGGTTCTAGCAGCTCGAGGAGAGAGATGGCCCAAGTTCCTCTGGTTCCTGGTGCATTATTTGTGCCTAAGACTCTTCAGCAGAAATCTGGACCCTGCCCCTCCTTTCCTGCCCACCTTGGGCCTTGGGTTCCACTTTATTGGCAGTTGGGGAGGAGAGAGGCGAGGCAGGGATTCAGAGGGTGGGTCCCTCATTGAAGCTGAACCTCCACTTCTGTGCCAGGCCCTGCTCCCCACCCAGCAGTGGGGCTCCCAGAACCTGCCCCTGGGCCGTGGCTGGCCTCCGCCCTCTGGTCTGAGCCCTGGGTGCCAGGAACCACAGCCAGACAGCTGCTTCCTTAACCTCCAAGCCGTGGTTTGTGTCCAATCCTGGAGGTGGAGGACCTGCAGCCTCGCTAGAGCTGGACTTAAGGCTGAGCCAGGCTCCGCCCCAGGGGACAGATTCATTTGCTCCTTCTGGACCTCTTCAGAGAGACCCAGAGACGGCGAGAAACCCGAGGACCCTGGTCTGGGGCCTTTTCTGGCCTCAAGGGGCAGATGGAAGAGTCCAGGACTCACCAATGCCCTGGTTCTTGGACCCGGCAGCTCCCTCGTGGGCTGAGCCTGTTCCAGCACCACCCGGAGCAGATGACCTGCAAGCTCTGCTTCCCACCTGACCCCTTGCTCCGTCTCCCCCCAATCTTAATTGAGCTGGGCTGGTCCACACGCCCTGACTCCCAAAGCCAAGGCCTGGCCAGGGAGCCTGGGGCAGGGAGGGGCACCAACGCCCACAGGCCAGCAGAGCCAGGGCCCCGTGGCAGCCAGCCTGGGGCTGGGGAAACCTGCTTTCCCCACGGTGCCCACCCAGACCCTCCTCCTTCCCCCCCAGCTGACGACCTCTGCCCCCCACAGTGGCCCCTCTGTCCTGCCCTGTTGCAAGGCAGCGCCCCCAGGAGGTACAGCGTGGGAGTCAGACAAGTCCTTTCCTGGGGAAGATTTTATGAAGGGGAAAGAGGAGGGGAGGGCCCCTCTGAGGTAGGACAGGGGCTTCTCTGCAGGAGAAAAGAAAGGTGAGCATGTGGGGTCAGCGCATTTGTCAGGCTTGATCCTAAGGGGCCAGGAGCTATGCACAGAGAGAGGGTGGGGACACTCCTCCTTCCTGAACTGGCCACCCGCTGGCCAGCTGCTGCCCTGGCTCTTCCCTCTCCTCCCGCACCGTCCCCTCCATCTCCCTTCTTCCCTGTCTCCCATCCTCCTCCCCTCTGCCCTTCCCCCTTCCCTCCCTCCAGGTCCCAGTGCTGCCCTGGCCCAGACTGGACCCTGCCCCTCCCTCTCCCACCTTTCTGTTGCCCCTCCTCTGTTGCTAATGAGCTCAAGGTGGCAACAGCCGCCCATTGAAGTCTGTTGCTGTGATTCATTAGCATAATGGGCCGCACAGTGAGCAGTTATTGCCTTAAACTCTAGTGGGAGGGAGGAACAGCAGTGCCTCCTACACGGGATGGGGGCCTTTAGGGCCTCACAGGAAACCTGAGCGCCCCTTCCCAAATCCCTTCTCCAATCTCCCCCTCTGCTTCTGCTGGAGCACCTCCGCCCTCTCCTGGGGAGACTGTCCCTGCGCCTGGGAGGGTGCCCTGGCCACTCTGTCGGAGGATGGGGTGCCTGCTGCACACGGGTGCTGAGCTCCCTCCCAGTAGGTCTTCCTGGGGCTCCCCGGGGACCCCCCGCCCACACCCTCTCACCTGGGGCAGAGTCAGCACCTCAGGAACAGGCGGGGGTCCTGTGCTAGTGGAATGGGGTGGGGCCAACCCCCAAAGTTCCTTCCTGGCGTTAAAGTGAGCAGCACAGAGGGAGAGGGGTCAACAAGGTGGTGGGTTGGGGACACCCTGGAACACGAGGCTGGAACCAGTAAAGCCCTAACGCTGACTGTGTGGCTCGGAAGTGACAGGGACAGAAGGGGGTGTGGTGTGGGGAGGAGGCTCGAGCATCCGGCCGGCTCCCAGGCCGGAGGGGACCCTACCGCAGGCAGCCAGGCCAGCTGAGCGTGCAGGCCACAGGGCTGCGGGGCTCCTAGAATTTATGGCTAGACTTTATGACAATGGAAATATTTTTTTAATTGAGGTTTGCACCACCATTACACTGCTAATTTAATTATTCCCTATATTTCATCCATCACCATCTCATCCTCAGGAAGCAAATAGCTTGTCTTCTTGACAAGAAAGCGCCAAATTGATGAAAAGTGTGTGAGGGAGGGATTGAGTGGATCTGCTCACTGTGCCGGGCCCCTGGGTGACCGGGGAGGAGGAGCGGGGAGGTGGAGAGAGAAGATGCCACTGAGCACGGCCACCTCCTGTAGACCTGGAAGCCCGCATCCTACAGCCACACGGTGGCATTGAATGTCACATGCTCACTCCCACACGCACACACATGCATACAGTCAGACACGTATGTGGGTATAGACACCGCCTCAAGTATGCCAGCTATAAGTCCGCCCACCAAGACCTAACCTGCCCTGCACGGCCACGCACAGTGAGCCCACCATGATCCCAAACACAGCCACGCCTCACAGAGGGTCACACCAGCTGTCTCGCCAGGACACTGTCAGGGTGCCCATCCCTCCGTGTGTGCGGGTGGCATGTGTGGGAGCCCGCAGTGTGGGCTCATAGAGGTGCCCCAGCCTGTCACTCACACCACCTCTTTGCCCACGTCTCCTACCCAGGCTGGGCGGGGTTCTGACCCCAGTGTGTGCAGCTGGGTCTTCCCAGAGGGAAATTCTTTCAGGGAGGTCACCGGGCTTTCGCCTCTCTCTTCTGCGGGGCACTTGGGGCTTCGTGGCCCATTAAGAGTGAGAAGGGGGCCTTTCTGAATCAAGGCATGTTGTGGGGCAATCCCACTGCTGAGAGCGCTGGAGTGAGTGGGGAGGATGGGCGGGGGGGAGGGGGGCAGCTCAGCTCAGGGTCGGGGAGCAAGAGTCCTGAAGGAAGGAAGGGAGGGAGGGAGGAAGAGCTAGAACAGGAGCCATGAGAGGGAGGGAACTGGACAGGGACTAAGGAGGAGCTGGGTGGACGGAGGCAAGGGCTGGTGGAAGGGCAGCGGCGGTGGCACTGCCATCCGTCATCCTGAGAGCTCCCGGAGCCGCGCAGGCCCAGCAGACCCCTGACCCAGCCGGATCAATCCTAATGGAATGGAGCAGAGGGGCAGCCGCCGGAGGGAGCCGGCCAGTCCTCCCTGACATCCCGTCCTTGTAACTTTGTCAGCTGTCACTGCAGCCTAGACGAGGAGGCCGCCGCCTCCGTCATGTCTGGTCGCATCCAGCTGGGAGGGGCTGCCACCAGACAGGGGACCAGGGAGGAGGAGGCAGGGGAGGAGGAGGCAGGGGGAGGAGGAGGCAGGGGAGGAGGAGGCAGGGGAGGAGGAGGCCTGAGGGTACCTGGGGAGGGGGCGCTAAATCATAGCCTGTGGGTGGCCAGACACAAAGGCACAGGGAGCAGGTGGAGAGAGGCTCTGGGCACAAGACCCCCACACTTTTATTTATATTTGTTTCCCGAGAGGGGCAGGGGGTCGGGACCCCCAAACCTTCCCTTAATCATCTAGGACACGGGGACACAGCCTCAAGCACAGCCTGCCCCTCTTCACGGTGCAGCACCTGCACCCACAACTGTACCCCAGGAATTCACCCGGCGCCCCGGCCAGCGGCTCTCTCCTCTCGGAGCCCCAAAGTAGCACTGCCTGTCCTGCTTGCTCAGAACTCACGGGGACCTCCTGGCTCGGCTGTGCTGGACCAGGGCCACGTGCCAGGCACCAGAGCATTCTGTGTCTGTGTGGCCTTGCCCTCCCAGCTGCGAGGCCGGAATGTTTCTGTCATCCTGCGATCTGCTCAGGAGTCTGTCGCCCCCTCTCCCAGCGCAGTGAGCAGGACCTAATGACGCTCACGCAGCACGGGCTTCCTGAGTGCGCTGCCTTCTCCCCCACGCCCCTCAGGGCCCTGCACAGGCCCGGCACACAGAAGGGCTTGTGCACTGAATCTCAGAGGAGGAGGCCCCAGGACACAGGGCAGGGCACCCAGGGATGGGCAGGAGAGAGGGGAGGGAGGGATGCAAGGAGGGGCATGCTGGGAGGGGAGGGAGGGAGGCAGGGAGGTGGGCATCGTCAGCTCAGTGTCTGCCTGCTGCACCCACCCCTAGAGCCCGGATCCAGGGCACAATTGGTCCCAGGGTGGCTTTTCGTGTGTGGAGCTGAGAGCGCGGATGGGTAAATGATGCTGCCTGCAACTGGGTCACAGGAACCGAATTCAGACCCTGGGGGGCCCTGGGCTCTGCTCCCCTTCCAGCAGGATTGCTTCTGTAATGATGATTCAGCTTCATTGTGCATATCCCTGTGCAGGGGGAGGGGGAGGGGGCGGAGCGAAGGTTTCCCCCAAGAGCAGGCTGGACGCTGTGGCCAGTGGCAGGCCCTCACCTATATGACAGGACCTCCTCCTGTTGCCCGCCAGCCCACACCCCAGGAAGGACCTCACATGAGTGCCCCACGGAGCCACCCTGTAACAGCCTCTGGGCTTGCACTTGGCCATCTGTTTCGCGTGAGGGGCACCCCCTGGACCTGCGACTGCGATGCTCCCTATTTATGTGCACTGCCTGCGAGAGATGCGGACTGCAACGGGGCGCAGCCTCCTCTGCTCGGCAAGCGTCAGCTTGGATCTGACCGCTGACCACGCTGACCCCTAAGAACCCAAGTTGAGAGAAGAGAGGAGGGGAGACCCCTGCAAGGCCAGGCTCTGTCTTTTTCAAACAGCAGCCGGGCCCTGCACTCGGAGAATTCCTTTGTGCTCACAGGCAGATGGGAGGTATCACCCAGTGCGGCTGGGTAGCCATGTCCAGGGGGCCGTTCCCCAGAAATATCTGGTCCCCAAAGCACTGGGCCTGAAGGCACAAATACCCATTTTGCAATGCACACACTCACCCTGATTGCGCGCGCGCGCACACACACACACACACACACACACACACAGAGAAAATGTTTAATTAGATAATGTTTGCAAGTACTTTGAAGATATAAAGTGCTCTATAAATGCTAAATATTATTATTATTATTTAAATACAGTTTGCAATTACTGCTTACAACCTATTCCACCCACCAAACTGCTATAATTTTATTACAGGCAGCTAAAACACGTGCGCTCGCGCGCGCGCGCACACACACACACACACACACACACACACACACACACAACCCGCATCTGCTGCCGCCAGAGGAGCCAGGTCTCTGTTCTCATGGATCTGGGAGACCTTCCTGCAGACAGTGAACCTTGAAGGAAAGAGCAAGATTCACAGAGGTGAGGAAGGTCATTGTCAGGTGATTCAGTGTAGAGGAGGTCATGAGGGTGTGGCCCTCATGATGGGATTAGTGCCCTTATAGGAGATCCCGAGAGCTTCTTCTCATTCTTCCCGACATCTGATGACACGGGAAGAAGGAGGCTGTTTACAACCCAGAAAGAGAGCCCTCACCAGGGAACGACCCAGCAGCCACTCGATCTTGGACTTCCAATCTGCGTAACTGTAAGGGATAATGTCTGTGGTTGAAGCCACCCAGCCTGTGGGATTCCATTATGGAAGCCTGAGTTGACTGGGACTGGCCCTGTCTGGAATGGATACTGGGGTTGGGGGAGTGGAGCAGAGGCGTGAGGACTCGCTCCGTGCCTCTTGGGGACACCCTGGCATCCTCCCACAGCTGCCTGGTTAAGAGGTCACAGTTTTGGCCTGGCCCCAGCAGGGAGAGCCCACTGCAGACCCCAGGCCTCCCTGGTGGACATGTCTGGGGCTTGCTCAACGCCGCTCAGCACACGGAGCTTTAACCTGGGTAAATGTGATGGACACTCTTTGCTTCTCAGGGATTATTAGGCTCGTTAAGAATTCGTTAAATTTTGAGAACCAGCCCTCTGAGAACCAGCTCTCTCCCTTGGGAATCTGACACAAAATAATGACCTTCTGGGGCCCCAATTTCGCCATCAGGAGGGGCTGTCCAGAGACGTGTGGAGAGTCTGGCCCGGATCTCCGGGAGCCAGCCTCTGCGCACTCGCCCAGGCAGTGTGGGCAAGACAGACTGGACTGCCAGCCGTCCTGGGGAAACATCCCCCATGGACTGGGGGCTTCCACACAGACCGAGGCCCCACACTGCCAGGCATCTCCTCCGAGGGAGACCCCAAGGGGAGGGGAGGTAGCGGGTTCCACTGCCAGGGGGTGGTTTTGGAGTCCGTCTTCATGCTCAAGCCCAGTGTCCTGACGATGGGGAGGGGGTGCCCCTCTAGACAGATGTTCCTTCACCTCCTAATCAACAACCCCCACCCCCAACCTTGGCAACCTCTTAGGAGAGGGGCACACTGGGGAGCTACCAATGCTAAGTGCAATGGAAACTGAGTAAGTGATACTTTTACCTGCCTTAAAGAAATAAGCAGCACTAACAGTTGCAACCACGAAGGCTGAGGGAAGAAACGTAAAGCAAAACACCCCACCTCCTCCCAGCACTGCGCGCCCCGCTGTGGCTCTGGGATTTGCATGACAAAAGCACTCGACAAACAACGACAAATTGCCAGCTTGTCTGGGCCACGGGGGCGGGGGTGGGCGCACGTGGCAACTGGCCCCCTCCTGGGCAGGACTGGCTCTGGGCCCCCAGGAGGGGCTCTTGGTAGATGCTCGGACCGGCGGCCGGGCAGCAGACGGCAGCCTCGGTACCCAGGAGCCGAGCTGTGACAGTGGCCAGTGGTCAGAGCGAGCTTGGCAATGGCTGCCACCCACTTGGGACCCAGAGCGGGGGAGGGGGGGAGCGGGACAGAGGGCGTGGAATGAATGGCCATCAGGGAGAGGGACGAGGGGTGGGACCGGGCCGCCTTTCCTCTCTGGCTCACACGCCACTGCCCGGTCCTGGACCTGGCCTGCACCCTTGGGCACACCTGGGAGGCACTGCGGGCGTCTGCCCCAGGCAGGCCCTGGGATGGGGACCCAGCCGGCTACCCTGGGCCCTGCGTCCCCGCCGGGGTAGCCTGAGTGCTCCTCAGGGCAGCGCGTCAACTGAAGGGCTGGGCTGGGCGGGGAGAGTGGGCAGCCCCTCCCTGCAGCGATCTGGCTCCCCCCGTGCGAAGCCGGGCAGATGGTTGGCCAGAGCTAAATTGATTCATAATGATTTGTGTCTTCCCCTGCCCGGCAACGGGTAACTTTTCATTAGAGACACAGATGTCTTAATAACTCGATGCCAGGGCCCTCCCCCGGCACCCCAGCATCCACTCCACTGCACTGTAGACAGAGATGGGGGCGTGCAGAGGGGCGAAGGGGTGGGAGGGTTGGCGAGCCCACCCCCAGGCCAGCCCAGCCGCTGTGCTACCTCCAGACTCCAAACTGTCTGCTGCCCATCCCCACGTGGAACTCCTGACCCACCCGTGCTCCAGACCCGGCGCCACCTCCTAGCGCTGGGCCCTGCGTGGGTGCTCCCGGCTTCACTTCCTCTCCCACAGCCCATCGGGTGGCCCCGTGCTCTTGCTCAGCCTCCCTGCCATTCCCACGGCACGGCCCTAAGGGATCCCATCGCTACTCTCAGGCTCTCCACTCCGGCTCCCCAACAATCCCCAAACTCCAATCCGCAACACCCCTCCCGATGAGCATTCTCCGTCATGGAAAATGGCCACAGGGGACCCTTCTGCTGGCCTCGCCCACGATCCCTCCGTCTAAATATGTCCTCGCTGGGTCACCTCCCCTATGAAAGTCCACTCTTCCCAGCAGAGCCCACGCAGGGGGTTGCATCGGCCTCCTGCGTCCGGCCTCCTG